>NW_022589760.1:9477779-9528646 GCF_004348235.1 Phoca vitulina
CACACACACACACACACACACACACACACACACACACACACACACACTAGAATATTGTGGAGCCAAAAAAACCCCAAAAAACAAAAACAAATGAACGAGACTGTGCCATTTGTGAAAACAAGGATGGATTATATTATGCTAAGTGAAATAAGGCAAACTGTGAAAGACAAATAACATATGATTTCACTCATATGTGGAATCTAAGATAAAATGAATAAACAAACAAAAAAAAACAGAGTCATAACTTTAAATATATCCAGGTATGGACTGAATGCCATGGGGATAAAAGTAACAGCATAAGGAATATAATCAATAATATTAAATAGTGTTAGTATTTTAATAGTAATGGTATCTACACTTGTGGTCAGCATATCATGATGTATAAACTTGTTTAATCATTATGTTGTACACCTGAAAATAATATAACATTGTGTGTCAACTACACTCAAATAAAATAATTATTAAAAAAATATCAAGTACCCAAGTAACTACAATTTCACATGAAATGAATCCCTTAATGCAAAAACATAAGAAAGAGGGAGCATTAGTACCAATTTTACAGAACAAAGGAGGATTTAAAGAGAGTGTTATGAACAATTGTACACCAATAATTTGCATAACATTTATTAAATGGGCACATTTTTAGAAATACACAACCTACCAATTTTAAACCATCATGAAACAGAAAATCTGAACAGAGCTATAATTTTAAGAAGATGTGGTCTCCTCACAAAGTAATCAAAAGTATCCACCAAAGGAAAGCTGAGGGCCACATGATTTATTGGTCAGTTTTTCCTAACATTTAGAGAATTAACACCAATCCTCTCATCTTCTTCCAAATACTGAAGAAGTAATTCTTCTAAGCTTATTTTATCAGGTAAGCATTACACTGACATCAAAGCCAAAAAATTTCAATGTAATACTAGCAAACAATTCAGCAGCATTATTAAAATGATAAGACACAATAGTAAAGTGAGATTTATTCCTGGAATACAAGGGTAATCATATGAAAACCAATCAATTGACACATTGGCAGAATGAAGGGGAAGGTAATACACGTGAGCATCTCAACTGATGCAGATAAAAGTACGTGACAAAATCCATCATATTTTTATGATGAAAACACTGACCAAATTAGGAATAGAAAAAAGCTGCATCAACATAATGAAGACCTTATATGGGAAACACAGGGCTAACATCATACTCAGTGGTGAAAGACTGAAGACTTTTCTTTAAGATAAGGAACAAGATAAGGATGACAATTTTACCATCTCTATTCAATATAGTACTGAAACTCCCAAGTCAGAGCAATTAGGCAAGAAAAATAGGTAAAATGCATCTGCAGTGGAAAGAAGAATCTAGACAACAATAAATAGATATCTCATGTTCCTGGATTAGAAAACTCAATGTTAAGATGGCAATATCACCCAAGTGATCTACAGATTCAGTGCAATCTCTAACATAAAGCCAACATTTTTTTGCAGTGATAAAATAATCCGTTGTAAATCCATATAAAATCTCTCTTTCCTTTTGCTTCTTTGTTTTGTTTCTTAAATTCAACATATGAGTGAAATCATATGGTATTTGTCTTTCTCTTACTGACTTATTTCACTTAGCATACTACTTTCTAACTCCATCCATGTTGTTGCAAATGACAATCCATATGAAATCTCTAATATATAATTGAGTATATATATAATTTATATAATTATGTAATATATAATTGATTTTATATATATGTAATTTATATAATAAATATATATGTAATTTATATAATTACATAATATTTAATTGGTTTTATATAAATCCATTACTTGACTAATCATTAGGGAAACTCAAATTTCATCCACAAAGAGATACCCCTTCAAATACATTGGGATAACTATTAAAAATAAAAAACAAAAAAGAAAATAATAAGTGTTGATGATGTGCAGAAATTGGAACACTTTCGCTTCGATGGGAATATAAAATCATGCAGCTGCTATGGGAAACAGTATGTAGGCTCCTCAAAAATTTATTTATTTATTTATTTATTTTTTATTTTTTTTTTTTAAAGATTTTATTTATTTATTTGAGAGAGAGAGAATGAGAGAGAGAGCACATTAGAGGGGGGAGGGTCAGAGGGAGGAGCAGACTCCCCGCAGAGCAGGGAGCCCGACGCGGGACTCGATCCCGGGACTCCAGGATCATGACTTGAGCCGAAGGCAGTCGCTTAACCAACTGAGCCACCCAGGCGCCCAGCTCCTCAAAAATTTAAAAGTACCATTAACATTTAATAATTTCACTTCTTAGTATATACCCAAAAGTATTGAAACAAAGTTTCAACCAGATATTTGTACACATATATTCATAGCAGCAATATTCACAGTAACCAAAAGGTGGAAGCAAACCAATTGTTCACCAATGAATGAAAGAATAAACAAAACACGGTATGTACATATAATGTAATATTGTTAAACTTTAAAAGGAAAGGACATTCTGACAAATGGTATAGCATGGATGAATTTTGAAGAATTATGCTCTAAGTAAAATGTACCAGTCACAAAAGGGTAACTACTTATGATTCCGCTTTTATGACGTACTTAGAGTTGTCAAATTCATAGAAACAGAAAATAAAGTGGTGGTGGCCAGTGGCTGAGGTGAGGGAGGAATGGTGTTTTTTTTGGTTTAATGAGTACAGTTTCAGTTTGAGGAGACAAAAGAAAAAGATCTGGATATGAATGATTGGTAATGTTTTCACAACAATGTGAATGTACTTAATGCCACTAAATTTCATGTTTGAGAGTGGTTAAATGGTAAATTTTATGTTATGTAAAAATAACCTAGCATAAGGAAAAGGTGATCAACTATTACTTTGCTAACTATGGGGAGAACTAGTGTGGATAATCTTAGCATCACATATATTTAGCTATAATACATTAAATATTTGAGGCAGTGATTGACTTTGTTTATATTTTTTTTTTTTTTTTTTTTTTTTTTTTTTTGGCGTCTCTTAAGAACCAATCTTAGGAGAAGCATCTCAAAGATACGCTGAATAGCAGGAAGCCAGTCACTTAGGATTAAACTTTTTTTTATTAAGTTTTTTGTTTTAATCCCAGTAAAATTAACATACAGTGTTATATTAGTTTCAGGTGTACAATATATTGATTCAACAATTCTATACATTACTCAGTGCTCATCATGAGAAGTTTACTCTTTAATCCCCATCATATATTTCATCCATCCTCCCACTCATCTGCCCTCTGGTAATCGTCAGTTTATTCTCTATATTTAAGAGTCTGATTTTAGGTTTCTCTCTCTCGCTCTCATGCTCTCTTTCCTTTTGCTTCTTTGTTTCGTTTCTTAAATTCAAAATATGATTGAAGTCATATGGTATGTGTCTTTCTCTGACTTATTTCACTTAGCATAATACTCTCTAGCTCCATCCATGTTGTTGCAAGTGGAAAGATGTCATTCTTTTTTATGGCTGAATAATATTCAATGGTACATATATACTACATATTAATTATCCATTCATCTGGCGATGGACACTTGGGCTACTTCCATAATTTGGTTATTGTAAATTATGCTCCAATAAGCATGTGCATCTATTCCTTTCAAGTTTTTTGGTATTATTTTGGGTAAATACCCAGTACTGCAGTTACTGAATCATAAGGTAGTTATATTTTTAACTTTTAGAGGAACCTCCATTCTATCTTCCATGGTAGTGGCACCCTTTTGCATTCCCACTGACAATGCAAGAAGGTTCCTTTTCCACCACATCCTCTCAAACACTTCTTTCTCCTATTGTTGAGTTTAGCCATTCAGACCAGCCATTCAAACCAGATGTGATATCTCATTGTAGTTTTGACTTGCATTTCCGTGATAATGAGTGATGTTGAGAGTCTTTTCATGTGTCTCTTGGCCATCTGAATGTTTTTGTTTCTGTTTTTTGAAAAAAATCTATTCATCTGTATGTTTTCTTTGGAGAACTGTCTGTTCATGCCTTCTGCCATTTTTTAAATTGGATTATTTGGGGTATTTTTGCTGTTGAGTTCTATGAGTTCTTTGTATATTTTGGATACTAACCTTTTATCAGATATGTTGTTTGCAAATATCTTCCTTCAGTAGTTTGCCTTGTAGTTTTGTTGATTGATTCATTTGTTGTGCAGAAGATTTTTATTTTCATGTAGTCCCAACAGTTTATTTTTGCTTTTGTTTCCCTTGCTTCAGAAGACATATATACAAAAATGTTGCTAAGGCTGATATCACAGAAATTACTGCCTGTGCTCTTTTCTAGAATTTTTATGGTCTCATGTCTAACATTTAGGTTCTTAATCCATTTTCAGTTTATTTTTGTGTATGGTGTAAGAAAGTGGTCCAGTTTCATTGTTTTGCATGTTTCTATCTAGTTCTCCCAACATCATTTGTTGAAGAGATTGTCTTATTTCCATTGGATATTCTTTCTTGCTTTGTCGAGGATTAGTTGACGATAGAGTTGTGGGTTCATTTCTGGGTTCTCTGTACTGTTGCATTGATCTATGAGTCTATTTTTGTACCAGTACCATACTTTTTTGATCACTACAGCTCTGTAATATAACTTGAAACCTGGAATTGCGATGCCTCCAGCTTTGCTTTTCTTTTTCAAGATTGCTTTGGTTATTTGGGGTCTTTTTTGGTTCCATATGAATTTTAGGGTTGTTTGTTCTAGCTTTGTGAAAAAAATGTTGTTGGTATTTTGATAAGGACTGCATTAAATGTGTAGATTGCCTTGGGTAGTATACACATTTTAACAATGTTTGTTCTTCCAATCTTTGAGCATGGCATGCCTTTCCATTTTTGGTGTCATCTTCAATTTCTTTAATCAGTGTTTTATGGTTTTCAGAGAACAGGACTTTCACCTCTTTGGTTGAGTTCTTTTTTTCTAGATATTTTATTGCTTTTGTATAATTGTAAATGGGACTGTTTTCTTCTCTTTCTGCTCTTTAATTATTAGTATATAGAAATAGAACAGATTTCTGTACATTGATTTTGTATCCTGAGACTTTACTGAATTCATTTATTAGTTCTAGTAGATTATTTTTTGTTGGAGTCTTTAGGATTTTCTAGGTATAGTATCATGTTATCTTCAAATAGTGGAAGTTTGACTTCTTCCTTGCTTATTTGGATGCCTTTTATTATTTATTTATTTATTTATTTATTTATTTATTTATTTATTTTCTCTGATTGCTGTGGCTTAGACTTCCAGTACTGTGTTGAATAAAAGTGGTGAGAGTGGATATCCTTGTCCTGTTCCTGATCTTAGAGGAAAAACTCTCAATTTTTCCCCATTATGTATGTTAGCTGCTGTTGCTGGTTTTTCATATATATGACCTTTATTATGTTGAAGTATGTTCCTTCTAATCTCCTTTTTGAGTTTTTATTTTTATTATGAATGGATGTTGTACTTTTTCTGCATCAATTTAAATGATCATATGGTTTTAATATGATTAACCTTTTTAAAAAACCTACCACAGATCAATTATTTCCTATAAGAAACAGAGTATTAGTGTTATCAATTATGATTCAGTGGTATGTTTCTCAGAAGAAAACATATAATATTCATATTTGTCCCTTTAGTCTTTTCTTCCCAAATTCTATCCTCTATATCACTGTTAGATCAATTTCCCTTAAATAGTTTTCTTTGTGATATTCCACTCCCCTTAAATTTAATTGTCCCTTCACTACAAGTTAAAATCCAAAAGCTTCCACTTTGACATTTCAGGCTATCAAATGATCTGGTACTTATTTGTGTTTTGAATTGTCCTCCCAAATTACATTTCAACCTAAAGTCTCTGCTTTTATCTACAAATCTATCTCCTTTATATCCATGGTTTGGATTGTGAATTTTTCTAGACCTGAAATTCCCTTCATTATATTGTGTATATACAAAGTACAAATTCTACTTCCTCCATGAATTTTTTGAGGACATCATCCCATACTGATCTCCATCTTCTGAATTCTGATAACCTTATTAATTGCAAATTTGTCACTTGGCCTTAAGTTAATATCTTTTAACTATTATATATAAATATATATTATCTATTATATATATATATATATATATATTATATACACTCTTGAAGAGAATGTGAATATTATAACTACAAATCATGTGAATGAGTTACTGAACAAGCCTATCACACTTTATCCAAACAAATGTCTCCCATTTAAAGAAGTTACCTTTAGAAAATCAAATACTTAATAAAATAGAGTTATTGTTCAAAATATAATTAGCATCTCTTTTTGGGAATTCTTTCTGTATAGCTTTCATCCTTTGGGGACTAATAGAATTTTTGAAATAGTAAAGTCATATTGATTTGAGATGGTGAATAGTTTGAGTGATATAGTTTGGCATTAAATTTCTTTATTCTTGCATCCCTTTTATTTCATTATTTTATATGGTGATTTTCAAACAATAAAAGAATATTTAAAAAATATATTTCTTATGATACACCTAAAATACATTAGAAGAATTTCTTCAAAATATTTTGAGCCTAGGAGTAAGTGTGCAATTTCACAAAAAAAAATTAATCCTCTGAAAAGATTAACACTTATTTGGGAGACAACTTTCTAGTAGCCTAAAAATCTTTCTCATTTCTGAAAAAAAATACATACATAAATAAATAGAAATATTTTACCGTTCCACACAGCCAGAAAGCCTGGAGCAATGGCTAGAAGCAGGGGCATCATGACCCCCAGCAACATATAAGAATCCATTGTATGCTGCAACTCCCACACCTCCACGTCTTTTGGACATTGAAGCACACAGACTCCACTTGTTAGTGTGTGGGTCAAAGTATTCCATTGATTTGAGGCAGGAACTTCCATCACGACCACCAATAGCATATAGTCTAGGAAAAAAGAGCAGAAGTGTGTGTGTGTGTGTGTGTGTGTGCGCGCGTGTGTGTGTATAAAATGCTTTCAATTTGTGCATCGAATAAATGTAAAAACACCTTGTACAAAGCATTCAAGTTTATGACTATATGTTCTACTCCCTTAGTATTTTGTAGTGGATGCCCTCAGTTTGTGAATGGATAGTTACCTAAAGGCATTTTTCAAGGTCTAATCTACTCCAAACCTCCCAGGCTTTATCATTTTTGTGAAAGTTTGACACAATGGACTAAAACATTCCATGAGAAATGAAGACAGAGAGAGAAAGGAGATATCAAAAGCATTGGCAGTATTTGTCAATGCCTCAATAAACCTGGAAATTAAAATATAAAAAGGGTAGGTAGGATGTTTCCAAAGACTAACTCCAGCAACCTTATGATTTTGGCTAGGTTCAACTGCATAGCATTAAAATCCCTTTTATCTTTATGAACTGTTTTACTTAGTATTAAAAACATTTGTCATGAAATAAGTCAATCAGAGAAAGACATGTATCATATGATCTCACTGATATGAGGAATTCTTAATCTCAAGAAACAAACTGAGGGTTGCTGGAGTGGTGGGGGGTGGGAGGGATGGGGTGGCTGGGCGATAGACATTGGGGAGGGTATGTGCTATGGTGAGTGCTGTGAATTGTGCAAAACTGTTGAATCACAGATCTGTACCTCTGAAACAAATAATATATTGTATGTTTAAAAAAAAGAAGATAACAGGAAGGGAAAAATGAAGGGGGGGAATCGGAGGGGGAGATGAACCATGAGAGACTAGACTCTGAGAAACAAACTGAGGGTTCTAGAGGGGAGGGTGTGGGGGGATGGGTTAGCCTGGTGATGGGTATTAAAGAGGGCATGTTCTGCATGGAACACTGGGTGTTATACGCAAACAATGAATCATGGAACACTACATCAAAAACTAATGATGTAATGTATGGTGATTAACATAACATAATAAAATAAAATAAAATAAAATATATTAAAAAAAATTTGTCATTAAGGAGACTAACTTAATAAACGACTAAGGGAATAAGATAGAATCAACAAACTGGATTTTTTCCTAAGAAGATATATTAGCTATCCCATTTCTTCCATAAATTTTAGAATGCCAATTCTTATGATGAGCAGTATTTTTAATCTAATTTAAATTAATCCTGCATCAATAAAAAACATAAACATTTACTAAACCATATGTTTATAATTGCCCTTCATGCTCAGTTGTGAATAATAGCATGTCAGTAAAACATAATTAAATTAGTCAAATTTGATGATTTCAGTCTGTTCTGTAATAAGTAGGAGACTGTTCCCAAGTCACCTGATATTGAGATCAGGCCAAAGATAATCAGATTTAGGAGTATTTTAAGCTCTAAGACACTGTAAGACTGGGTATCCTCTTAATAGACATTTACTACTTCATGCACAAGGTGATATAAACCATCTTTGTTGAAATTTCCCAGTTGTATGATGAAATGTTGACTTTATATACAGTCAGTACAGACACACAAGGCTGTCTCCTGCCACTGATCAATTCTGGTGTCTGAAATTGTGATCATTAAAGTCTCTCCTATATGCTGGTCATTGTTTCTAAAGGCCTCTTGTTAGAAATGGCATAATTGCCTTGAAGAAGTAACAATTCAAAGATCTTAGCAACCTTTAATGCCATTGGGTTTTAATATATTACCTTGCTGTCATAGGCAAGTGATCAGGAAGGGGGAAAGATTCAGAAAGATAAGACTCGGTGTAATTATAGAGTTGGGAACCCTGAACACTCAGGACAGTGAATGATAAAGAACACAAAGACTTGCCCTATTACAAAACTAACCAGTTTTTGTTTTTTGTTTTTTTTTTTTTTTTTTTTAATTTATTTGACAGAGAGAGAGACACAGCGAGAGAGGGAACACAAGCAGGGGGAGTGGGAGAGGGAGAAGCAGGCTTCCCGCTGAGCAGGGAGCCCGATGCGGGGCTCGATCCCAGGATCCTGAGATAATGACCTGAGCCGAAGGCAGACACTTAACGACTGAGCCACCCAGGCGCCCCCAAAACTAACCAGTTTTAATAAGAATAAGTCATGATGCAAAAAATGGTAACTTCTTGAAGGCAAAATTGGAACTTCTTTGCCTATAAAAGTGCTTCTCAAATTTAATGTGCTCACAAGTCACTTGAGGATATTTTTTAAATGCCAATTCTGATTCAAGAAGTCTAGGGTGGGGCTAAAATTCAGCATTTCTTTTTTTTTTTTTTTTTAAAGATTTTATTTATTTGACAGAGAGAGAGACAGCCAGAGAGAGAACACAGGCAGGGAGAGCAGGAGAGGGAGAAGCAGGCTTCCTGCAGAGCAGGGAGCCTGATGCGGGGCTTGATCCCAGGACCATGGGATCATGACCTGAGCCGAAGGCAGATGCTTAACCATCTGAGCCACCCAGGCACCCCATCAGCATTTCTAAATAGATCTAAGGTAATGCTGATGCTGCTGGTCCAAGGACTATGCTTGAGTAGCAAGGCAAGACAGAATATTTAATTAAATGTTCATTTTAGACAAGCATTTTCCATGTAATGAAGGGAAAGTTCCAACAAAGGACTTATATTACTGATTACTACGATGTCCTGGTCATTGAGAATGCTTATTGATTGATGGATCACATCACTGAAGTGTTGTACCACATGACCTGGGAGTAAAGAGCATTCATATTTGGGTTTACTCACTTATTGTTTAATGCAACAACACCAACTGTGCTTCTAGGAGTTGACATACTGGCCACATAATTCCATTGACGTCCCTCAGGGTCCCATCTTTCTACGGTATTTAGATAACTCCATCCATCATGACCACCGACAGCATACATGGGTCCTTCAAGCGTGGTTACACCTAAGAGATAAAAATAACATGAGGTCTCACCTAGGTATACCACACATAATGATTTTTTTTTTTCATTTTGCAAGCAACTGGCTGTTTAAAAAATTGTTTTTGTTTCTTAAATGGTTTTGTGTATACATTATAATTTACTAATCTTGATATGAAATTAAACATGGTCTCTCAACCCTAGGAAATTTTCAGGCATAGTTACTGTATAATGGCAGGGTGTCATTGTTGTAATACTGAAGTTAATGGAAGTAGTGGAACACACCATTTCTAGGGATGTAATAGAAAATGCAAACTATTTTTTCTGGCATAATTTCAACATCATTTTTTATATGTAAGGGATAGATGAGACATCTATACCGAATCTTAGATAATTCTTAGTTTATTCATAGTTTATTCATAGGTTAGCTGTAGTAGGTCTTTTTAACCCCTGCTTTTTATTATTGTGATAAAAAAATTCACATGAGATAACCAAATAAACAGGGATTTTTGAGGTTTAGTTAGAAATTTGTTCCATTACATACTATGAATTGCCCCTATCTAACTGCTTCTCTGGGAATTCACATAATTAGCCTTTTCCCACCACCTTCTTCACCATCTCAATTAGCATCTCAGTGGTATAACTTCATCACTTCTACCTTCTTAGTAATATCAATTAGATTTTAAAAACTTGCTATGATTTCTCTGTAAGATGTTTTCTAAGCAATGTCTAGGAATCACACTGACACAACTGAGCTGAATAATTATATAGTTTATCATTTGACATGGACACTTTTTTAGATAATGTGGGAAAAAAGACAATACCTGCCACTTTTTAGATGTGTAAGTCAGTTCTTAAAAAAATAAGGCAATTATTATGCTTTTTAAACAAACTCTAAGATATTGAAAATTTATGGAGTCTACCATGAAGAAAGATTTACCCTGACAAATATTCAGGAGAATCAAAGTTCCCAGCTGTTTCAGAAGTCTCCACTTCATCTTTCTTAAACTTCTTGGGAGTCTCTAGCTTAAGTATAACTTAGAGTTGCTCTCAATCAAAGCAGTTTTTTCTAAATATCCTTGCTTTGGACCTGCGTCCCAAGCCTTTTGCTGAAATATAGATTTGCCTCTTATGGGAAGGGACAAAGTTCATCAAATTAGAAACACAATGTCTTTCCATCATCAAGTGCTTTTTTTTTTCCTAAATTTAGTTTAGAAGAAAACTCCCTATTGTAGTTTTATGTTCCTCAATGATGTATTCCTTCCAAAACTTTTTATTCTTCCTAAAGTGGTACCCTTTTAAAATACATTTGAAGGGAGGCAGGATTAACAAGTATGACATCTGAAACAAGAAAAAAGTGTTTCACACGTTTTTACCATTTGATTCAGCTTTTCAACATTTTGGAGACATTTTGACTAAGGGTTTGGCTAAATCCCAATAATGTGCATTCATGATGAGCACTGGGTGATGTATGGAATTGTTGAATCACTATATGGTACACCTGAAACTTATATAATACTGTATGTTAATTATACTGGAGTTAAAATAAAATAAAATCTCAATAATGTACAGCTGTATTAAATTTTTAAAAAGATATACTAATGATCCATTCTTTAGAAACTATGTAACATTAAGCTCTTACCTAAGCCATGCCTATGTGTTGACATGGGAGGCATCACAGTCCAGATTTTGCCAACTGGATTAAAACATTCCACAGTATTCAAAGTTTTTAAACCATCTCTTCCTCCCACGACATAGAGCTTATTATCAATAACTGCAACTCCAAACTGAAGCCTACGGCCACTCATGGTGCCAATATGTAGCCAGCTGTTGGTTCTGAGATCGTATTTTTCAATTGTAGTGGTACCTTTTAAAGGGATATTAAAAAATGGAAACTGCTTATATAAAAATTTTAGTTGGCATCATTCACATTATATTTATGTACCTATAATTTATAGCATAGAATCAGTGATTGCAACTCAAATTAAAGTACCCAACGATTCTCTAACCTGGTTGACAAGGCAAAGGTAATATTTTGCTACCATCGGATCCAAATGGAAGAGTCAGAATAAAACAGTTCATTTAACGTATATAGTTTGTATACTTGTAACGGTTTCTTTGGCTATAATATGCTACTAGTAGTACTAACACAGGTGTCAACATGATAATTTGAATCTATTACCAACTCTTTACACATCCATCATTATTTTAATTACCTATGGTCATTCAATATATGAATTTATGTCCTTTTATTCTACTCAGTTGTGTGTGTGTTGATTTAAAATACAAGTGACTAAAGAAACAGGAATGAAAATTCCTTTTAAAAGGGCCTTTGGTGTTGATTCATACAATTTTCCATGACAGTAAAATGAAGGATTATAATTAAAAATAGATTAAGATTATTTATAATTATTTATTATATTTAAGAATTTAGTTCTGAGATATTACCTACTTTATGTGTTAATAAAAGTTCATTTTCTACTCAACTAGTAAAATGTTAATTTTGCTACCATAGTATACTGTCACTACTGCCATAGTAAATTGCCACTACTTCGTAATAAATTGATAATTTTTGCATCCATGTTCATCAGTAATATTGGCCTGCAGTTATCTTTTTTAGTGGAGTCTTTACCTGGTTTTGGTATCAGGGTAATTCTGGTCTCATACAATGAATTAGAAAGTTTTCCTTCCTTTTCTATTTTTTGGAATAGTTTGAGAAGAATAGGTACTAAATCTTCTTTAAATGTTTGGCAGAATTACCCTATGAAGCCATGAAGCCCTGGACTTCTGTTTACTGAGAGACTTCTGAATACTGATTTAATTTCTTTGCTGGTTATCGGTCTATTCAAGTTTTCTATTTCTATTTTGGTAGTTTATATGTTTCTAGAAATTTATCCATTTCTTCTAGGTTGTCCAATTTGTTGGTATATAATTTTTCATAATATTCTCTTATAATTGTTTGTATTTCTGTGGTGTTGGTTATTTGTCCTCTCTCATTTTTTATTTTATTTATTTGGGGTCTTTCTCTTTTCTTTTTGATAAGTCTGGCCAGACATTTATCAATTTTATTTTTTTATTTTTTGAAACAACTAGCTCCTGGTTTCACTGATCTGTTCTATTTTTTCTTAGTTTCTATATCATTTATTTCTGCTGCAATCTTCATTATTTCCTCCCTTCTGCTGGCTTATGTTTCATTTGTTCTTATTTTTCTAGCTCCTTTAGTACATAATAAATTGTCATTTCTGTGAGCAATGCTTTTTTACCAGTCATTCAGAATAGCTGCTGCTATTTTTTAGTAAAAGTTGATTTTGCACAAGGAAGTTTCTGACTAATAACCAAGGTAGGAAATAAAGATTTATTATTCACACATATAGTGTACTTAAGACTGCTTTTGGCAGATTTACGGAATTTCATCACAAATGCATAGAGCCAACCATTGGAATAAGCGAAAAACACTTCTCAGTTGTTATTCTACTGGGCAACTTGTGGAGAAAATATAATTCATTAGTTATGATGAAAATATGTTTACATCTGAACTGTATCCACTGACCAATTATAATGCTATGGTATGAGATCATACCAAGTCAAAATTTAAGCAAAGTATATTGTATCTATGGCTGCTTCTGAAAGTTTTTCTATGTATATTAGCTTAGTGAAGATAGTGTTTATTTCTTTTCTGTAGTTTTAGATCTTTTCTGATGAATATTGCACTGTAAGTATTTATGTCTCAAGAGTTTGGATTTTCACAATAAAAACTTGTGTATATACAGATACTCATTATCCTTTATCTTTAATACCTCCATCTTTCACTGATAAGATGGATTTGGCTGAATGCTGATTTACAGATCAACAATTGCTCTATTGACTACATTTACTACTGAAAGATCAAATAACACCACTTAGAAGAATATCCTTTCTACACTAAGTATCTCTGGATGATCCTGTTAAAACTGGAATATCTACAAACACGCATCAACTTTCATTCTGTCAACCAGCCCATTTTTTTCTGAACTTTTTCAGATCTTTCTACTTCCTCATTCCAATCTTCCCAAATCTGTCTTCCTACCCACTTCTTCCTATTTTAACCTTTTATTTCAAACTCTTTTCATTAGTGGAAGTAAATAAAAAGCGAATTTAGATTGGGAAATGAAGACTAGGCTGATCTACTTACTAAAATTATAGAAATATTAATAGTGAAGTAGTCAGGAAATTGTACAAAGGTACATTAATCAAGTGCATACAGAAGATTTACACTGAAATAATGTAGAAGTCTGTTTTATGCCAAGTTAGTTTTTTTTTTTCTGGGCATTAGATGAAATATAGAAGATTAATATATCCCACATCTCTTATTTTTGTCTATGAACATATATAACTGGTAGTTCTATATCTTGAATTCTGAAGATTTCTTCAGCCCATTTACCTACCTCCACTATTGCTTCAACTAATCAAAATGTAAATCTCGTAGCTGGCCTACTATGTCAGCTCTACATTTGATGGGAAAACTTAAATTAGATTTTTTTTTTTTTTACTGACGTCTCTCCTTAGGACTCATTTTATGATGTTTCTGTGTATAAAAATCTCCTTCCCTAAAACGTTGCAAATATTGTTTCTCAATTCATCTCTAAGCTCCTATTCGACCCTCATTTATGATCTGGTCAAGAGGAAACAAAACCAACCTAACGTAGTATTGTTCAGAACATGATAGCTCCTATAGCTGTGAATATATCTGATTTAGCGATTTTGTCCATCTATTTTTTTTTTTTTTTAGTGTTCCATGATTAATTGTTTGCGTATAACACCCAGTGCTCCATGCAGAACGTGCCCTCTTTAATACCCATCACCAGGCTAACCCATTCCCCCACCCCCCTCCTCTCTAGAACCCTCAGTTTGTTTTTCAGAGTCCATAGTCTCTCATGGTTCGTCTCCCCCTCCGATTTCCCCCCCTTCATTCTTCCCCTCCTGCTATCTTCTTCTTCTTCTTTTTTTTTTAACATATAATGTAGTATTTGTTTCAGAGGTACAGGTCTGTGATTCAACACTCTTACACAATTCACAGTGCTCACCATAGCACATACCCTCCCCAATGTCTATCACCCAGCCACCCCATCCCTCCCATCCCCCCACCACTCTAGCAACCCTCAGTTTGTTTCCTGAGATTAAGAATTCCTCATATCAGTGAGATCATATGATACATGTCTTTCTCTGATTGACTTATTTCGCTCAGCATAATACCCTCCAGTTCCATCTACGTCATTGCAAATATATATACAATGGATTATGCAGCTGTCAAAAGGAATGGAATCTTTCCATCTATTTTTAAAATGATCTAAAAATAACTATATTAGCCTCCCATTTATCCCATGCCATACTGCCTCTCAGAATTCATTGTTTTTAATAAATGAAAAGTTACTGCATACCTTTATGTACAAAAGCCCAAAGTTTACCATTTGACCATTTTGTAAATTTTGACTCTGTGATCATACAACTTTCTGATGATTCTTTTAATATACATGGTAGGAGTTACAGTTAGCCCCAGCCACTTGTGTGATGCCTATATCTACCAACTAATTCCAAGTTAACTGTATGAGTCAAAAAGAAAATTAAGGACAGAAGAAGTACTGCATTTCCTAGACATCAAAAGGGGAAAATTCAGAAAATATCTTTAAAAAACGAAATAATGCACTCTAAGAAAAAACACACATATTGAAATTATTTTTATAGTTTTATGAAAGAATGGAAATGTAATACTGATTTATATAGATAAATGTTACCCCTTTAATGTTTTGTTATACTTAAGGTTATTTTTCTTTCTTTTCTTTCTTGGCCCTAAGTGCTCAACCTCATTTTTCTATAGATTCTAAGACCCTTAAAAAGAGAGGTCAGTTTTTGTTGTTTTGCTCTTTCTTCTAAAATAGTGGCAGTATAGCAAAAAGGAACATATAATTTAAGTAAGAATTCCACTTTCAGTCTTTCTAGATGCTTGTCCTTGGGTTGGCTATGTAACCTTAAGAGCCTCAGTTTCCTAATCTGCAAAACTGCAATACTATCTTATAGCATTATTGTGAGGATTAGAAATTATGTTTGCAAAATGCCAATGAAGGATGAGGAACTCAAAAATAGTTGTTTTTTACTATTATTGTAGTTGTCTGCAACTTCCCATAGGGCCTTTTTCTTCTCCATACACTAGGTACTCATGAAGTCTCAAATGAAACTTAGTTCCTTCCATATGAAACCGTGGTAATAGAGTCAAGGGGATTATAGGTTCACATTTCAGTCATTCTTAAAAAAACTGATAAGGAACTGTAGATACTTATTACTATTTTTTGTAACACATTCATTTTTTAATATAACTTAAACAACAGGAGCTGAAAAATAACAAAAATAGGGAACAAACAAAAAAAAAACTACAAAGTGTTCCATTTTTTTCATTTTGCAGGTTAAACTATTATTTTTAATTAGAAACTAAGGATAACTATGCTTGCATTTTCTATGTAGTTCCCTTTAAATTTAAATATCAAACTAGACACCTTTTAAAGTGTTGTTAATATTCATTCTATTCAACAAAATGTAATAAAATATCAAGTTACCAGACTCGCAATTAATTATAGGATCTCATGGCATTTGTTATTTTCTGAAGAGCATTAGTTCTGTGAAGTTACTTTGCTACTTTATAAATAATTGCATTTACGAGCTTTTGTTTTATAGGTTTATGATTAATTAGCAAATTTCTTATATCGTCTTTCAGTTTCTAATTATACATATCAGAAGAAAGAATTGGTTTCCAGTGGCACAGAATTTTTTTTTAAGATTTTATTTATTTATTTGACAGAGAGAGACAGTGAGAGAGGGAACACAAGCAGGCAGAGTGGGAGAGGGAGAAGCAGGCTCCCCGCTGAGCAGAGAGCCCAATGCGGGGCTTGATCCCAGGACACTGGGATCATGATCTGAGCTGAAGGCAGACGCTTAACGACTGAGCCACCCAGGCGCCCCTCCAGTGGCACAGAATTTTGACTTTTGCATTATTTTCTATAAGGTATCAAATAACATTTCTATGCATGATTTAGCAGATTTTAAGTAGGTTGATTTTAATTTCTACACAACCCATATCTTAATTACAAAATTCTTGCCTCATTGTCTTGGAAACGTGGGTCTATAGACTAAGAAATCAAGTCAAAAAAGGCAGAGATATAGAAAAATGGGTTCTCAGAAGGGTTCAGAGTAGACATGATGGCCTCAGAAAGTTGTCCCTATTCCCTTTGATAAAATTCTTATGTAAAATCATTACTTCTTTCCAGGTTTAAATTGCTGACCTTGTTATCAATGTTAACAGCATTCCAATTGGTCTTAAGGTTTAACTTACTTCAAGCTATGCACTCCTGGTTTGCTGACCTAAGTCTTAAAACTAACCCACTTTCCTTGAGATTCTGCAGATCATTGACCTTGAGGAATGAAGGACCAGACTTTCCCAGAAGATAAGGCCTGGCCACATTTGAAAACAGCTGCCACTGATGTCAACAAGTCTGTTCAAGGTCATGTTAACATACAATGAACTGCCTGAGCACCAGCTTCTCCTGCACATAGCCAGCTATTTCCCACACCTCCCCATTAAAACTCTACGGTTCATCTGGACTGGGAAGATGGTCTTTGGGATATTAGACCAACATCTTCCCAAGTAGCCGGCTTCTTGAATAAAGCAACCTTTCCTTTCCCACATTACTCGTGTCTCAAGTATTGTTTTTCAAGGGGAAAGCAGCCAAACCTGAATTAGGAAATAGTTCTCTGTCTGGTAAGAGATTTTGGTGAGCTAGCCAAGAGTTGTGCTTCCAATTTATCTAGCCCCCTTGGGATTCCTGGGATGGAGCAGTTGGCCAAGACAGGGCCAGGCCTTACCCATTCATTTCCCAAGCCAGTGGCTATGATAGTTGGAGCCATCTGCTTGTGGTTAGTCAACCCTAGGGTGGAGAATTTGAAGGATTTTCCCAAGCATTTGCCCAAACTCCTTTTGTTTCAGGGAGGCTCCCTGTCTTCTCCAACCTGGTGTGGACTGCTTACTTTTGCTTTTTGTTGGTGGAGAAGAAACATGCATCTGTTCAACTGTTTGAGCTGAGATCTAGGATCAAGTCAGTCCACTGACATGCATTCTGGGAGTCTTTTTTCTATGTCATCTGAGCGTTTAGCCATTTGGACCTTTCTGGGTCAATTTGTGGTACCACTGGTAAGAGAAGTGACTCAGAAGTGATTCCATACCAGTCTCTCCTTGAAGGAGAGGAATCTGTCTGTCTCAGAAGCACTTTGTCTGTTTGTCTGATTGTCTGTTTTAGGAATCTGCATAGGAATGGAAGGATTTAGTTTTGTTCCATCTGAGAGCACACTGGAGTGAATTCTGTCTGATGGCATACTTATAGTTATGATTCCATATCTTTAAAAAATGGTATTTTATTGTAACACTTCTTGGCATATGTATGTTTTGAGCTTGAAAGAAAGAGGCCATTAAATGGATCTCTAAATTATTACACTCTTGTAAATTGGAGTTGTTTTGTCAGAGATCAGATAAATGGCATAAAATTCCCTACATTCAGGCTTTTATATTACTTCATAATAAAGATGCTGCACAGAAAGGGACCTAATTGATGGTCCAGAGAGATAAGGAGGACAAAAATCTAAGACACCTGACCTTCCTAATAATCAGAATAATAAAGAAAAGTAGGCGGAATACAGGCAGACACTGGAAATCCTAACTCCATCTGCGCAAGCACTAACACCAGAACCAATGCCCAACCCACTGTCTGCTTTTCCACCTCCACCAGAAAGCTGTAAAGCAAAGGAGAAAAAAAAAAAAAAACAAAAAAACTGTTTTTCAGGAAGGAGAAACAAAAAACGGAGATGGAGGAATGTTAGTCCAAACTCTAAATCTGCCTCTGGCCTTGCCAGTGGCACCCCTGCTGCCTCTTGCTCTGTCTTCCCTCTCCTTCTTTTCTTGTACCACAATGGGTGCCTCTCGCTCAGTGGCTCCTATACCATCCTTGGTGCCTTCAGCACCATTGACTCCTGCTCCTCCTAGCCTCACTACTGAAGAGCAAAAAGTACCCCAAGCTGTTGGGCCACATCCTTATGAGGTTCAAACTGGAGCAACTCCTAAATCAACATGAAGGGGCCCAAGGGCTCCCCTGGACTTAAACTGCTCACTTCAGATTTCTCCACAAGAGGCCCAGATAAAATTGACAGTGGGAAACAAATTAATTGACTTTTTAGTGGACAAGGGTGTAACATATTTGTTATTAAAGCCAATCAAAGTTGATGGTTTAATTAAAATAAACATGTCTTTTGGAGTTATCATCATCAAATATAATACAGATAACTAGCTTTTATTCTACCTGAATGTATTAGTTAAATTCTTGTTGTAACTGTTACAATTTGTCAATAACAATTACTTAAAATAATGATTGATTTTATCTAATGAAGTTTACATGGGTAATTGTTAAGAACAAGTAGGTTGAATAGATTAAAAAAGTGTAAAGGTAAACTTTTAAATAGCTTCCAAAATCTTTGGTAACTTGAAACTTTGAAGTTTTGCTAGGTTAAATAATAAATTGGGTTAAATTCATTGTATGTCCAAATCTTTACAAAATAAGATAAAATGTTAATGTTTTAACATTAATTACTAAATATAGGTTTATCTGATTTTACCTTTTTATTATAGAAAACTAAATATACTTGGATCTGCTAATAAGCATGTCTTATGCTTTATTAAAAAGTTCTATGAAAAAAATCACATTTTATAAAATATATTCATAAATTTGCCAATCTAAAAAATTCTGGTCTAATAGACCATCCACAACTGGTTACTACTTAGTTTTCACTGGAGAAAGGTTTCTGAGAGTTAAAATTTTGATACATGTGATTGAGACAGCTAGAAATGGTAAGGAAAACAACTCTGCATATAGGAAAACAGGAGATATGTAAGAAAGGCATGAGGAATAAAAATACATTTTTGTTGAGGGGAAAAGTAATTTTTCCTAAAATAAGACTGGCTATTTATAGAGAGGTAAGAGTTATGACAAAATTTGAATTATAAAAGCAGTTAGAAAGTTTATGAAGGGAATCTTTGGAAAAAAATACTTATGGTCAGGACTCACTAAGATTGGAATAAATGAATTTTAAAAGAACAGTGATATAAGATTGAAATTTGTTTTTTCTCTAGAAATTGGCTTAACTTTGTTAAAAAGACAAAATTTATTTTATGTTGGTCTGCTCTTAGTAAGAAATTATAAACAAAGTATTTTATTTTTATCTGCACAGAAAAACAAGGTTTCTATGTTTGTTTTTAATTAGGTCTTTGATTACTAAATCTTCTCAATATTAAAGGAACTAAGTTTTGCTAACAACTATGTAAACCTTTATTTTTGCCTTTGGGATCTCTTATTGTCACCTTGGTTAAATAAATAATAAAATATAAATTTTATAGTGATCTATGATCTTATTTAGGCATGTAGTTTAGAATCTTCTGAGGTTCTTAACAAACTTCCTAAAAATTCAAATTCTAAATAAAGTCTTTTTGATTTATTAGTCTTGTTTATTTGGTATGTTAAGTTACACTGGAAGCATTGTCAAACAAATAATGATTAATTTTCTTAGGTTATATTATGTGGGTAAATGTCAGGATGGTTTTAAAAGTTATGTAAAATTCCTAAAATTTTAATATATCTTGGCATAATGTTATCACATGTAATTCTAATTATTAAAATGTTCTGCATCACAGAAATAACTGCATTTCCTTGACAAACACATTATAATAAACTCTTATCAGATTTTTAAACATGGCCGTTTTTGAATCTTTTGTCCCTTGCAATTATTCTGATGTTCTTGCAAAATGCATTTCAGCTTCAAGGAGTTTCCTGAAAAGGACTTTTGACAGATGCAGGTCTGATACTTTTAAGATCATAAAACTAAACTAAGAATTTCCAGAACTAATGGAAAAACTGCATTGAAACAGAGCAAGAATTAATAATATGGGACTAAGTAACTTAAAAAATGATTATATTTTTATAATTCTTATTTAAATCATTGCTGTTTCTCTAATGTTTTCCAAATTTAAGGAAACTTTTTCTCTTAAGATATCTATGACTTACAGAAATTTGGTAAAAATATTATTTTGTAGGAACACCTAGGTGGCTCAGTTGGTTCAATGTCTGCCTTCAGCTCAGGTCATGATCCAAGGGTCCTGGGATCCAGTCCAGCATTGTGCTCCTTGCTCAGCAGGATGCCTACTTCACTCTCTGCCTGCCCCTCCCCCGCTTGTGCTTTTGTTCTCTCTCTCTCTCTGACAAAAATAAATAAATAAAATCTTTAAAAAATATTATTTTGTAAACAAACTGAAGTATTTATTTTTCTTGCTACCTGATCCCTGAAGAATTTGGAAACTCTCAAGGAATATTCTTTCTGTCATGGTAATTATCATTATTTGCATAAATTCAATGAAAATGGGTACTCCTTATAACAAGATACTATTGGAAACAATGGTTATTTTACCAAGGCTTTAAGTGGAATGTCATATTTAAGAAAGACATACATAGCCTCAGATATAACCAGACAGCTTTAAGGAACTAAAGTTGACTGTATGGAGCCAATAAAGACCCTTGGAAATGTTGGCCTGACACATTGCTTACAGAGTTCCCACCAGCCTTACTGGGTGAGTAAAAAATGTCAGTTCTTGGAAGGTGCAGGAATCTCAAGATATTTCAGGGATCTCAGGAAAAGAAGAAGTCACTCAAATCTACAGGTATTACAGGCAAATCTGATGACAAGTTTTTTGCCTGGCTTCTGGCCTTGAGAGGCTATTGAAAGTTTAATCTAAAATTCATTGTAAAACCTTCCACCAAAGCAGGTTTTAAAACAATCTCTATGGTCAATCACCATTCTTGCTGTACTTATGTAAACAATTATGTAAAAATTAATTAAATTTTTTAAAACTAAACTTATCTTACAAACAAATCAGTCTTAATTTGGCTATCTTTGACAGGAGTGAGGGTGACTTTAGAAAGAAAGATTATATCTCAGTAACACACCTTCATGAATGTTAGATTCTAGTTCTGATTATCTTTGAGTGTTTGTTGTTTCCTTATAAAACTGGCCTGGATCTAAATTCTTCTGGTTTCCTCCAATATCTGGCTATGACTCTCCAAAATAAGGTTTCCAATGCTCTCCTATTCTCTTGTCTTAAAATAATTAAGAAATAAAACTGCCCTTTTTCCTGAAACCCTGAAAATTGAAGCTAGACAACTCAAGAGAAACTTCAGAGAAATTGCCACAATAGCTCATATATAGACAATCTTCATGCCTGTTGCTCTATGAGCCACTCAAAAGAATCACTGGAGACATTTAAACTATAAACCATAAAAATCCATCAGATTGCCAGTGTCTGCTCCCACTCCATCTGAAGATGCTTTGAGCCTGACATCTAAAACTCCTCTCATTGGGACCCCTTAGAACCAGATACTGGGTTTATAATTTGCTCCAAGCATTAACCTTTGTTTTTTGTTTGTTTGTTTCCATAGACATTGGGGAGGATATATGTTGTGGTGAGCACTGTGAATTGTGTAAGACTGATAAATCACAGAACTGTACCCCTGAAACAAATACATTATATGTTAATAATAATAAAAGAAAGTACACCAACCTCAGTAATAGAATATATTATATAGCTTACATACGTTTGTGTTGCTGTGCTTTCAATGTGTGTAGCTGCTATTAAGACTACTCAGAAAAAAAAAAAAAAAAAAGACTACTCAGATAAGGGCACCTGGGTGGCTCAGGTGGTTAAGCGACTGCCTTCGGCTCAGGTCATGATCCTGGAGTCCCTGGATTGAGTCCTGCATCGGGCTCCCTGCTTGGCGGGGAGTCTGCTTCGCCCTTTGACCCTCCCCCCTCTCATGTGGTTTCTCTCTCTCTCAAATAAATAAATAAAATCTTAAAAAAAAAGATTACTCAGATAAAATTCATCTGAAGGTATGGAAAAAAAAGAAATGCCTCTTATTAATTACCTGATTGCTTGCTGAACAAGGTAGAGTCTATATAATAGCTAACACCGATTGCTGTACCTATATTAACTAGTCCTTGGAAGTAAGAACCTAGAGAGACAAAATCAGGCAGCAAGCCACATGGCTGCAACAGGCCCTTGCCCACAACATCCCATTTTTCTAAGGTGGCTGGGACTAGTTTACTGATCTATTCTCTTTGATACTGGTCTATTCTCTTGGTGTCAGATCAATTTTAGAGGGAATGATAAAATTGGGCTTAACTATACTGTTACTATTCCTTAGACTATACTTGGAGATAAAGTTAATGATGCCATGTAGTGCCAAACAATGTAGAAAAATGAGGTAAAAAAACTACCTCTGATACCCCTCCATGAGAACAAGGAACCAAAAGCTAAGTCCTGCACCCATGTCAAATCCTTCCATTCCAAAGCCCATAGTCTGCCCTAATTCAGCTTGAAGCAGTTACAGATGATGGACCTCTATGTATGTTCCATAGAAATGGAATGAAGGATTGACAGTGGGGATTTGTAACAGCACTCCAACTGGTCTTAAGTGTTAACTTACTTCAAGCTTATGGACTCCTTGTTTGTTGACCTAAGTCCCTTGGTTTATAATAGAATTAACCTACTTTCCTTGAGATTTTGCAGACCATTGGCCTTAAGGAATGAAGGACCAGACTATCCCAAAAGATAAGGCCTGACCACATTTGAAAACAGCTGCCCAGCAAGTCTGTTCAAGGTCATGTTGACATATGATTAACTGCCTGAGCACAAGTTTCCCCTGCACATAGCCCCCACCATTTCCCAAACTTCTCTGTTAAAACCCTCTGGTTTCATCTATACTGGGGAGATGGTCTTCAAGACATTAGTCCACCATCTTCCCAAGATGCTGACTTTCTGAATCTTTCTTTTCCCACCATTACTTGTCTCTCAAGTACTGACTTTCACATGGCGAGCAGCTGAACCTCAGTTTGGAACCAGTTTTCTATCCTGTAGCACCAACACTTCAAGATTCTTTGTAACTGGTCTTTGAGCATCTAATAGGAACTTGCAGCAAGGCCCCTCTTCTATTTCTGTCAAAAAATAAATATGCTTTTCTTTATACAAATTTTCTAAACCCTTCTATTTATGATAAACCTTAAGTAAGTTTTCCTTGAAAACATCTTATATTGCAAAGCAAATGCTCAAATTTAAAAATTGTTGCCATAAAATAAAAGTACCTATTAAGAGCTTAGCTAACACTAATTAAAGGATTATATCCCCATAAGTTAAGAAAAAAATTGTAAAATTACATAAATTATGCTATTTATTAAAATTAGCTTTAGATGCACAAAATTAAATATTGCTTTAATTCCACCTTCATAATTTGGGGGATGTTTAGAATATATTTTTTTAAATGATACTTTCTAAATTAATCATTCCTGTTACCTTTCATAGCATCCATGCCTCCCACAGCATAAAGTGCCCCCACAGTTGATTTTCTAGGCTTTGTCCGAGGGCTTTGCATCATAGGTCTTCTCTCAGGTAAGAGATGGTACTTCATAGCTTCCATTAGGAGCTTCTGACACTCAAGATCACCAGCAAACATAGAACTGTTTTCAAGATCCACCAGTAACTGAAAAGTAACGATGCATGGTATATGAAGTAAATAACCTACCATTAAAAATAACATATTTTTGCTTATATAACCTTGGAGAAAACTTGAGCTAATTCAAATGTAAAAGTGTTAGTATTTTAAGTTACTTAGTAACATATGTTTATGTTCACTTATGAGTTAAAATGATTAAAGATCTCATAGTAGTAGCTACTGATCTGTTCAGATTTATTTGACATATTATACATCTTTTGAATAGATACACATATAATATCAAGAAGTGAAAGTGAAAAGACACTTAGAAAATGGGTTAGTGAAAGCAGTTCACAATGGGTTACTGAAAGCAGTTCAAGAGACTATCTATGCCTACACAAAACAAGCATCTTCCAGTCTACTGTATGTAGCCAAATAAGCAGCCACCTTATTGGTGGATTTAGAGAAATTGGTACAAGCATGCCCAGTTAAAATAAAGTAATATCACCCATAAAGAACTGCATCTTTATCATCAAATCACTTTTGTAAAGTATTCTGAAAGTAGATGCTTTTTATCTGTACATGTACATGTGTACATCAGTAAAGCGTATGTGTTAGTAGGTAGCCAAAACATTAGCAATAGTAGATGATCAATCCTTTCTAACCATCATTGCCTGGCAGACACTAAGACCCTCATTGAATGGGATAAAAGCTAAGTAAAATATTTTTCCTGAGGTGAGCTGAGGAGAAGTGAAGAGCTTGTTTCAGAATTTTACCAAGGGTCATTTATATTGGTTCATTGGAGTTTTGGGTCTACAGTATCATAGGACATTGGGAGGAATTGCAGTTTGAAGTGGAAATGCTAATCTCATCCCATAAAACTTCCCTGAAATTTCCTGTTCTGCAGTGCTTAATCCCAGCTTAGTTCTCTTATGGATAACTATTTTGACTTGGCTGGTGAGACCGCAAGCATTTCCTTAATGCATATGCTGCGGAAAATAAGTTTGAAAACTGAGTTATGTAACTTTATTTCAAAATATTCTTCAGGGATTTACCACCATTCTCTTCATATGTTTCATTTCTAGAATAGTTTTTAAAGTCACTATTAAAGTTGTTTTGGAAGGTCTATATTCTGTATGATATTACCCACCACTACCACCATTAGGAAAAGTTCACAACAGTCCACACTTTAGGCATAAGGCATATTCAGGGATGGGAGGCCAAAGACCATTGGTTGTGAGTTTGGGCTGGAAATTTCTCCTCATTCCAATAAAGTAAGACAAGTCCAAACTAAGCAGTTTGCTGAAAGAACATATAGAAAAAGCAATATAAAGTTAAGGGCCTCTGATCCATTATACCAGTGCATCTCAATTTTTTTGCATATCTAAGAATCATCTGGTGAACTTATTAAAACATGGATTCCTTGACCTCACCCCCATAAATTGTTTCAGTACGTCTGTGGTGGGGGCTTGGAAAATTGGGTTTCTAACAAGCTCTAAGGAAATACTAAGCTGCTAGCTCAGTCATTTTGAGTAGCACTGCCTTAGAGAATCTAATGAATCATATAGAACCCTCTCATGAGAATAAGGCATGCAAGTGTACACACATTCACACAAACATAAAATTTCCAAAGATTCTGAACCTTGGTTCTAAAATTACATGTATATTTTAATGTTTCTCTTTTTGGTGTTACCATTGCCTTGCCTTTTGAATAAATTTGCTATACCCAAGAAAGCAGTCAGTGTTCTTTCATTGCATATGGATAAATTCTTCATAGTAAATATGTAGCTCCATGGATTTAATTAACAGATAAAAGTAAAAAAAAAAGTAGAAAAATCATCAGTAAATTAATATTCTATTTTTGAATATTAGCATTTAATTGGTAATTTGTTGAAAATTTATTAATTTTAATGTTTATGAAACTACTGATCCACTAGATCTAGATGAAGCTCCTCCTTCCAATGTGGATGATGTTTGATGATTTCAGTCACAGGCTATATAATATATGAAATGTGCATATGTGCAATATATTTATATATATACAATATACAATTGATATCTACTGTTGATCAATTTGCTACAGAAAAAAAATTGTTATCACCAATGGTAGAAGTATATAATGAGACTGCACTCCAACCTCACTAAGCTTCACTTACTAAAATTCAGTATGAGGTAGGTCAATCCCAAATCATATCCAAGGGTGTTTGTTTTTAGAATCATTTTTACTATAATCCTCCAGCATGTATGATAAGGATGTAATTATAATGATTCTGTAGTTCATCTGAAGCTACTATAGTATGATTTCAATCATAGCAGGTAATTAACCATGTTAGTATTAGCCAGACTAACTCCTTGCTAAAGTCTCCTTTGGGATGCTACTATATTGGTTATTATCAGCTTGCCTAGAAGGTGGGCAGGAAAAGAAAAAATAGAGCCTAGTCATTTTCTCTGCTTCTTACAAGTGCTGTTTGATGAGGAAGAAACTGAAACTAAAGAATATGCTTTCTTAGATTTTTTTTTAGGGATTATCTGTAGCTTTTTTTAATACTTGTTTTCTCTGCATCATAAATAGTGCTAATTGAAGGTTGGATATGTCCTTCTGTGAGACAAATACTATACACTCCAGTTAACAGAAATCCTATAAATAAAATAAAATTAGACAAAAAAGGAATGGATTTATGTTTAGTGGTAGTTTAGAACTATATGTTACCTGGGTAAATTTCCATACCTGTGGTGGAAGTAATGGCAGTCTGATATAAGAAAGCAACATTGCTAGGTCTCGTTGCCTAGCCTGCACATCATGCCCCACCCATTGCATTAGAGCGTGGAAAATTGTTTCTTCATCAGGCACATTAATGTCATCACTGCACAGAAGTTTCGAAATTTCATTAGCTGGAAGCAGGAGGAATTCTTGGTTCTTTATTACCTCAATGAAGTGTTCCTAGAAAAGAAAGGTTTTCTACTGAAACTTTCTACTTTAGAAATGTCTTAACCAAACAAGCATATGAACACTTTGCTTTGTTAAAATTCAGAAAAGACCAGAGGGACAGGTATATGCATTTATAACAAATAGGTGCCATTGCTGCCTGTGACAGAGGGCATGGGGAGTCTTCTGAAGTTGAGGAGCTAAATGTTTCCCCTGAGAATTATTTATTGAACTCAGGTAAAGGGATTAACTGCTTCATAGGCCACATTGGTAGTGCCTGAGTTGATACCAGTTCTTTTCTCTCCTAGCTGTTGTAGGTGGCAACAACTTACGACTCCAGAAGTGACTGATGTTGAGTTGGTCTTTAGCCAAAACCCTTAAGAGAAAGGGTGGAAATTTTCAAGGGGGAGGCTACCTTGAAGACCTGGGAGAGGTAACTCTGGCTGTGCATTTGAGGGGGCAACATACTGAATTCCTTTGAGTTGAGACAAACAGATTGATGAAAAACTCTTTTCTCTTATGGAAAAGCATGATCTATTAACCAAGGCAAATGTATATTTTACAATGGATAATACACAGATTTAGGACAATCTAAAAGGGACTTTTATGGAGTTATTTTTTGGGGGGGTGAATGGGGTTGTCTTGCAATTTTTATATATTATTCCTTAATTCTCTCTTCTGTCACAGTGTTATATTTTATCAAGTATCAAATTTCATGCAGCTGTGTTTCAAATTTTTTTCTTCAAAACACCACTATATATTTTTTCTTATTTATAATGTTGCATATTTTTCTATGACAACACAATTATCTTTTTCAACATTTTTCATAGTAAAAAAAATCTCGTTTTAAATGTGATATACTTCCAAAATGGAGATAAACCTGTCTAGTTGGTAATTTATGTTGCAAAATAAAGAGATATTCTTGAAGCAGCTTAAAACAGCCTCTAAATAAATTGGGGGGAATCTTGGATAAATCAAATCACTCCCTCAGCTCCACTCAGAGTTTAGTCATTGTGGAACTGAGTTAGCTTAATAGTAAAATTATTCATACAAAAACCAATTTTTGATAGACCCATCAGGGAGCTCTGGTACCATAAATTCCAAGCTAAATTGTCTATTTAAATGAAGAGCCCTCTTGTGACTAAGGTAAACAATTAAGAGAGGACTACTGTTTTTAATGTAGCAGATGTCCCTGGTTGAAAACCCTCTCACCTACAGCAAAGTAATGGAACTAGTACTATAACTAATAATACGTTACATTTGTACAGCACATCACACTTTCACAAACATTAAGTCAAAAAAAAAAAAACACATTAAGTCATCACCAATATGATCTTGTAGGAGGTGAAATCATTCTGATGAGAAAATAGGCTATGTGAATTGTTTGGTCTCCTGTGCAATAAATGGCAAAGTATAGACTCAAGCCTAAGTCTTTAGGTCTACTCCATTTTGCTCAACACTGCAACTGCCTTTCATAAGTGACATAATTTTTATGAATGGGTTAAGGAAAAGATAAAACTCTAAAAATGTATGATTACCTATTACTGGTAGTGTATGTAAACTCTGAGAGTTTATATTGTTATGTCAATATGACAGAAGACCCTATATCTCATTCTCCTTTCTATCCACTCTCCAATGAAAGAAAAGAAAAATAGAAAGCAAATGAGAGAGAGAGAGAGAGAGAGATTGGCCCAGTTGGTAAAACCTACTCAGTGGTTAATGTGGATCATAGAAAAATCTATCAAATTAGGTTATGCATTTGAAAAAGTTAAGAAGTGATTCAAATAGTTTATATGATGGTCAATTTATATAGCGAGAAATTAGAGTTTATGATAGAATTTGTTATGGTTCCAGAGAAACTTCCCGATGAGACTACTGAAAATTGTTTGGCAATATAGTAACCTAGTCTAAATAAAAAAAATAAATATATTGATTTAAAGTATACACATGGCACTGCAATATCCAGTACTGTAGAGAAATATTTAGTTAAGCTTAAAGAATAATTTTAAATTGTTTTATTTTGGAATTATTTTGTTTCTAATTTCAAGATAAACACTTTCTTCTATACACCTTTCCAAGAGGTTTGATAGTCATTTTTTAATCCACACTTAGTTTGTTGTAAAACTTACTAGATAAATATAACATACTTGCTGAGTGTTTCATCAGTGCAGACTACTATTTATGGAATTATGATGGCTAATTTAATGTGTCGACTTGACTTACCCATGGAGTGTCTAGATTTTGTATCAAACATTATTCTGGGTGTATCTGTGAGGATGTTTCTGAATGAAGCCCATTCACATTAGGGAGGGAGATTATGTTTTACACAGTCTAATATTCAAATGTTTGTAATTGAGTCTTGAGAGTTCAACATTATTCTTAAAAATTAAAATTATTTGTATTTTAATAATATCAGTACAGTATTACAAAAACATTATTATAGCAAGACCTTTTCCTCCTTTGCTTTATTTATAGTAGATACTAAAATAACTGAAGAAAGGGAGTTAAGTGAGACAGCAGTAATGTGCTTTTTGCACATCCCACTTTAACATTCAATTTCAGCCACATAATAAGAAAAGGAAGACAAGTTCATTTTGAGCAACAAAAAATAATTCAAGCTGTTTATCAGAATGTGTTTTGACAGTGAGAGTAAGATAACAGACAGGAAACTTAATACTTAGTTTAAGAATTTAAGTAAATTAACAGGTAGTTTTCATGTTTGGCTTTTGTGGTAGGATTATTCTTTGAACTATATAACTGATGTTCCTATAGACTATATGGCATCTGTATTTAGCACATAGGAATATAAATAGTATGATTCGGTAACATATATTAAACTGTCAATCCATTATAATTCTCCCAATAATGCTATAGTTTGAGGACTTTGTTTGAAACTTCAAATTTTGAACAATGACCAGGGATGGGAAAAAGAGGGAGAAAGTTTTACCAGGAAAATTTAGAGAATTCAAATATTGGAAAGTTTAAAAATTTAAGATCTGTATTAAATGTTAACAAAATATTGTTTATATGCCTCTCAATCATAAACTCATAATGTTAATTTTATTTTTAGATGTGATTCTCTATTGTTTGCTTTTATGTACTTGCCTTTTTGTTTTTGAATCTTAAATAACCATAGCAATATTCTTAGCTTGAAAGATTTATCTTTTTGATCGGGTTTTACAGAAAGATCCATCTCATATTTTTCCTGCTTCAGAGGTTCAAAAGTTCATTTTCTTTTTTTTTTAAAGATTTTATTTATTTATTTATTTGACAGAGAGAGAGAGAGAGAGCGCATGCACAAGTAGGCAGAGGGAGAGGGAGAAACAGGCTCCCTGCTGAGCAGAGAGCCTGATCCCAGGACCCTGGGAACATGACTTGAGCCAAAAGCAGCCGCTTAACCGGCTGAGCCACAGGTGCCCCAAAAGTTCATTTTCTTCTTTGCATCAGGGAATTATTAGCATTAATGGTAATTTAATATCCTCTGACTACTTTTTCTGGTCTCCCTATAATCTATATTTCATGTCACTATAACTTGACTGAATAAAGATAGTCTTATCCCATCCAATTTTAAAAGAATTAACACATACAAACATGTTCAGTTAATTTATTATAATTACTTATAGAATTGAGAAGGATTTTAAGTTAGTTAAGTTAAAGGATTGAACTGCAAGTTGTTTTTAACCAAAATAGATATTTTTGTTAAGACATAAAATATCCATTCAGTAGAATTGGCTGATTTTGATAGTTCTTAAGCTCTTCCAGTTAATATTGATATATTAATTAGTTTTTGTTCTTATTGAATGTTTTTTATATTGAATTCCTTTTCTTATTGAATGTTATTTAACTTTCATTAGAAATCATAATGTATACAATTTTAGAAACTAAAGTTCTAATATTACAAAAAATCAAGGACAAAGAAACAAATGATCTGATTAAAAAATGAGAAGACATGAATAGATATTTTTCCAAAGAAGACATATAGATGGCCAACAGATACATGAAAAGATGTTCAACATCACTCATCATCAGAAAAATACAAATGAAAATTACAATGAGATATCACCTCACACCTGTCGGAATGGTTAAAACTAACAGCACAAGAAACAAAAGATGTTGTTGAGGATGTGGAGAAAGGGGAACCCTCTTACACTGCTGTTGGGAATGTGAACTGGTGCAGCCACTCTGGAAAACAGGATGGAGGTTCATCAAAAAGTTAAAAATAGAACAGCCCTATCATCCAGCAACTGCACTACTAGGTATTTACCTAAATAATACAAAAATACTAATTTGAAGGGATGCATGCCCCCTGATGTTTATAGCAGCATCATCAACAATTGCCAAATTGTGGAAAGAGCCCAAATGTCCATCAGCTGATGAATGAATAAAGAAGAAATGGGGTGTGTGTGTGTGTGTGTGTGTGTATTACTCAGCCATCAAAAAGAATGAACTCTTGCTATTTGCAACAATGTGGTTGGAGCTACAGAGTATTTAAGCAAAATAAGTCAGTCAGAGAAAGGAACATACCATATGCCTTCACTCATGTGTGGAATTTAAGAAACAAATGATCACGGGGGAAAAAAAAGAGAGACAAACCAAGAAACAGACTCTTAAATATAGAAAACAAACTGATGGGTACCAGAGGGCAGGTAGGTGGGAGGATGGGTTAAATAGGTGATGGGGATTAAGGAGTGCACTTGTGATGAGCACCGGTGCTGTATGTACATGTTGAATCACTAAATTGTACACCTGAAACTAATAATGCACTGTATGCTAACTAACTGGAATGTAAATAAAAACTTAAATCAAGGATGGGGCGCCCGGGTGGCTCAGTCAGTTAAGCATCTGCTTTCGGCTCAGGTCATGATCCCAGGGTCCTGGAATCGAGTCCCATATCAGGCTTCTCCCTCTCCCTTTGCTTGCCTCTCCCCCTGATTGTGCTCTCTCTCTCTTTTTCTCTCTGTCAAATAAATAAAAAATCTTTAAAGAAAAAGAAATCACGGACAGTATATTTTCCTAATACTGTGGATATGACTTGAAATATGTCCTTACATGATTTAATTTTTTGCAGTATTCTCATTTCTCCAAGCTTTGAGATTTAATTAAACCTTTTCAGTTTAAAAAATGAGAAACTTGCTTGAGTACAGCTCAACCAAATATTTTTATCTAATATCCACTATGTGCAAGTCATTTGCAAATAAATTTATATTGCTCTTCAATTTTATCCCAACATTATAGGTTTTACATTGGAAAGGCTGTGTGCATATATATACACACACCCATACATTATATACTTATATACACATACACATATGCATATGTACACATACATATCAGTAAACAAATCAGTAAGTTAGATATTGTGTTAATATAATATTACTACAAGTTAATTTGAAACAATTTATTTTACCATTGTGTACTTATGTGCCACACTTAGGAGCTCTGTACAGCCCTGGGCATCTCCAAATGATCGAATTCCTAAGCAGTTTGAAGGATGGAGCTGCTTTATGAGATAATTGGAGCAGACTTCAACGACTTGAGTCAGCTGCAAGAGACAAGCTGCAGCCAACAAATTTTCAATAGTATCTTCTTTTAATTGCAGAACACCTAGATGGTTTGAAAAAGTAAAGAATGATTATATGTCCCAAAAATAAGACACATATGTGCTAACTAGTTGAATTTTTCAATTTCTCTCATTACTAGGGCTATCTTTTCTAGTGCACAGTAACCACTATGGAAATACCTTTAAAAGCCAACATATGCAAGGGAGTCTGTAAAAATATTAATAAGATGGCTGAAGGGAGCCAGACTAGATTATCAAAAACAACTGTAGCAAATGAACAGTGAACACCTTCATTGCAAAGAACAGCAACTTGTTATTTCTTCATCATCTTAGACCTCATCTAAACCTTATATCAATCATTGAACAATACATCTGAAACTAATGATGTACTATATGTTGGCTAATTGAATTTAAAGAAAAAAAAATCTACAATTCTTTCACCTAAATAAAATAAATAAGTAAACAGATAGATAGATAGATAAATAAATAATAAATCTTATGTAAAGAACTGTAAATACTATGACTCAAGGAGTATTTTGTCATATTGTACAACGACCATACAGGTAATTATCATTTGTATGAAAAAATTTTGATAACTAAGTAGAGCATTGAGGTTATATGTCTATATTTTTGTGTGTCTGTCTGCATTTATTAGCTGATAAGGATGAATTTGCTCAGATATTATGCCTGGAACTGATACCTGGTATTGTCTCAAAAGAAAAATAATGTTGCTAACAGTCCTCAAATAAATGTTTGTATGATCATTTTCTTAGATATAAAAAAACTGGCTCTGTTTGAAAATATCTGTGAAGAGATTTTTTTTAAATGAGATCAGAGCTATTTAAGCTATTTCCTTTATATTGAGATATAATATATATATATATATATTTAAATATGTATGTATGCACATACATATAAAATTTTCAGAGGAAGCATTGTTGATGACTTTTTGGAAATGCAAGTTATTTCGCATTTTGTTATATTCTTTTTTTTTGTTTTAGCCAAAGTATAAGTAAGTTATAAAAAATGATATTTCATATGGAGTATATGTACTATAAACTATTTCTTTATATTTTCTCCTTGTAAAATGCCTTAATATGGATTCTATATGGTTTTATAAGCATAAATGAAAGGGTAAATACATACTGTGAGATGCTCTATATCTGTTTCAACCTCTAAAATATGTGGTGAAAGGGTCTTGTCCATCAGCAGACTTTCTTGAGTTGTTCGTTTTTTGTCATGGATTTTGAAGGGAGAGACCTGCCCATATCTCATGAGACCCAGAGAAGTTATAAACTATTCTCAGATTCAGATCTAAGATTCACCTGCTAGAGACATTGAAACTTGGCCTGGTTATTCAGGAGAATATTAATTTCTTAATGAACAAAATCATAAAACTCTTAGAAGAAAACAGTAAAAAATCTCCTTGACATTGGTTTTGGCAATAATTTCTTGGTAATACACCAAAAGACAGGCCACAAAAGCTAAAATAAATAAGTGGGACTATATCAAACTAAAAAGCTTCTGCACAGAAAGGAAATATAAAATATATTGCAAAGGCAATCTACAGAATGAGAGAAATATTGCAAACCATATATCTGATAAGGGGTTAATATCTAAAATATATAAAAGATTCATATAATTCAATAGCATGAAAACAAATAATCCAATTAAAAAAGAACAAGTAGGGACGCCTGGGTGGCTCTGTTGGTTAAGTGTCTGCCTCTGGCTCAGGTCATGATCTCAGGGTCCTGGGATCCAGCCCTGCACTGGGCTCTCTGCTCAGCAGGGAGTCTGCTTCTGTCTCTCCTTCTGCTCCACTCCCCCTCATGCTCTCCCTCTCTCTCTCTCTCAAATGAATAAATAAAATCTTTAAAAATAATAAAAAATAAATAAAAATAAAAAAAAGAGCAAGTAACCTGGATCTTTTTTTTTTTTTCCCCAGAAATGACATACAAATGACCAATAGGGATATGAAAAGGTGCTTAACATCACTAAATACCAGGGAAATGTAAATCAAAATCAAAAGAAGGGATAGCCAATGTTGGTGAGGTTTTGGAGAAAAGAGAACCTTTATGCAGTTTGTAGGAATGTAAATTAATACAGCATTATGGAAAACAGTATGGTGGTTCGTAAAAAAATTAAAAAATAAAACTACCATATGATCCAAAAATCCTACTCATGATTATATATACAAAGAAATGAAATCAGGATCTTAAGAGATATCTGCACTCCCATGTTTGTTGCACTATTATTTACAACAGTTAAGAAATTGAAACAACCAACCTAAATGTCCTTCAACAGTTGAATGGATAAGGAAATATATCTATATTTTTTTCCTCTGATTTCTTAGAAATGGCAAGTAGATTGGTGGTTGCTAGGGGCTGGGAGGGGGAACTGGGGAGGTGTAGGTCAAAGGGTGTAAACTTTCAGTTATAAGATAAATAGTTGTGAGGATCTAATGTACAACATGGTGTCTATAGTTAATAATATGGTATTGGGTACTGTATACTTGAAATTTGTTGAGAGTATATCTTAAGCATTCTCACCACAAAAAAAGAATTAACTATTTGAGATAATGTGTGCATTAATTATCTTCATCTATGTAATCATTCCACTTGTGTATGTATAGCAAATCATCACATAGGATACTCTAAATATATACAATTATATTTGCCAATTATTGCTCAGTAAAGTTGGAATATATAAATAAATACTTATTGGCTTCCAAACTCATCTTGTTACCTTTGTCTTATAGTCTGAGTAAATATGACTTTATTATTTCAAAGGAAGAGACTATGTCTCTAATATAGAGTTGGAATACTACAATTCTAGTTTTTACAAAAGAGAATGGGGGTGCCTAGGTGGCTCAGTTGGTTAAGTGTCCAACTCTTGATTTCAGCTCAGGTCATGATCTCTGGGTCTTAGGATCAAGCCCCCATTGGGCTCTGAGTGCTGAGCATGGTGTCTGCTTGATATTCTCTCTCCCTGTCCCTCTGACCCTCTCCCCACTCACATATATATATATATATATATATATATATATATATATATATTTAAAAAATGAGAATGTACCCACACCATTCAAGAGAGAGACAGACAAGTCCTTGTATTTTTGTGTTAAAATAGCTTTATTCTCTCATGGTCAAAATTTTTATAACATATTATTTACCTCCTATTCTTTTATACTACTAAATTTAAATTCTGATTCTGCCCCTTACTACCTTGCGAAAGTTACCTAACAGGTAGATCCTTCAGTTTTCTCATTTCTAGTTGGAATAATAATGTAGATTATATAATGTAGGGTTATTGTGAGGATTGAATGACTTAATACATGCCACTTTACCTGTGTAAGCATACTGCACCAAGGAATTAAGTGCATTAGGATCAACTCCTTCCATCCTGACCTCTTCTTGTTTGGCTTCAAGCACATCATTAGTAAACATTGCAGCAAAATAATCAGACACTGCGCTGAGAACCAACCTTGAAATAGGAATGTTTCATAGGAACTTAAATTAGTCAGTAGTTTCATTGAAAATCATGAAGTACAATCAGTAAGTTTGTAACACTGCTGAGTTTGTTATCTGCTTGAATCTTGCAGAGTTTGTAACACTGCTGAGTTTGTTATCTGCATGAATCTTGCAGAGTTTGTAACACTGCTGAGTTTGTTATCTGCATGAATCTTGCAGAGTTTAGTAAAGTGTAGTGAAATTAGAAAGGTAAATTAAGTAGGTTGATTTTCTTTTGAGGGTTTGTGCTATTTTACATCAATTTCTCTGAAGTTTGGCTCTTCTAAATATCACACAGGGAAATGGATCATATATGCTAATGCTTTTTCAATGTAGGAAGATAAAAATATATTCTCCTCAGCGTTCTAATTTGTTTTCAGTGGGCCAATTCATTCTCATTCATATGCTATACTCATGAAATTCAGATCTGTCTGCATAAGGATACTTACCGATGGGCTGGGATTCGGAGGTGTCCAGCAATAAGTAGTACATCACACAGTTGTTTCTCTTTCAGGTAGTTCTCCATTTTGTGGAGAGTTTGCTCTGCATGGTTTATAGCATGGAACTGCTCCTCAGATCTGTTGACATTCATTTCTTCAGGATTTTGTGTATCCAATCTGAAAGGTGGGTAAAAGGGAGAATATGGTTTATTCTCTTAGCGAGTTTGCAAATGTCCAGTGGAAATTTGGACACACCAACTTCTAAAATAAATATACTGGATTAAAGTTAAATTAAAGTTAAGTTAAAATTTGTCCTCCAATCACTATGATTACTGTCTAATTTTCCATTAAAGTGAAGTACCATAGTTCATAGTTATACTTGGAATGGAACCATAAATATGTATTGTTCCATTGAAGGGCTAGTGGTAATTTTTATATGCACAAACATAAATTTCAAAATGTTAGCCTCTTTCTTTGGTTTTTATTGGTATTACAATTATGCCATTAGGCATAAAATTGTAGTGATGATTCAAAATACATTTCAAATTTAATTATGTCTTGAAGCTTCTCCATGGAATACTCATTATGTGTTTCTTGAAGAATCTCAAACTTAAGAGTTCCATAAAATTCTTTACAATGTCAGCCCCATCAAAAAAATATACAATTTCAATCTTTTATATCTTTTTTCCATATTTATTGAGATATAATTGATATATAACATTGTGTGAGTTTCAGGTGTACAGTGTAATGATTTCATATATGTATATATTGTAAAATTATTACCACAATAAGGTTAGTTAACACATCCATCACCTCACATAGTTACCATTTTTCATGTGTGTGATGAGAACACTTAAGATCTAGGGTCTTAGCAACTTTCAAGTGTACAATACAGTATTGTTAACTATAGTCACCGTGCTGTACATTAGATCCCCAGAGCTTATTCATCTTCTTTTCTTTTCCAGATCAATAGATTTTATTTTACTTTTTTAAATTTACATTCAAATAGCCAACATATAGTACATCATTAGTTTCAGATGTAGAGTTCAATAATTCATCAGTTGCATATAACACCCAGTGCTCATCACATCACGTATCCCCCTTAATGCCCATCATGCAATGACCCCACCCCCACCCACCTCCCCTCCAGGAACCCTCAGTTTGTTTCCTGTAGTTAAAGAGTCTCTCATGGTTTTTCTCCCTTTCTAATTACTTCCTATTCAGTTTTCCCTCCCTTCTCCTATGATCTTCTGCACTGTTTCTTATATTCCACATATAAGTGAAACCATACGATAATTGTCTTTCTCTGATTGACTTATTTCGCTCAGCACAATACCCTCCAGTTTCATCCACATCGATTCAATTGGTGGGTATTCATCCTTTCCGATTGTTGAGTAATATTCCATTGTATATATATACCACATCTTCTTTATCCATTCATCTGTCGATGGACATCTTGGCTCTTTCATCTTTTTTGTTTGTTTTCTATTTTTTAATTTTTTTATTATTATGTTCAATTAGCCAACATATAGTACATCATTAATTTTTGAAAGAGTGTTCAACGATTCACTAGTTGCACATAAACCCAGTGCTCATCACAACATGTGCCCTCCTTAATACCCATCACCCAGGTACCCCATCCCTCCACCCCCTCCCCTCTGCAACCCTCAGTTTGTTTCCTGGAGTCTAGAGTCTCTCAGGGTCTGTCTCCCTCTCTGATTTCTTCCCATTCAGTTTTCCTTCCCTTCCCCTATGGTCCTCTGTGCTATTCCTTATGTTCCACATATGAGTGAAACCATATGGTAATTGTCTTTCTCTGCTTGACTTATTTCACTTAGCATAATCTCCTCTAGTTCCATCCATGTCCATGCAAATGGTAGATATCCATCCTTTCTGATGGCAGAGCAATATTCCATTGTAAATACAAACACATCTTCTTTGTCCATTCATCTGCTGAAGGATATCTTGGCTCCTTCCACATTCCAAAGATACAGATGTAGTGAAAACAAGGGGCACATGCACCCTAATGTTCATAGCAGCAATGTCCATAATAGCTCTTTCATCTTCTAACTGGAAGTTTGTACCCTTTCACTATTTAAGCAAATATGATGACTGTTGAATTTACAATGAAGAAAGTTGTCTACATGATTTTTCAGCAACACATAATGGTGGAATTTAAATATTAACACAAGCATAGAGAGGCTTACAATCAGTAGAAGCTTAAATACTTAATGCTTGGATGAACATACTTAATTTTTTTAATATTGTCTTTCTTGCTTTCAGGCATCATTTTCCAACCACCATTAGTTTTAGTTTCCCCCACCCCCAACTCAGCCTGTGTTTCTTTTAAGATAATTGGTCCAGGGCAACATTACTTTCTGTTTAATTTAAATAAATGATTCATCTCTGAATCTTCTTTTTTTTTAATCTCTGAATTTTCTTAACCTTTAAAGGCTCTTTTGGACATTCAGTCACAGTATTACATGGATAATTAAGGTAGCATGGTATGAATATCCTTAAAAATTGTCTGCTACAAAATATATTTGTTTTTGAGAAGAACAATACTTTCTCACCATAGGCAAGAAAGCATTCAGGTTTCACTTAACTCAGTTAAGTTAAGGAAACCTAATCTTTCCTCTGCTCAAGTAATGGTTTGATTTACATTGAGTCAATCAAACATCAATATCATATTATCTTAGCTTTCCTCGTGTGTACTCCATCATTTATTGAAGAGGAGCATATTCTAAAGGAGGAATATATTTTGGGAAGTTCTGGCCAGGAAATAATTTTATTCTGTGAAATTTCTTCAGCCTAATTTGGTTAAGGACAAAAAAATCATTTTTAATTACTGACTAGTTTGGGATGTGTTTACTTGGGCACACAAATTTATTAGATATCTGCAGTATTTTTTATAATTAAAATACAGATTTTTAGAATCAAAATCCTATCAACATGAACCACACACAATTTTGTTATGTTTCAAAAGACAGAGGCAACTGTAGCTTGTGTCTCATTAAGAAGTAAGAAATTAGTACACAAAGAAATATGGATATATCAATTTATTGCATCCAAAATATAAAATACATATTAAGCTAAATATATAAAATATTATAATCTATTCTTGGTCATTATCTAAGCAGACTGTAATAAAACAAGTCAAGCAAGCAAACAAACAACAAGAATTAAACTATTGAAACATAACCCAATCTGAATGAGTTCCCAGAGCTCATAAATTACAATTCTCTTGCCTCCATTTTAAATATTGTGATGTCAGGTCAGATGTTATAATGGAAGCCGATGCATCAGAGAATGTTCTTCCTTTTTCTTTATTGTATGATATCTACAGATGGTGACATGGGAGGCAGCATGCTGAAATGAAAAAAGCATCAAAATGCCTAGATTTAGTTCCTGCCCTTGTATACAAGCTGAGTGATCTTGGGCAAGTCACTTTATCTTTCTAAGCTTTAGTTTTCTCCTATAAAATGGAGATAAAAATAATACTAATACAGGGGCGCCTGGGTGGCTCAGTCAGTTAAGCAACTGCCTTCAGCTCAGGTCATGATCCTAGGGTCCTGGGATCGAGCCCCACATCGGGCTCCCTGCTCAGCCAGGAGCCTGCTTCTCCCTCTCCCACTCCCCCTGCTTGTGTTCCTCTCTCGCTGTGTCTCTCTCTGTCAAATAAATAAATAAAATATTGAAAAAAAAATAATACTAATACAAATACTACCAACAGTAATGCTTATGTCACAGGGCTCTTCAGATGATTACATGAGAAAATGTACATGAAAGTCTCTGTATAAATGTTAAATTTTATGTTAAGTTCATTCTAACTACCAAGATGTAGTATTTCCATAAATATCTTTAAAACATTTTTATATGGAACCGTTATTCATTTAATTAATAGACTTCAATTTTTAGAACAGTTATAGAATTATAAAAAAAAAACTTTGACAAGTACAGAGAATTCTTTACTTTTGTTTGTCATAACTATGGAAGGGTGTTACTGGCATAAATTGGTAGAGGCCAGAGATATTAGTAAACACCCTATAATGCACAGGGCAGCCCTCTACAATAATTGTTCAGCCAAAAATTTCAATGGTTCCAAGTTTGAAACACTCTGGTCTACCTCTTAATTCTACAGTTAGTTTTTAAGAATTTGAAAGCAGAGGCTATATTTAAAAAACAATATAAAGGATGCACCTAATACAATATTTTGTACACAATTAACATGTAATCACTGATTTAATATTTAAGTCTAATATCAGTGACTAAATATGAAATCTTGCCATTTGCAACGACGTGGATGGAACTGGAGGGTATTATGCTGAGCGAGATAAGTCAATCAGAGAAAGACATGTATCATACGATCTCACTGATATGAGGAATTTTTAATCTCAGGAAACAAACTGAGGGTTGCTGGAGTGGTGGGGGGTGGGAGGGATGGGGTGGCTGGGTGATAGACATTGGGAAGGTTATGTGTTATGGTGAGCATTGTGAATTGTGTAGGACTGTAGAATCACAGACCTGTACCTCTGAAACAAATAATACATTATATGTAAAAAAAAAAAAAAAAAAAAAAAAAAAATAAAGGAAGGAAAAAAAAAAGGGGGGGGGGGGGAATCGGAGGGGGAAACGAACCATGAGAGACTATGGACTCTGAGAAACAAACTGAGTGTTCTAGAGGGGAGGAGGGTGGGGGGATGGGTTAGCCCAGTGATGGGTATTAAGGAGGCCACGTACTGCATGGAGCCCTGGGTGTTATACGCAAACAATGAATCATGGAACACTACATCAAAAACTAATGATGTATGGTGATTAACATAACATAATAAAAAAAACTAATGATGTAATGTATGGTGATTAATATAACAATAAAAAATTAATAAAAATAAAATAAAATATGTTCTGATTTAACAAAAAAATATTCTACATTAGCTTTTTTTTTTTACTATGGCAAAATGGGTAAATTTATTGAGTTTTGACAATGAGGAGGGGAATATGGGCAATCATTACAAAGAACCATTATTGTTAATAACATTTTACCATACCAAAAAATTATTTTAGACCAAAATTTTTAGAATACTTTTAAATTTACAGAAAAATGGAAATGATAATAGAAATTTACAGATCCACACTCAATTCCCCTTCTATTATTAATATCTTACATCAATATGTTACTTTTTTATAATTAATAAACCAATACTGATATGTTATTATTGACTAAAGTCCATACTTTTTTCAGAGTTCTTCACTTTTTACTTAATGCCCTTTTACTATTCCAAAGTCTGTGTATCTTGCAATAACTTCTTCATTTACTCCATTACTGCCTTCATTTCTACTTAAGTTAATTTTCTTGTAATGAAATGTTTTAATTCCCTCCTCATTTCTAATTGTGAATATTCTATATATATTTCCATTGAGATTACATATAATAACCTAAAGTCATAACAATTTATTGTAACCAGATAAATCTAACCACATCACATAGACAATGATTCAATTGCATAGAAAACTGATTCCTTTATAAATATGCTCCTCCTTTTTTGTTATAGACATCACGAGTTACACTTTTATGTATTGTGTACCCGTTATCACAGATTTATATTCTTTTTTATGTTTCAGACTCATAAATCCTATAGAAGAATGAAAAGTGGTTATGAGCCAATATTATATTAATACTTGTTTTTATATCTTGTTTTTATATTTGCCATGCATCTTCCATTTTCTGAGGACATTATATTTTGTTTTGAGTTACGGTCTAAGATCTTTACTTCCAACTTGAAGGATTCCCTTTAATATTTCTTGTTGGACAGGTCTAATGGTAATAAACTCTCTTTGTATTTATCTAGGAATATCTTAATTTTGCCAGATACAGAATTATCAGTTCACTTTTTCCAGTACTTTAAATACACCATCTCAATGTTTTTTTGTCCTACAAGATTTCTGCTGATGGAACCACAAATGATGTTATTGATGATTACTTATATGTGACTTCCTACACTAATTTCAAAATGCCCTTTTACTTCTGACAGTTTGATTACAATGAGTCTTCTCTGGGTCTATTGGATTTATCCTTTTGCATTTCATTTAGCTACTTGTATTTTATTTATTTATTTATATTTTATTTTATTGAAGTATAATTAACATACAGTGTATATTAGTTTCAGGTGTGCACCATAATGATTCAATAATTCTATACATCACTCAGTGTTCGCCATAAGTGTAGTCATCATCTGTCAACAAACAATATTATTGCAATCATATTGACTATATTCCTTATGCTATATTTTTCATTTCTGTGACCTATTTATTTTATAAATTGAATTTTGAACTTCTTGATCTTTACCTATTACACCCATCCCCCCACCCACCTAACTCTGGCAACCACCAGTTCTAAAGACCTGGATATCTGTGTGTATGTGTCTTTTTCTCTTTCTTTCTTTCTTTTTTTTTTATTTGAGTATAGTTGACAAAATGTTACATTAGTTTCAGGCATACAACATAGTGATTTGACTTCTCTATAGGTTATGCTATGATCACCAATACTGTAGCTACCATCTGTCACCATACATTGCTATTACAATATTATTGACTATATTCCCTATGATGTACCTTTTATTCCTGTGACTTATTCATTCCATAATTGGAAGCCTGTATCTCTGACTCCCCTTCACCTATTTTGCCCATCCCCCCACATGCTTTTTCTCTTACAACAGTTTGTTCTCTGTATGTATAGATCTCATCCTGCTTTTTGTTCATTTATTCATTTGTTTTTTTTTAATTCTACATATAAGTGAAATCATATGGTATTTGTCTTTTTCTGACTGACTTATTTCACTTAGCATTATACCCTCTAGATCCATCCATGTTGTTGCAAATGGCAAGGTTTCATTCTTTTTTATAGCTGAGTGATATTTCGTTTAATATCTATCTCACATCTTCTTTATCCATTCCTTTATCAATGGACACTTGGTTCTATGCCTTTACAGCATTTGAACTATGGTAAAAGGCACACTGTAATATAACCTCATTCAGATCTTTAACTTCAAACTTGGAGGGTTTTTTGAGGCTCTTCAAGAATGTCTTTAAAGAGTATGTATTTTTTTTTTAATTTATATTGCCAAATAGCCTTCCAAAGAGACTGCCAAAATTAACTCTCACCAAAATTTTAAGATAATACGTTCAATTCTTTCTCACAGTAAAATTGTTATAAAATAGTTTTGCAGCAAAAGCAACTGAAGGGTTTATTTTTCTGATGTCTGTTTTACTACTCTTCAGAAAAACACAGGAACCTTCAATATTATCCTTAAAATTAAATAAAATCAGACAACAGTAACTTCTGTGATATCAACACTATGGTGGATCAAGAAGCTCCATATCCTCATTCTCTCATGGAAACATCAACTAAAGAAATACAGACTGACTAAAATAGCTTTGTGAGGGCCTGGGTGGCTGAGTCAGTTAAGTATCTGCCTTGGACTCAGGTCACGATCCTGGAATCCCAGGATCGAATCCTGCATGGGGCTACCCGCTCAGTGGGGAGTCTGCTTCTCCCTCTGACCCTCCCCCCCTCATGCTCTATCTCACTCTCTCTCTCACCCTCTCTCTCTCAGATAAATAAATAAAAATTAAAAAAAAAAATAGCTTCGTGAGAGCTCTGGAAACAAGTCGAAGTTATGTAGCAACAAAACAAATGCCTAATCAAGAAAAAGTCACATTCAAATGAATAAGAAATTTCATGGTATTTATGCTTGCTCTTGTACCACCCCTTCACAGACTAGCATGGTGCAATTGCAAGAAAACAGATTATATCTTGATTTCCTCCTCAGGATACGAGAAAAATTGTGGAACATATTTGCCACATTCTAGCCTGTCTGTAGACCACCCAGAAACTGTTTTCAATATTGCTTAGGTTAAAGCTCAGTTGAAAGTGTCAGTAAAGTTTGGATCTCAGGTTAGAAGTCCCAAAAGTTAGTGGCATGCATCACAGCACATGAAAACTGTGAAGGGACTGCAGATCCATGAACACCTGGGGTAAGGAATTATGAGCAAAAAATATATCCAAAGCTGCAAGAAGTAGGGGTGAGACATAAAGAAATTAAGACATGTATAAGTAGCCATATAAATGAGAAGTTTGATTAAAAACACCCATTCAAGCCCACAGAAAGCCCATGCCCAGAAAAGGTCTGATAAAGAACTCAAACCTTAATGTTGGGCTGATTAGTAAAATACTTCCCCACAAGGAACCATTATGCAAAGATTTGTAAAGATGGCTGTCTTTCCAAATGCCCATTTTTGACAAAAGATCAGAAGACATATGAAGTAACATGGAAACATGGCCCATTCAAAAGGAACAAAATAAATATACAGAAACTGACATTAAAGCACTATAGGTTTTCACATTTTGTATAAATAACTTTCTTAAATATCCTCAGACTGCTAAGTTAAAACAAAAAAGAGCTAAAGGAGATCAGAAAAACAATATATGAAGAAGATAATATCAACAAAGATATAAAAATTTTAAAAAGAACCAAACAAATTCTGGATTTGGGAACTACAATCCTGAATTGAAAAATTCACTAGAGACCTTCAACATCAGAAATGAACCAGTGTAAAAATCTGTGAACTTCGAGACAGGTAATATGAAATTATAAAATCTGAGAAATATGAAGAAAAAAATGAAAAACAGTGAATGGAGAGGCGCCTGGATGGCTCAATCAGTTAAGCTTTTAACTCTTGATTTCAGCTCAGGTTATGATCTCAGGGTCATGGTGTCAAGCCTCCCACATTGGGTTCTGCACTCAGCATGGAGTCTGCTTGAGATTCTCTCTCTCCCTCTGCCCGTCCCCCAGCTTGTGTGCTCGCTCTCTCTTTTTTTCAATAAATAAAATCTTTAAAAAAACAAAAAAAGAAAAACAGTGAATGGAACTTTAGAACTTAGAACTTTATGGAACATCATAAAAAATACCAATATTTGCATAACTGAAATCCCAACAGAAGAGAGAAAATAAGGGTCAGAGAACTTGTATGAAGATATAATGGTAAAGAATTCCTGGGGATAAATCACCAAGACAGCATGGTACTGGCACAAAAACAAACATACCGACCAGTGGAACAGAATAGAAGACCCAGATATGGACCCTCAACTCTATGGTCAAATAATCTTTGACAAAGCAGGAAAAAACATGCAATGGAAAAAAGACAGTCTCTTCAATAAATGGTGCTGGGAAAATTGGACAGCCACATGCAGAAGAATGAAACTCGACCATTCTCTAACACCATTCACAAAGATAAACTCAAAGTGGATGAAAGACCTCAATGGGAGACAGGAATCCATCAAAATCCTAGAGGAGAACATAGGCAGTAACCTCTTTGACATCAGCCCCAGCAACTTCTTTCAAGATACATCTCCAAAAGCTAGTGAAACAAAAGCAAAAATGATCTTTTGGGACTTCATCAAGATAAAAAGCTTCTGCACAGCAAAGGAAACAGTCAACAAAACAAAGAGGCAACCCACAGAATGGGAGAAGATATTTGCAAATGACACTACAGATAAAGGGCTGGTATCCAAAATCTATAAAGAACTTCTCAAACTCAACACCCAAAAAACAAATAATCAAGTCAAAAAGTGGGCAGAAGAGATGAACAGACACTTCTCTGAAGAAGACATACAAATGGCTAACAGATACATGAAAAAATGTTCATCATCATTAGCCATCAGGGAAATTCAAATCAAAACCACACTGAGATACCACCTTACACCAGTTAGAATGGCAAAAATGGACAGGGAAAGAAACAACAAATGTTGGAGAGGTTGTGGAGAAAGGGGAACCCTCTTACACTGTTGGTGGGAATGCAAGTTGGTACAGCCACTTTGGAAAACAGTGTGGAGGTGCCTCAAAAATTTAAAAACAGAGCTACCCTATGACCCAGCAATTGCACTGCTGGGTGTTTACCCCAAAGACACCGATATAGTGAAAAGAAGGGCCATATGCACCCCAATGTTCATAGCAGCAATGCCCGCAATAGCCAAACTGTGGAAAGAGCCGAGATGCCCTTCAACAGATGAATGGATAAAGAAGATGTGGTCCATATATACAATGGAATATTACTCAGCTATCAGAAAAGATGAATACCCAACTTTTACATCAACATGGATGGGACTGGAGGAGATTATGCTAAATGAAATAAGTCAAGCAGAGAAAGTCAATTATCATATGGTTTCACTTATTTGTGGAACATAAGGAATAGCGTGGAGGACATTAAGAGAAGGAAGGGAAAAATGGGCGGGGGGAATTGGAGGGAGAGATGAACCATGAGAGACTATGGACCTGAGAAACAAACAGGGTTTTAGAGGGGAGGGGGGCGGGGGGATTGGTTAGCCCAGTGATGGGTATTAAGGAGGGTACATACTGCATGGACCACTGGGTGTTATATGAAAACAATGGATCGTGGATCACTACATCAAAAACTAATGATGTATTGTATGGTGACTAACATAACATAATAAAATTAAAAAAAAATAAAAAAGAATTCCCAAAATTTCAGGTAAGATATAGATTTAAAATACAAGTAGCTTTACAACAATAAAAACATTCAACAAAGTAGGTTTTGAGGGAGTATACCTCAAAATAAATAATAAAGGCCATTTATGAAAAACCCAAATTTAGCATCATATTCAATGGTGAGAAACTGGCAGCTTTTTCTCTGAGATCTGGAATAAGAAAGAATGTCCACTCTCACCACTTTTATTTAACATAGTACTGGAAGTCATAGCCACAACAAGAAAAAGAAATAAAAAGTATCCAAATTGGAAAGGAAAAAGTAAAACTTGGACTTTGCAGATGGCATGATATTATATATGGAACACCTTAAAGATCCCACCAAAAAACTACTGGAACAAGTACATGCATTCAGTAAAGTAATAAGATATGAAATCAATGTACAGAAATCCATTGCATTTCTATACATAATGAAGTAGCAGAACAAGAAATTAAGGAAACAATCTCCTTGACAAATGCAGTAAAAAGAATAAAATACCTAGGAGTAAGCTTAACTAAAGAGGTGAGAGATCTGTATTCTGAAAACTATAAAACACTGATGAAAGATACTGAAGATGGCACAAACAAATGGAAAGATACTCCATGCTCATGGATTGGGAGAATGAATATGAGTAAAATGTCTATACTACCCTAAGCAATCTATGCACTTAATGCAATCTCTATCAAAATATCAGCAACTTTTTTTCACAAAACTAGAACAAATAATACTAAAATTTGTATGGAATCACAAAAAACTTCAATAGCCAAAACAATCTTGAAAAAGAACAGAACTGGAGGTATCCTAATCCCAAACTTCAAGATATACTACAAAGCTGTAGTAATCAAAATAATATGGAACTGGCACAAAAATAGACACATGGATCAACAAAACAGAACAGAGAGCCCAGAAATAAAGCCACGATTATATGGTCAATTAATCTACAACAACAAATAAAGGCAAAAACTTGCAATGGGGTAAAGATAGTATATTCAAAAAAATGGTTTGGGGAAAACTGGCAAGCTACATGCAAAAGAATGAAAGTGGGTCACTTTATTACACCATACACAAAAAAATTCAAAATGGATTAAAGACCTATATGTGAGAACTGAAACCATAAAACTAGAAGAAAACTTAGGCAGTAAATTCTTTCATATCTCTTATAGAAACATTTTTTTAGATAGGTCTCCTTTGGCAAAGGAAACAAAAGCAAAAATAAACTATTGGGACTACACCAAAATAAAAAGATTTTGCACACCAAAGGAAACCATCAGCAAAACAAAAAAGAGAACCCACTGAATAGGAGAAGATATTTACAAATGATATATCCAAGAGGCAGTTAATACACAAAATATATGAAGAACAAATACAATTCATCACAAAAATCAAATATTCTTATTAAAAACTGGGCAGAGGATCTGAGTAGACATTTCACTAAAGAAGACATACAGGTGGCCAACAGACACATGAACATGCTCAATTATCACTAACCATCAGGGAAATACAAATCAAAACCACAATGAGATATCACCTTATACTTGTCAGAATGGCTAGAATCAAAAACACAAGAAATATCAATTCTGGTGAGGAACTGAAGAAAAAGAAACTCTATTGCTTTGTTGGTGAAAATGTAAATTGGCACAGCCACTATGGGAAACAGTATGGAGTTCTGTTAAAAAATTAAAAATAGAAATACCATATAACACAATAATTCCACTACTGGGTATTTACTCAAAGAAAACAAAAACACTAATTCAAAAAGATATATGCACCTTTATGTTTATTACAGCATTATTTACAATAGCCAAGATATGGAAGCAACTAAAGTGCCCATTGCTAAAGAAATGGATAAATAAGATAATAGATAATATAGATAATATAGATTATATATACAATTGAATATTAGTCATAGAAAAGAATGAAATTTTGCCATTTGAAAGGACATGAATATAGCTACAGAGTATTATGCTAAGCAAAATAAGTTAGTCAGAGAAAGATCAATACCATATGATTTCACTCGTATGTGGAATTTAAGAAACAAAAGAGCAAAGGGAAAAAAACAGAATGGAAGGCAAACCACAAAACAGACTCTTAACTATAAAGAACAAACTGATAGCAGAGGGGAGAGGGGTGGGTGCATGGATTAAATAGGTGGTGGGGATGAAGGAGTGCACTTGTGATGAGCACTGGGTATTGTACAGAAGTGTTGAATCACTATATTGTACACCTGAAACTAATATTACACTGTATATTAACTAACTGGAATTTATTTATTTATTTATTTATTTATTATTTATTTATTTATTTTTAGATTTCATTTATTTATTTGAGAGAGAGAGCACAAGCAGGGGGAGGGGCAGAGGGATAAGGAGAAGCTGGCTCCCCGCTGAGCAGGGAGCCAGATTCCTGGCTTGATCCCAGGACCCTGGGATCATGACTTGAGCTGAAAGAAGACGCTTAACCGACTGAGCCACCCAGGTGCCCCTAACTGGAATTTAAATAAAAACTTGGGGCACCTGGGTGGCTCAGTCTGTTAAGCATCCAAATCTTGGTTTCAGCTCTGGTCATGATGCAGGGTCCTGAGATCAAGCCCTGTGTAAGACTCCCCACTCAGTGGAGAGTCTGCTTCCCTCCTCTCTGCTCCCCCGCACTCATGCATTCTCTCTAAAATAAATAAATAAATCTTTAAGAATCAATCAATCAATCAATAGGTATTAAGGTGGGCATGTGTTGTGGTGAGCACTGGGTGTTATACACAACTAATGAATCATTGAACACTACATCAAAAACTAATGAGGTACTTTATGGTGGCTAACCGAACATAATAAATAAATAATCAAATAAATATGTTAATTAATTAATTAGATCATGTGTAGAAGCAAAAAAAAAGAGAAACAAAACAGATGAACAAAGGGAAAAAAAGACAAACAAAAATGAGACTGTTAAATATGGAGAAGAAACTGGTAGTTGCCAGATGGTAAGTGGGTTCAGTGATTTGTGAAATTGTTAAAGAGTATTAAAAGTACACTTATTGTGATGAACACTGAGCAATGTATAGTGCTGAATTGCTATATTGTACACCTGAAACTAATAAAACACTTTATATTAGTTATACTGGAATTTTATAAATAAATAAATATCAATCAATCAAAACAAAAACTTCATGTGGATGGAGTGGGCACTGAGAGAACTGACAATTGCCTTATCTGGTACCTCTTATAAACTTATTTCTCTTCAGAGTTGCTACATATTGGGAGACACAGAAGTATATCTAATTTTATTTTATAATAAACTATATAATTTACAATTATGGTGCAAGTTCCCATGTAAAAACAAAATAGATTTTATTTTTGTCTACGCTTATCAGAAAAGGAAGACTTTCATATCCTCATACATTACCAATACAATAAGAAGAAGAAGAAGAAGAAGAAGAAGAAGAAGAGGAAGAGGAAATGGAAGAAGAAAAAGGAAGAAGAAGAAGAAGAAGAAGAAGAAGAAGAAGAAGAAGAAGAAGGAGAAGGAGAAGGAGAAGGAGAAGGAGAAGGAGA
>NW_022589760.1:9528746-9948462 GCF_004348235.1 Phoca vitulina
AAGAAGAAGAAGAAGAAGAAGAAGAAGAAGAAGAAGAAGAAGAAAAGAAGAAGAAAAGAAGAAGAAGGGAGAGGGGGAGGGGAAGGGGAAGGAGAAGAAGAAGTCTATTTACTGAATGTCAGTTATGAGCCAGGCAATATAGTTTATATTTCCTTATATATTAACCCATTTAATATTCACAGTCTATAAGTTAAATTTTATCTCCATTTTTTCAGATATGGAAATTAAGGCTCAAAAAGATTTAAAAATTGTACAGTATTACATAGCTAATAAATCAAGAGTTGAGTGTCAAGCCAAGATCTATCTGGCTCCCTTTTTTCTAGTATTCCACAATATCATTATGTACTTTATATTGCACATTTAATTCATAGGATGTTAGAATCTTTGTGTTGTCTTCTATACAGTAATTTAAGCTGGCACAGATAAAATATATATTTATTCTAAAGAAAATGTTAGATTTCAGACAGTTTTATAACTTCCATTATTTCAGAAATTATTAACTTCTGTAAACTTCTTAATTCACTTATTACACTGATAAAATATAAAGATTACAAATTAGTGGCCTGGAAATCACATTTTTAGCTCAAGATATTTTAAGGTAGGATAACAAAGGATTTGGGGATTGTTTGGCTTAGAAGTCATTTGAGAAGTGCATTAGTTTCCTTGGCTGACTAATTTTAGCAGTTTTAAATCCTTTAATTTTAGAACTTGTTTCATGAAGAGAGGGCTCTTGAAGCTATGCCATTTACTGTTCTCTAAAAAAAATCTTATCTATGGATATTTTTAAATAAAAAAAGACTGTTTTCTTCACTACCAGATTTTAGTGGAGATATATGAAAGGAGGAAATGGTGGGTTTTTTAAATAATATTTCCAGATTGATAATGAGGAGTTTTATTTTTTAATTTATATTTTTAGCCTCCTGTACCAAATATTTGATTTGTACTGTACTTGGAAAACGGGAACTACAAGAAAAAATAAAAGCACAGTGGGTTTTCTCTTAATCTACTAGTATTGGATGGCTTTGTTGCAATTTGCACCTATGATTTATTTGAATACTTAGGCCATGCACAGTGTTCTTGTTTTTTTTTTTTAACTCATACTATTACCAAACCCAAATTAGAGCTGTTAATGAGGTACTGACAGAAGTAGAAATGCTAAATTGAAGTGATTACACTCTCTCAATGACTTAAGAATGCTATATTCAAAGCAGTACAGGTAGTACAATCCTTTAAGCCCATGATTGGCACTCTGAGAATCATACCACTGTTTTTTTTTTTTAAGTTTTTTTTTTTTTTTTAATTTTATTTATTTATTTGAGAGAGAGAATGAGACAGAGAGAGAGCACGAGACGGGGGAGGATCAGAGGGAGAAGCAGACTCCCTGCTGAGCAGGGAGTCCGATGCGGGACTCGATCCCAGGACTCCAGGGTCATGACCTGAGCCGAAAGCAGTCGCTTAACCAACTGAGCCACCCAGATGCCCCATACCACTGTTTTGTTTGCTAAATATGTTTTTCATATTTCTAAACCATCTTTAGGATAAAATGAATCTGGTTATATGTTTCTTCAGATACTTTAAATAGTCAGGGCCTGATATTATAGAAAGGAAACATGAGTGGTATTTTTTTTAGAATGTTGTGTGACAAAATTAAAAGATAAATGTAATTCATACATGGAATGACTTTGAAAAAACATAATAATAGATTATTTCAGTTCTCAAAGCTGGATTAAATTTGAATCTAAAACAGCAAAATATAAACTGAGTTGAATGTTTTGGGACGATTTTTTCTCTATTCATAGTACTTATGAATTTGGCACATAGATATCTAAGTAAGACAATGTGTCAGGATCCACTCACTAAGAAGGGTGTTCAAGAGAATAAAAGAAAAAGAAGTCTCAGAAAGCAAAGAGCCAGCAATACAGACAGATAAAGATATATTCTATATTCACATTAACTATTATAATTGCCCTGTCAAACTTCATTAATTTGGAATTCATGAATTCAGAATTTGCAAAACTTCAGAAGGATGGTAGACTGATACTGTTAAAAAAGTTTACCAAACCAATTAGTCAACAACAAAGAGAAATATCAACTAACGAGAAGATACAGCAATGAGAGCAAAACTCTCTAAAGCCCTGATATACAAGGAAAGCCATTTTCAATTTCTTCCTAAGTCAACATGACTGTATATAAAATGTGTTCAAACCAAAAATCTAATTCATAGCCTGTCACACATGAAATGTAAATCTGTTTGTAAATGAGTAGCCTAAAGGAAAACTCTTGTCCTTCAAATATTTTTTAATTTAATTTAATTTAATAATTTAATTTAATTTAATTTAATTCTAGTATAGTTAACATACCGTGTTATATTAGTTTCAGGTGTACAATATGGTGATGCAACAATTCCATACAAAACCCAGCGCTCGTCAGAAATATGTGCTCCTTAACCCCCATTGTCTATTTTACCCATCAACTCACCCACCACCTATCTGCTAACCATCAGTTTGTTCTATTTTTTTAAAAGATTTTATTTATTTATTTGACAGAGAGAGACAGCAAGAGAGGGAACACAAGCAGGGAGAGTGGGAGAGGGGAAGCAGGCTCCCCGCCAAGCAGGAAGCCTGATGAGGGACTCAATCCCAGGAACCTGGGATCATGACCTGAGCTGAAGGCAGACACTTAACTGACTGAGCCACCCAGGCGCCCCAGTTTGTTCTATATAGTTAACAGTCTGTTTCTTTTTATTCATTTGCTCATTTTTTTGGTTTCTATATTCCACACATAAGTGAAATCATATGGTATTTGTTTTTCTTTGAATGACTTATTTTCCTTATCATTATATTCTATAGTTCCATCCAAGTCATTACAAATGACAAGATTCCATTATTTATTGTGGCTGAATAATATTCCATTATATATATGCCACATCTTCTTTACCCATTCATCAATTGGTGAGTCCTTGGGTTGCTTCCTTAATTTGGCTATTGTAAATAATGCTGCTATAAACATATGGTTGTATGCATCCTTTTGAATTAGTGTTTTTGTGTTATTTGGATGAATACCCAGTAGTGTGAGCACTGGATCATAGGGTAGTTCTATTTTTAATTTTTGAGGAACCTCCATACTGTTTTCCAGAGTGGCTGCACCAGTTTGCATTTCCACCAGCAGTGCAAGAGTATTCCCATTTCTCCACATCCTTGCCAACACCTGTTGTTTCTTGTGTTTTTGATTTTAGCTAATCTGACAAGTGTGAGTTGATATCTCATTGAAGTTTTGATTTGCATTTCCCTGGTGCATTATGTTGAGTATCTTCTCATGTGTCTGTTGGTCATGTGTATGTCTTCTTTGCAGAAATATCTGTTCATGACTTCTGCCCATGTTTTAATTGAATTATTTGGGTTTTGCATGTTGAGTTGTAGTTTTCGTTGTTGTTGTTTTGTTTTGTTTTGTTTTGAGAAAAATGGGAGTAGGAAGGGGCAGAAGGAGATAGGATCTTAAGCAGACTCCACACCCAGCATGGAGCCTGACACAGGGTTCTGTGTCAAAACTTTAAGATCATGACCTGGATAAATATCAAGAGTCAGACACTTAACCAACTGAGTCACCCAGGCGCCCCAGAGTTGTATAAGTTCTTTATATATTTTGGATACTAACCTTTTATCAAGAACATCATTTTCGAACATCTCCCATTCAGTAGATTGCCTTGTAGTTTTATTGAAAGTTTGCTGTGCAGATTTTTATTTTGATATAGTCCCAATACTTCATTTTTGCTTTTGTTTCACTTTCTTCAGATGTATGTAGAAAAATGTTGCTATGACTTATTTCAGAACACTTATTGCCTGTACTTTTTTCTAGGATTTTTATGGTTTCAGGTCTCACATTTAGGTCTTTAATCCATTTTGAATTTATTTTAGTGTACAGTGAAAATAGTGGTCCAGTTTCATTTTTTTTTTTTTTTTTGCATGTTGCTGTCCAATTTTCCTAACACCATTTGTTGAAGAAAATGTATTTATCCCATTGGATATTCTTTTCTGCTATGTTGAAGATTAATTGATGAAATAATTGTGGGTTTATTTTTGTGTTTTCTATTCTGTTCTCTTGATCTACATGTCTATTTTTGTACCAGTACCATACTGTTTTGATTGCTACAGCTTTGTTTTATAATTTGAAGTCTGGAACTGTGGTACCTCCAGTTTTGCTTTTCTTTGTCAAAATTGCCTTGAATATTTGGAATCATTTATGGTTCCATACAAATTTTAGGATTATTTGTTCTAGCTCTGTGAAAAATGCTATTGGTATTTCATAGGGATTGCATTAAATCTGTAGATTGCTTTGAGTAGTATGGACATTTTAACAATATTTATTCTTCCAATCCATGAGCATGGAATGTCTTTCCATTCCTTTGTGTCCTCTTCAATTTCTTTCATCAGTGTTTTATGGTTTCAAGTCTTTGACCTCTAAGTATCTTATTGTTTTAGGTGCAATTTTAAATGGGACTGATTCTTTAATTTTTCTTTCTGCTGCTTCATTATTAGTATATGGAAGTGCAACAGACTTCTGCACATTGATTTTGTATCCTGTGACTTTACAAATTCATTTATCAATTTTTGGGTGGAGTCTTTAGGATTTTCTCTCTATAGTATTATACCATCTGCAAATAGTGGAAGTTTTGCTTCTTTCTTTCTAATTGGATGCCTTTATTTTTGTTGTCTGATTTCTGGGGCTAGGACTTCTAGTACTATGTTGAATAAAAGTGGTGAGAGTGGACATCCTTGTCTTGTTCCTGACCTTAGGGTGAAAGCTCTCAGTTTTTCACCATTGATTATGTTTACTGTGGGTTTTTCATTTATGGCTTTTATTATGTTGAGGTATGTTCCCTCTACACCTACTTTGTTGAGAGCTCTTATCATGAATGGATGCTGTAAGTTGTCAAATGTTATTTATGCATCTATTGAGATAATCATGTGGTTTTTATCCTTTCTCTTATTGATGTGATGTATCATGTTTGAATTGCCAATATTGAACCACACTTGCATCCCAAGAATAAATCCCGTTTGATCGTGGTGAATGATTTTTTTTTTTTTTAATTGTATTGCTGCGTTTGGTTTGCTAGTATTTTCTCGAGGATTTTTGTAACTGTGTTCATCGGAGATATTGGCCTGTAGTTCTCTTTTTTGGTGGTGTCTTTATCTGGTTTTGGTATCAAGATAATACCTCATAGAATGAGTTTGGAAGTTTTCCTATTTCTTCCATTTTTGGGAATATTTTCAGTAGAACAAATATTAACTCTTCTTTACTTTTTAATTTTATTTTATTATGTTATGTTAGTCACCATACAATACATCATTAGTTTTTGATGTAGTGATCCATGATTCATTGTTTTTGTATAACACCCAGTGCTCCATGCACTACGTGCCCTCCTTAATACCCATCACCGGGCTAACCCATTCCCCCCACCCCCTCCCCTCTAAAACCCTCAGTTTGTTTCTCAGAGTCCATAGTCTCTCATGGTTCATCTCTTCCTCCAATTTCCCCCCCTTCATTTTTCCCTTCCTTCCCCGTCTTTTTCTTTTTTCTTTTTTTTTTTTTTTTAAGATTTTATTTATTTATTTGACAGAGAGAGAGGTAGCGAGAGCGGGAACACAAGCAGGGGGAGTGGGAGAGGGAGAAGCAGGCTTCCCACCGAGCAGGGAGCCCGATGTGGGGCTCGATCCCAGGACCCTGGGATCATGACCTGAGCCGAAGGCAGACGCTTAACGACTGAGCCACCCAGGCGCCCCTCCCCGTCCTTTTCTTTAAATGTGTGAAAGAATTCACTTGTAAAACTGTCTGGTTTTGAACTTTTATTTGTTGGGAGTTTTTAGATTATGGATACAATCTCCTTGCTCTTAATTAGCCTGTTCAAATTTTCTATTTCTTCCTGCTTCAACTTTGTTAGTTTAAATGTTTCCAGGAATTTATTTATTTTTTTCTAGGTTGTCTAATTTGTTGGCATATAGGTTTTCACAATATTCTCTTTCAATTGTTTGTATTTCTGTGGTGTTGGTTGTTATTTCTCCTCTTTCATTGGTGATTTTGTTTTTAGTCCTTTCTCTCTCTCTCTCTTTTTGGATGAACCTGGCTAGATGTTTATCAATTTTGTTGATCTTTTCAATTCCCCAAATCTTGGTTTCTTTGCTCTGTTATATTGTATTTTTAGTTTCTATATCTTTTATTTATGCTCTAATCTGTATTATTTCCTTCCTTCAGCTGTTTTTTGGTTTTGTTTGTTGTTCTTTTTCCAGCTCCTTTTGGTGTAAGTTTAGGTTGTTTATCTTACTTCTTGAGGTAGGTCTGTATTGCTACATATGTCCCTCTTAAAACCACTTTTGCTCCATCCCAGAGGTTTTGTACTGTTGTATTTCCTTTTTGTTGTTGTTGTTGTTGTTTGTTTTGTTTTTTTGGTTTTCAAGTTCTTTTTGATTTCTTCTTTGCTTTTTTTTGTTGACCTCTTCATTTTAGTATGTCATTTGACCTCCATGTATTTGTGGTCTTTCCAGATTTGTTCTTGTGGTTGGTTTTTAATTTCATAGTGTTGTGATCAGAAAAGATGCATGGTATGACTTCAGTGTTTTTGAATTGTTGAGGCTTGTTTTGTGGCCTAATATATGATTTATTCTGTAGGAAGTTCTGTGTGAAAAGAATGGGTATTCTTCTGTTTTGAGATGGAATGTTCTCAATATATCTGTTAAATCCATCTGTTCCAGTATGTCATTCAAAGCCACTGTTTCCTTGTTTATTTTATGTTTGAATGATCTGTCCATCAATGTGAGTATGGTGTTAAAATTATTGTATTACTTACTATCAACTAGTTCCTTATGCTTGTTATTAACTTTTTATGTATTCGGGTGCTCCCATATTGGGTGCATGCATATTTACAATTATTATATCTTCTTGTTGGATTGTCCTTTTTATTATTATATAAGTGTCCTTCTTTGTCTCTTGTTACAGTCCTTGTTTTAAAGTCTACTTTGTACGATATAAGTATTGCTACTCTGATTTCTTTTGACATCCATTTGCATGATAAATCTTTCTCCGTCTCCTCACTTTCAATCTTCATGTGTCTTTAGGTGTGAAATGAGTCTCTTGTAACCATCATATAGATGAGTCTTGTTTTTTATCTACTCTGTTACCCTATGTCTACTGATTGGAGCATTTAGTCCATTTACATTCACAATAATTATTGATAGATATGTATTTATTGCCATTTTATTACTTTATTTTTAGTTTTTCTCTGATACTTTCTTCTTTTAGTCTCTTTCATAATTTGTTGGTTTCTTTAGTTATATGCATGGATTTTTTACCCTTTATGTTTTTCATATCTATTACTGTTTTGTGACTTGTGGTTTCCATTCTGTTTATATATAACATCTCCTACATATAGCAGTCTCTATTACGTTGATGGTTTTTAATGTTGAACTCACTCTTTACTCCTCTCCCCTCTGAATTTCAGATATTTGGTATCATATTTTACATCCTTTTATTTTGTGTTTTACCTTGTTGTATAGAGTATTCTTGCTGCAGATTTTTCTCTTTCAGCACTTTGAATCATTGTGCCACTCCCTTCTGGCCTGTAAAGTTTTGCTGAAAAATCACCTGATAGACTTATGTGGTTTCCCTGTCTTTTCTCTTTCAGCCTTTAAAATTCTTTCCTTATCTTTTTTTTTTTTTTTTTTTGCCATTTTAATTGCCATCTATCTTGGTGTGGACCTCTGTTGCTTGCATTTGTTAGGGGATCTCTGTCCCTTCTGAATCTGGATTACTGTTTCTTTCTCCAGATTCAGGAAATTCTCAGCTATTATTTCTTCAAATACATTTTCTGCCCTCCTTTCTCTTCTTCTTCTTCTGGGATCCCTATAATGCAAATGTTATTATGCTTGATGGAGTCACTGATTTCTCTAAGTCTATTCTTATTATGCAGTATTATTTGTTTCTCACCTGTTCAGCTTGATTGCTTTCCATTACTTTATTCTCTGGGTCACTGATACATTCCTCTGCTTCCTGTAGCCTACTATTTATTCCATCTATTGTATTTTCATTTTCATTTGTTGAGTTATTCATCTCTGATATGTTATTTTTTTTAATCTTTTTGTCTAGGGTCTTACTGATGTCCCTCACATTGTTCAGAAGTCCAGTTTCTTTATGATCATTTCTTTAAGTTCTCTGTCAGGGCATATTACTTATTTCCTTTTCACTTAGATGTCCTGCTATGATTTTGTCTTGTTCTTTCATTTTGGACATATTTCTCTTTCTCTTCATTTTGTCTACCTCTCTGTGTCTGTTTCTGTGTGTCGGGAAAGTTGACCAAATCTACTGCTTTTGAAAGTAGTGGCTTTATGAAGGAGAGGTCTTATAGGGCTCTGCAGTGCAGTGTTCCCTGTTCACCAGAACCTGGCACTTCAGGAGCGTTTCCTATGTGTGTTGCTTGCATCCTGCTATTGTCTGTGAGTTGCTTTTCCTTTTAGTTCAGACATCTGCACTGACTGTTTGCCTGTTGTGTGCTTTGCTCTGTAATATTAATGTGACCCAGGTGGGCAAGCTCTGTGGAAGCATGACCTCAGAGGGCATGGGTATGGGGTAGAATTGTTAGCAAAATTTGCACTGAGCTACTAGTCCTAGACTGGATCTCCCATAGCCCAGTGGCTGCTGGGGGTATAGTGTGGAGAGGAGGTGGTGATGGTGGCCAGGGATGTGAGATGTCTGTTCACATGGTGGCTGGGCAGTACACAGTGTCATTGTGTGCAGCAGCTGGGTATGACATCTGTGTGCTGAGTGGCTGGGCAAGGCTCATACAGCATTAGCAAAATTTGCACTGAACCACTAGTCCTAGCCTGGATCCCTGGAAGTGTGGTGGCTGCTGGTGGTGTGGATTGAAAGCAGCAGCTGGGTGGGGTATGTAGGGCCTTAACAAAATTTTTGCTGCACCCAGGGTTCAAGCCAGTAGGCTTAGAGTGGATGAGTCCTCAGTAGAACTTGTGGGCAGGGTGCACAGCTAGCAGGTTAGGTAGCAAGTGTCTCTGCAACACTGTCTCCTGTAGGTAGCACTGTGTTTATGCTGGGAAGCATAATGGGATGAAAATGGTGTCTGCCAGCTCCTTTGTTCCCTGAAAAGTCTCCCACCATCCTCTGAAATCAGTATAAACAGATCTCCCTCTTTTTTTTGTAGGCTGTGGCTTCTATGTTGCCTCTCCTTAAGCTGTTGTCTCCTTAAGGGCAGGGACCGGCTATCACCTGCCCTCACCACTCTCCCAGTTCTGAGTCCCAGATGGCCCAAATAGGGTTCTTTTGACATGTATAAATCAGTTTTTCTGTGTACCCAATTAGAGAAAGCCAGCTATAAGATAAAGCAACCAGAAACTAGGAAGCCATTTGGTTGTCCGTGAAGCCCCTGAATTGGGGAGGAACCAATGTTCATGGAGGCACTCTGGGTTTCATTTGGTTCATTTGTTGCTGCAGCTTTTGGCATTTTTAGACAAAACTGGTCATGTTAGATTGGAAAATAGAAAAGGACTAATTAATGGATCCATAAATTATAATGTTATCTTACAATTAGATTTGCTTTGATGAAGAGAGATATTTGAAAATTGTACCTTTAATGTCTTCTCCACAAATGTTAATGAAGTAAAGACTAGATTTTGTTTGCTTCTTGCTTGTGTATATGTGTCCAGGTGTGTTATAAGTGTGAGTTTTTTTTCTACCTCTGGATGGTATTGCTAAAATTAATTTGTAAATGAGCTCTATTTAATTGGTTTAAAGGCAAGTGCTTAAAAGAACTGGGCATTCTAAAACTCAGAAAAATAGAGACTAACCCAAATGTTTCTTTAAGTTCACATGATATGGAAAAATATTCAATTATTAAAGTGTGCTAAAGGGGCGTCTAGGTGGCTCAGCCGGTTGAGCATCTAACTCTTGGTTTCCACATAGGTCATGATCTCAGTGTCATGGAATAGAGCTGTGTTGGGATCTGTGCTCAGAAGGGAAACTTCTTGACATTTTCACCCTCTCCCTCTTCTTCTGTCCTTCACCCTCCTCATGCTCTCTCTCTCTCTCTAATATAAATAAATAAATCTTTAATCAATCGATCAATCAATCAATCAAAGTTTGTTGGTTTAATTAAAGTAGACATGTCTTTAGAGTTACCAGCATTAAATATAAAACTATTATTTTACCAAGGTTTACTAAAGATCAAATAAGCTCATGTTATCTATTGCAATTTGTCAGACAAAAATGATTTATAATGATGCTTGATTTTGTCTGTCTAATGAGGTTTCCATGGGTAATTGTTACAAGCAATAGGTTAAATAAATAAAAAGGGTTTATATCTTTCAAAATTTTTGGTCACCAAAATTTTGAAGTTTTGCTAAGTTAAATGATAAATTGGGTTGAATTCATTGGTTATCTAAGTCTTTTCCATATAAGATAGAATGCTAAAACATTGACTACCAAAAGTAGGTTTGTCTGTTTTGGGCTTATTATTGCAGAGAAACTGGGTGTCTGTTGGTAAACTTGCTTTGTACTTTAATGAAAGTTGTACTGTGGGAAAAAAAAAAAAAACATGTTTTCTAGAAATTATGAATTGTATTCATGAATTTCCAATCTAAAGAATTTTGGTGTAACAGACAATGCCACTACTTGGTTTTAACTAGAAATTAAGATTTCTAAATATTAAGAATTCTGATAAATGTAATAAAGACTGATAGAAAATGATAAGGGAAACAACTTTTTATGCAAGGAAAGTAAAATGTGTCTCTATAAGAAAGATACGAGGAAAGGGAATGCATTTTTGTTGAGGGAAAAGAAAGTAATTTTGTCCTAAAATGATACTGGTTACTTTAAGACAGAAGGCTTAGGGCAAAACTTGAATGAAAAAGAAAGTTGTAGAAGGTTTGTAAAGGGAAATCTTTGGAAAATAATTTTATGTGTGGTCAAGACTAAGATTGAAATGAATGAATTTTAAAAGTACACTAATACAAGATTGAGATTCGACCTTTCTCTCAGTTAAAAAGGCAAAGTTTTCTTGGATTGTTGGCCTACTCTTAATAAGAAATTGTAAACAAAGTTTCTTTTCTTTATCTGCCCAGAAAGCCAAAGTTTTATTGTTTTATCTTTATCAGGTCTTTGATTACTTAAGAAAGTTAATATTTCTCAATATTAAAGGAGCTAGGTTTTACTAACTACATAACCTATAAAGTCACTTATTGATATCTTGGTTAAATAGATAATTAAATATTAAGTTTTGTGGTGATCTGTGATCTTATTTAGGTATGTGCTTTAAAACCTTCTGATATCTATTTTAATAAAACTTCCCCCAAATTCAAATTCTAAATGAAGTTTTCTTGACTAATTAGGCTTATTTATTTGAAATGTTAAATTACATGGGAAGAATTATCAAATAAGTGATGATAAACCTTCTTATGTAAATTTTATGGGTAAATTCTATAACTGTTTTAGAAATTATATGAAATTCCTAAAATTTTAATATGTCCTGGTATAATGTCATCACTTGACTTTCTAATTATTGAAATGTTGTGTGTTACAATAATAACTGGAATTCCTTGTCAACTGCATTACAATGAACTCTCATCAGATCTTTAATCATGTCCAATTTTGAGTTTTTTCATCATTTATAGTTATTGTTCTGATGCTCTTGCAAAATGTGTTTCAGCTTTAAGGAGATTCATGAAAAGGACTTTTTACAAATACAGGTTTCTGATATCCTTAAGACAATAAAACTAAACTGAGTAAGAGTTTCCAGAACTAATGGGAAACCTGCATTCAAACAGAACAAGAATTAGTTATTTGAGACTGAATGAATTAAGAAAGATGATTATAGTTTTAACAACTTTTATTTGAAATATTGCTGCTCCTCTAATGTCTCCTCTTCCAGATTTAAGGCAATTTTCTCTTATCTATTACTTACAAAAATATGATAAATATTCTTTTGTGAACAAATTGAAACTCTATCTTTTCTGCCTACCTGAACCTTCCAGAATTCAGAAACTCTCATTGAGTATTCTTTCTTTCATGACAGTTATAATTATTTGCATAAGTTCAGTAATAATCTGTTCTCCTTCTAACATGACAATTATAATTATTTGCATAAGTCCAATAAGAATCTGTTCTCCTTCTAACAGGATACCGTTGGAAAGGTTGTGGGGTATTTTGTTTTGTTTTGTTTTGTTTTTTACCAAGGCTTTGCCTGGAATGTCATATCTGAGAGACATGCATATACTCAGATATGACCAGACAGCTTTAAAGAACTAAGGTTGACTTTATGGAGCCAATAAATACCCTTGGAAATGTTGGCCTGATATCTTGCTTACAGATTTCCTAGCAGCCTTGCCAGATGAGTAAAGAATGTCACTTTCTGGCAGGTGCAGGAACCTCAGGATATTTTGGGAAACTTGAGAAATAGAATTCACCCAAATCTAAAAGCACTGAAGACAAATATGATGGCAAGTGTTTGGCTTGGCCTCTGGCCTTGAGTGTCTATTAAAAGTTCAATCTGAAATCCCCTATAAAAATTTCCAGCAAAGCAGATTTAAAAGATCTTATATATGCAAGGATGCAAAGAAAGTGGAACCCTCTTACACTGTGGGAATGTAAACTGGTGCAACCACTCTGGAAAACATGGAGATTCCCCAAAAAGTTAAAAATAGAACTACCCTAAAATCCAGCAATTGCATTAATAGGTATTTGCCCAAAAGAGACAAAAGTACTGATTTGAAAAACAAAACAAAACACACGCACCCTGATATTTATAACAGCATTATGAACAATTGCCAAATTATGGAAAGACACCAAATGTCTATTATGCATAAAGAAGATACACACACACACACACATAATGGAATATTAACCACAAAAAGAATGAAATCTTGCCATTTGCAATGATATGGATGGAGCTAGAGTGTATTATGCTAAGCGAAATAAGTCAGAGAAAGACAAATACCATATGATTTCATTCAAATGTGGATTTTAAGAAACAAAACAGGTAAACATAGGGGGGGAAGAGAGAGAGGAAAACCATAAAACAGACTCTTAACTATAGAGAACAAAGTGAGTTTTGCTACAGGGGAGGTGCATGGGGGGATGGGCTAAATAGGTGATAGACATTAAGGAGAGCGCTTGTTGTGATGAGCACTGGGTGTTATATGTAAGTGATGAATCACTAAATTCTACTACTGAAACTAATATTACACAAACTAGAATTTAAATAAAAACTTGAGACAAAAAATAAAAATAAAACAAGACAGTAAACCTACTTGTTTGTTTTCACCTTCTCCTTTATTACATCTTGATAAAATATCATGATTACCCACTGATTTAATATAATTCCAATACAACCCTAGTACTTTATCATGATTATAATTTAGATAATAATTTTATGACCTTTTGGATACACTCTAATGCTCCTTTAGCTTACTGAGTTTATATATTACAAAGGACATCTATTAAGAAAAACCTTTCAAGAAGGGCTACCTAATTCAAATTTAACCTGCATTATATGTAACATTCAACAGATCAACTATTGGGTCTCTATAAACTTAGATGATAATTTATTAAGAAATTTTCCCAGGTCCAATGGGAGAAACCAGTGGCAGTTTGTCCAACATGCCAAAATATCCAATGTACTTACAAACAGTGTTTTTGTGGATGGAATGGCCTAAGACAAAATTAAAAAATGTGTATCTGTCAAAGATACTCTTTTAGGAGTGGTTTAGTGGACTCAGTCACCTCCTAAACCTAAGTTTTCCATACAACTCAGAAGATTCTGTGGCAATTATGGGTCAGTGGTCTTCTTTATTACCCACAGAAACCCAAAATGTCCATCTCTCCTAATCTGTGGAAAATCAGTAAAGACTTCTGTAACCTATATAAATGTTCAATTACTGCCTTGGTACCCAAACTTATGGCCAATCAGACTTATGACATTTTTCAACATCATAATAGGAATAGGAACTATTGTAATTACCACTAGACTTCTTCCCATTGGGGGAAGATGGGTCTTATTACCCAATTATTCTTACTGGATTCCAATATTTACTAACTGCCAATTCAGGCAAAATATATGGTTATTCTCTAAATAACAATGGAACCCCAAACCCACTCAAAATTGGCCTATAATAGCTACACCTATACAAACTAACACATGGTATATGGAAAAAGGAAGATTTTAGGGGGAAGATTTACAAAACACCTATGTAATACTCCTGGATTTATTTTGTAATTGGAATACTCTCCATCATAATACTACCACTATAAGGTATAATACTGGCTTTAAAACTCAAATAGATTAACGCCTGGGTGGCTCAGTCAGTTAAGCATCTGCTTTCAGCTCAGGTCATGATCCTGGGGTCCTGGGATGGAGTCCCACATTAGGCTTCTTGCTCACCGGGGACCCTGCTTCTCCCTCTGCCTGCCACTCCCCCTGCTTGTGCTCTCTCTCTATCTATCTCTCTGACAAATAAATAAATAAAAATCTTAAAAAAAAATAAAACAAATAGAATTGCCTGATACTAACAAAAAATTACATTAATACTGATATTGATTACCAAAAGTTTAGGGAGATAGAATTACAACCTCCACACAATGTAATATCCATGGAAACTAAGTAGGCAAGGAAATCATTACATATAATAACAGAAAATTTAATTAGCTTCTTAAACCAATCAGCTCAAACATATCACAAATCACAACTAACTGTAGATGAAGAAGGTAGACAGATACTCAAACTAATTCAAGACTACAAAATACTTGTAATATTTTTTTTTAATTTTCTAATTCTGTACCTACTCCCCATTGATTATTTTAAATGTTATTGATTGGATTTTTATTACTATTTCTGTGTTTATGCTATAAATGTTACAAAAGTGCAAAGGCAAAAAGCACACCACTCACCACAAAGCACAAGTACAATGTTTGCATGACAATTTGGTCTCATTGAAATATATATATATATATATATATATATATATATATATATATCTATAATAATATTCCATATTAAAAGCCACATGGTTGATCCCCTGAAGTAGACTCTTAGGTGACCTAAATTGGGTCTAGCATCGAAGGACATGATAGACCCAGGGCAGATAAGTGATCACCCTGGCCTTGAAGGACAAAATAATGATCATCAATGCTTTCTGTCAAAAGATTATTGATCTTTTGATGAGAGAAAACCTCTCTAAAGGCTTGATATACAGTGGAAGCAATTTTAGATTTCTTTCTAAGTCAACATGACTGTATATAAACTTTGTTCAAACCAAAAGCCTGATCTGTGGTCCACCATGAATGCATTGTACATTTGCTTTATGAATGAGTAACCTAAAAGAAAACCATTTTAGCCTTGAGATATCAATCAATGCTCTTATTCCCTGCATTCCTTTATGATAAAATTCATGATTACTGCCCATATGTTAATCTATAATCTTTTGAGCTTTTACAAGATGTAAAAAAGTATATAATCTTGTGAAATCTGTTCATTCTCTGGAACACTTTCTTCCCTGTGAAGAGCCTGTTTCTTGAACAGCTGTCCTAAGTTGTGCTCAAATAAAACTCTTTCTTACTTTTAGAGATTCTAAAAGGTTTGTTCATTTTGCATGGACAATAGTTTTAAACTATATTAGAAACATTAATTTATAAACCAAATATATAACCTTAAGATGCACAGAGAAGAGCAGTTTGATATACTCATTACAAATGATTATTGCATAGATATTCAATTAATATTCCTACCAGACCATATGCATTTAAAATAATTTTATTTCTTTTAAAAACAGTGTAGGCATCAGAATCCCATTACTATAGTGTTCTATCACCTAAGACTAATTAGTGGAAAGAAACCAAATTTGAATGAACAGACTTTTCTACACAGGAAAAGAATTATAAAGTTAATGTTCTTTTCTATGGAATGATCCTTCTGCACCAAATATCAAATGATGGGAATAAGTCATTTTCTTAATACTTATGGAAAATGATATATACAATGCTGATTCATTCATTTCAGCAAATATTTACTTTTTAAGATTTTATTCATTTATTTGAGAGAGAGAGAGAGAGAGAGAGAGCACAAGGGGGGAAGAGAGGGAGAAGCAGTCTCCCCACTGAGCAGGGAGCCTGATGCTGGACTCCATCCTAGGACCTGGGATTATAACCCAAGCCGAAGGCACACACCTAACCAAATGAGCCACCCAGGCACCCATCAATTCAACAAATATTTATTGAAAGTCTACTTATTATACAAGGACCTATGCTGATATACCATGCACCATAAAACATGTGAACAGCTTACCAATTTCTACAGAAAGTCTTATGGTCAGATTTTCAAGAAAGAATGTTCACAGCCTAGTCTTGTCCTATATTTCTACATACAATAAAACAAATATGAACCAAAGGGAATATTTTATAATCTTAGAACTCATCTCGCTCAGAAATATATTGTATTAGCCATATTTTATACTTTTGTGTGCTTTAAGGGTTTCATTTTAATTTATAAATAAACTTGTAATCATGCATTTTTAGTCTTATAATATTGAACATATTTTCCATCAATTTTATTGCATTTCTAAAGCATCTATTTTAAAATATGTTTTTTAACCTGTTACAACAAAAAAAAATGTCCTTTCAAATACCTATTTTGGTGATTTAAGCACAAAAATCATCATTTTCCTAGAAAACACAAAGGTTATCAAGATCATAAAAAACTCAAATTTATTAAGTCATAGACAATACGAACTATTTCATAGTTTTGTAAAGTCTGCTGCTGGACAAATAATTTAACTATAGAGAGAAATATTTGGCCTCAGCCTTGTGAAAAAATGTGGTGCTTCACTGATTTGATTTGGCCAAAAAAATGACTGCATAAATAATATCATGAATGTAATAAAAAGCGTTACTAATTTTTAACAGTGTTTAAGTGCTTCAAAAACATGGTGTTCAATCGAAGGGAGGCAAGATGATGGAAGAGTAAGGGACCTCACTTCATCTGTTCTACTGAATTTAGATAGATAACTAACAAACCATTATGAACACCTATGAATTCAACTTGAGATGTAAGAAAAGAATTGCTGGAATTCTACAAATAGAAAAGTGACTACTTTTTGCAAGGTAGGAGGTGCAGAGAAGTAAATATGAGGAGATATATCAAAAGATAATTGGCTGGGGCAGGGAGCCTCCATAAGCCAGCTACCGGAAAATGATATAGCCCTGGAACACAATATATGAATCTTTGAAATCTGCTCCAGTGAGAGACTTCTGTGCCTGAAAGGTGCTCAGGTGGTGAAGCAGGGCAGAATCCTAGGTTGGACTGTGTGGTCTCAGGATCCCTAGGGTCACAGAAAGCACAGGGGTGCCTAAGCCAGCAGAGTTACCAAGCATTAGAGAGGAGAAACTGGTGAGGGTCAGGGAACCCAGGAGGGGGCTCTCAGCTCAGTTTGCCATAAATTGTGAATGGCAGTATGATCGGATGACAGCTCTCTTGCAGGAACCCTGCAAAGGACAGAAAAGCAATGGCCCTCCACTTTCTCCTGGGAGGGGCAGTGAGTAAGCATGCAAGATTGGGCAAGAGCTTTCATGTGGGGCCCTGCAAAGGACAGAAAAGTGGCAGCCCTTTGCTTTGCCCCAGGAAAGGTGACACTGGAGCACTCACGACCGGGCAACCCCTGGCAGTGTGCAGGTACTGCAAAGGACAGAAAAGCGGTGGCCATCTACCTTTCTTCAGGAGGGGAGGTGCGGGAGCATCCATGACCCATTAACCACTCTCTGTGTGAGGGCCATGCAAAGGAGAGAAGCGCAAAGACCCTCTGCCTTCCCCCTTGGGAGGATTGGTGCGGGTGTGCACCACAGGGGTCTGCAGAGTTTGGCACACACAAAAGTGATGTCCGTTTGTCCCTGAGGGTTTGCTGGAGAGAGGGGAACAAAGTCTCTTGGCTCTTGGCTGGAGATCGGGTGCACGGCCATTTTTGTTTTCATCCTCTAGAGAGGTACAGAAGGACTGAGGGGAACAAAAGAGACATAGAGCAACCAGTAACAGATCACACTAACCCTGGCCCTTAGGCAAGGGGTAGTGCAACTCCCCCCAGGCAAATACATCAGAGAATCAGCACAGGAGGCCCCTCCCCCAGAAGACCAGCTGAAAAAACGGGAACACCAAGTGCGCAGAACACAGAGGTCTGCAAAACTCCAGGGATAGGGGAAAATAATACATAGAATTCAAGATTTTTCTTCTCATGATTCATTTTTACTTCAGTTTAAAATTTTCCTTTTCTTTTTTTTTTCTTTTTTCCTTTTTGAATTAGTTTCTTAATTTATCAACTCTTTGTTTTTAAGTCTGTTTTTAACTTTCATCTTTTACATTTACATTTTATAAATATATTCTTCAGTTTTGGTTTCCGTTCACAGTTTTCAACTTTATTTTTGTATGTATATAAGTTTTGCTTTTTACAACTTTGGGATTTAGTGTCTTCTAACAAACAGACCAAAATACACCCAGAACCAATTGGATTACCCTGTTTGGCCCACCTGGGAGATTATATTCTCTCTTTCCATTCCCCCCCTTTTTTTATTTGGTTTCTGACCTCTTTGGATTTGTCTAGTGTGTATTTTGCTTGAGTTGTGGTTAATATTTTTGATTTTGTTCTCTTGTTCAACCCTTATTCACTTGGCAAAATGACTAGAAGGAAGAATTTACAACAAAAGAAAGAACCACAGGTAATACTCTGTCAAAAATGGAATCAATATAGATATAAGTAAAATGTCAGAGATGAAATTCAGGATAACAATTATAAAGTTACTAGCTAGGCTTGGAAAAAAAGCATCAAAGACACTAGAGAATGTCTTAGTGCAGAAATGAGATCTAATCAAGCCGAAATTAAAAATGCTCTGAGATGCAGTCTAAATTGGATGCTCTAACAGCTGGGTAAATGGGGCAGAAGAGAAAGTCAGTGACATAGAAGACAAGTTGATAGAAAGGAAGGAAGCTTAGGAAAAGAGAGAAAAACAACTAATGGACCAAAGGGGAGGCTTTGAGAAATCAGCAGTGCCATAAAATGAAACAAAATTAGAATTATTGGAGTCACCAAGGGAGAAGAAAGAGAGAGAGGGACAGAAGGTATATTTGAGTAAATCGTACCTGAAAAGTTCCCTAATCTGGGGAAGGAACCAGGCATTCAAATCCAAGAGGTAGAGAGGACCCCTTCTAAAATCAATAAAGATAGATCAACACCCTGATATATAATAGTGAAACTTGCAAATTTAAGAGGTAAAGAGAAAATTCTGAAAGCACCTCGAGAAAAGAGCTCCTTAACTTACAATGGCAGAAACATTAGGCTGGCAACAGACCTATCCACAGAGACCTGGCAGGCCAAAAAGGGTTTGGCATGGTATATTCAGGGTATTAATGAGAAAAACCTGAAGCCACAAATATTTTATCCAGAAAGGCTGTCATTCAGGATGGAAAGACAGATAAAGAACTTCTAGTATAGACAAAAACTGAAAGAATATGTGATCACTAAACCATCCCTTGAAAGAAATATTAAGGGGGGATCCTGTAAGTGAGGACAGAGCCCAAGAGTAACATAGACTAGAAAGAAACACAATCTACAGAAACAAGGACTTTACAGGTAATACAATGACACTAAATTCATATCTTAATAGTTACTCTGACTGTAAATGGGCTAAATGCTTTAATCAAAGCACCCAGGGTATATTGGATAAAAAAAGCAAGGCCCATCCATATGCTGTCTACAAGAGACTCATCTAAGCCCTAAAGACACCTCCACATTGAAAGTGAGGGGGTGGAGAACAATTTATCATGCTAATGGAACTCAAAAGAAAACTGGGTTAGCAATCCTTATATCAGACAAATTGATTTTAAACCAAAGACTGTAGTAAGGGATGAAAAGGGACACCATATCACACTCAAAGGGTCTACTTAACAAGAACATCTAAAAATTATAAATATTTATGCCCCTAACTTGAGAGCAGCCAATTATATTGACCAATTAATAACCAAATTAAAACAATACATTGATAATAGTACAATAATAGTAGGGTTTTTCAACACCCCACTGACAGCAATGGACAGATCATCTAAGCAGAAGATCAACAAGGAAACAAGAGTTGAATAACACACTGGACCAGATGGGCTTCACAGAAATATTCAGAACATCCCATCCTAAAGAAACAGAATACACATTCTTCTTGAGTGCACATGGAATATTCTCCAGAATAGATCACATACTGGGTCACAAATCAGGTCTCAACTGGTACCAAAAGATTGGGATTAATCCCTGCATATTTTCAGATCACAATGCTTTGAAATTTGAACTCAATCACAAGAGGAACTCTGGAAGGAAATCAAACACTTGAGGTTAAAGAGCATCCTACTAAAGAATGACTGAGTCAACCAGGAAATTAAAGAAGAATTTTTTAAAAATCCATGGAAATAAATGAAAATGAAAACACAACTGTTCAAAACCTTTGGGATACAGCAAAGGCAGTCCTATGAGGGAAATAAATAGTAATACAAGCCTCTCTCAAAAACAGAAAAGTCTTAAATACACAAGCTCATGTTACACCTAAAGGAGCTATAGAAAGGACAGAAAATAAAGCCCAAACCATACAGAAGAGAAACAATAAAGATTAAAGCAGAAATCAATGAAATAGAAGCTGAAAGAACAAAACAGATCATTGAAACTAGAAGCTTGTTCTTCGAAAGAACTAACATGGTTGATAAACTCCTGGCCAGAATTATCAAAAAGAAAAGAGAAAGGATCCAACTTAATAAAATCTTGAATGAAAGAGGAGAGATCAGTACCAACACCAAGGAAATACAAACAATTTTAGGAACACATTATGAGCAACTATATGCCAACAAATTACACAATCTGGAAGAAATGAATGCATTCCTAGAAACATATAAACAACCAAACTGAAACAGGAAGTAATAGAAAACCTGAACATACCCATAACCAGAAAGGAAATTGAAACAGTAATCAAATATCTCCTGACAATCAAGAGTCCAGAGCCAGATGGTTTCCCAAGGGAATTCTACCAAACATTTAAAGAAGAACTAATACCTATTCTTCTGATGATATTTTTAAAAAATAGAAATGGAAGGAAAACTTTCAAACTCGTTCTATAAGGCCAGCATTACCCTGATCCCAAAACCAGAAAAAGACCCCATCAAAAAGGAGAACTACAGACCAATATCCCTGAGAAACATGGATGCCAAAATTCTCACCAAGATACTAGACAAAAGGATCCAATAGTACATTGAAAGCATTACTCACCACAACCAAGTGGGATTTATTCCTGGGCTGAAACGGTGCTTCAATATTCATGAATCAATCAATGTGGTACATCACATTAATAAAATAAAGGACAAGAATCATATGATCCTCTGAACTGATACAGAAAAAGCATATGACAAAATACAGCATCCTTTCTTTAGACATGTCTCCAAAGGCAAGGGAAACAAAAGTAAAAATGTACTATTGGGACTTCATCAAGATAAAAAAAAAAAAAAACCTTCTGCACAGCAAAGGAAACAATCAACAAAACCAAAAGACAAACGACAGAATGGGAGAAGATATTTGCAAATGACATATCAGATAAAGGGCTAGTATCCAAGACCTATAAAGAACTTAACAAACTCAACACCCCAGAAAAACAAATAATCCAGTCAAGAAATGGGCAGAAGACATGAACAGACATTTCTCCAAAGAAGACATACAAATGGCCAACAGACACATGAAAAAATGCTCAACATCACTTGGCATCAGGGAAATACAAATCAAAACCACAATGAGATACCACCTTACACCAGTCAGAATGTCTAAAATTAACAAGCCAGGAAACAACAAATATTTGTGAGGATGTGGAGAAAGGGGAACCATCTTACACTCTTGGTGGGAATACAAGCTGGTACAGCCACTCCAGAAAACAGAATGTAGTTCCTCAAAAAGTTGAAAATAGAGCTACCCTATGACCCAGGAATTGCACTGGTAAGTATTTACCCCAGCGATACAAATGCAGTGATCCCAAGGGGACCCTGCACCCCAATATTCATAGCAGCAATGTCCACAATAGCCAAACTGTGGAAAGAGCTAAGATATCCTTTGATAGGTGAATGGATAAAGAAGATGTGGTATATATATACAATGGAATATTACTCAGCCAATAGAAGGATGAATATTTACCATTTGCATTGATGTGGATGGAACTGGAGGGTATTATCCTGATGAAGTAATTCAATCCGAGAAAGACAATTATCATATGGTTTCACTCATATGTAGAATATAAGAAACAGCACAGATGCTCATAAGGTAAGGGAGGGAAAACTGAGTGGGAAGTCATCAGAGAGGGAGAAAAACCATGAAAGACTCTTAACTATTGGAAACCAACTGAAGGTGGCTGGAGGGGGTGGTGGGAGAATGGGTAATTGGGCGATTGGCATTAAGAGGGCACATGGCGTGATGAGCACTGGGTGTTATATGCAACTGATAAAGTGTTGGACACTACATCTGAGAGTAATGATGTACTATATTTTGGCTATTTGAACTTAGAAAACAAAAACAACATGATTTTCCTTAGTACTGTTTTGTAGTACTCACTTTTTTCATCCTTTTCCTTTAATTCTTTTACTACAGCCTATCCATTCCATGTAAAACAAAGATACTTGTTATTTGTTTAGAGAAGTTAACTTTTAAAATTTTTATTGAAATATAGTTGTGCAATATAACATTAGTTTCAAATGTACAAAATAGTAATTGAACAAGTTGATATGTTATGCTATGCTCACCACAAGTGCAGCTACCATTAATCAGTCACCATACAATACTTTTACATTATCACTGACTACATTTGCCATACTGTACCTTTTATCCCCATGACTTATTCATTCCATAAATGGAAACCTGCATCTCCATCTCTCCTCCATCCATTTTGCCTATTTCCCAAACCCTTTTTCCTGTAGCAACAACGAGTTTATCCTTTGTATTTATGGGTCTGTTTCTGCTTTTTGTTTGTTTATTCATTTGTTTTGATTTTTAGATTCCACATATAAGGAAATCATATAGTATTCATCTTTCTCTGTGTGACTTATTTCACTTATTTCATTTAGAGGGTATAATCTCCTCTAAGGCCATCCATGTTGTTCTAAATGGCAAGATCTCATCCTTTTTTATGGCTGCATAATAGTCCATAGTGTGTGTGTGTGTGTGTGTGTGTGTGTGTGTGTGTGTGTGTGTACCACTTCCTTTTTTTCAGATTTTACTTTATTTGACAGAGAGGGTGGGAGAGAGAGAGAGAGAGCACAGCAGGGGGAGTGGGAGAAGGAGAAGCTGACTCCCTGCTGAGCAGGGAGCCCAATGTGGTGCTTGATCCAAGACCCTGGGATCAAGATCTGAGCCCAAAGGCAGACACTTAACCAAGTGAGCCACTCAGATGCCCCTATACCACTTTTTTAATCCATTTTTTTTATATCAATAAACACTTGGGCTGCTTCCATATTTTGGCTTTTGTAAATACTACAATAAATATAGGGGTGCATATATTTTTTCAAATTAGTGTTTTTGTTTTCTTTGGGTAAATAGCCAGTAATGGATTTACTGGATAAAATGGTATTTCTATTTTTAATAATTTAGAGAATCTCCATATTGTTTTTGATAGTGGGAGTACCAATTTATATTACAACTAATAGGGCACAAATGCTGTTTTCTTCACATCCTGACCAACACTTGTTATTTCTTATCTTTTTAATTGTAGTCATTCTGACAGATTTAATGTGATATCTCATTGTGGTTTTGATTTCCATTTCCCTAATGGTTAGTGAAGTTGAACATCTTTTCATGCATCTCTTGGCCACCTGTATGTCTTCTTTGGAAAAATGTCTATTTAGGTCCTCTGACATCTTTTAATTGGATTGTTTGTTGTTTTGGTGTTGACTTGTATAAATTATTTATTTGGGATAGTAACCCCTTATCAGACATTTGCAACTATCTTCTACCATTTAGTAGGTCATTTTTTGTTTTGTTGATGCAAAAGTTTATTATATTATTATTATTGTTATTGTTATTGTTATTGTTACTATTTTGTTGTAGTCTCAATAGTTTATTTTTGCTTTGTTTCCTTTGCCTTAGGAGACATGTTCAGAAAAATGTGGCAGATAATGTCAAAGAAATTACTACTTATGTTTTCTTTTAGGAGTCTTAAGGTTTCAGGCCTCACATTTAGGTCTTTAATCCATTTTGAGTTTATATTTGATTATGGTGTAAGAAAATGGTCCAGGTTCATTCTTTCATATGTAGTTATCCAGTTCTCCCAGAGCCATATTTTGAAGAGACTGTTTTCCCCATTGTATATTCTTGCCTCCTCTGTTAAAGATTAATTGACCATATAAGTATGGGTTTACTTCTGGACTCTCCATTCTGTTCTATTGATCTATGTATCTTTTTTGAGCTAGTACTGTTTTGATCATTACAGATTTGTAGTATATCTTGAAATCTGGTATTGTGATATCTCCAGTTCTGTTCTTTTTCAAGATTGTTTTGACTATTTGGGGTTCCCTGGTTCCATTCAAGTTTTAACATTATTTGTTCTAGTTATTTCAAAAATACTGTTGATATTTTAATAAGGATTACATTGAATTTGTAGATCATTTGGGGTAGTATGGACATTTTATCATTATTAATTTTTCCAATCTATGAGCATGGAATACCTTTCCATTTGTTTCTGTTGTCTTCAATTGTGTCATCAATATTTTATAGTTTTCAGAGTACTGGTCTTTCACCTTCTTGGTTAATTCCTAGGTATTTTACTCTTTTTGGTGCAATTGAAAATGGAGGGTTTTTTTCTTAATTTCTTTTTCTGCTACTTTTTTTTTTTTTTTTTTTTTTTTTTTAAAGATTTTATTTATTTATTTGAGACAGAGAGAATGAGAGCACATGAGATGGGGGAGGGTCAGAGGGAGAAGCAGGCTCCCTGCCGAGCAGGGAGCCCGATGCGGGACTCGATCCAGGGACTCCAGGATCATGACCTGAGCCGAAGGCAGTCGCTTAACCAACTGAGCCACCCAGGCGCCCCAACTGCTACTTTTTTATTAGTATATGGATATGCAACTGATTTTTGTGTATTAATTTTGTATCCTCCAACATTACTGAATTCATTAATCTCTTCTATTAGTTTTTTTTGGCAGAGTGTTTAGAGTTTCCTGTGTAGAGTATTATGTCATCTGCACATAGCAACAGATTAACTTCTTCCCTTCCAATTCGGACACTTTTCATTTATTTTTCTTCTCTGATTGCTTTGGCTAGGACTTCCAGTACTATGTTGAATAAAAGTGGCGAGAGTGCAATCCTTGTCTTGTTCCTTATCTTAAAGGATAAGGTCTCAGTTTTTCACCATTGATATGATGATAGCTGTGGGTTTTTCATATATGCCTTTATTATGTTGAGGTATGTTCCCTCTAAACCCACTTTGTTGTGAGTTTCTATCATGAACAGTTGCTGAATTTTGTCAAATGCTATTTATGCATCTATTGAGATGTTCATATGATTTTTAGCTTTTATTTTTTGATATGGTGTATTAATGTTGATCAATTTACAAATATTGAGGTATCCTTGCATCTTCAGAATATATCCCTTTAGATCATGGTGAATGATCCTTTTAATAAATTATTGAATTCAGTTTCCTAATAATTTATTGAGGATTTTTGCATCTATGTTAATCATGGTTATTGGCCTTTGGTTTTCTTTATTTGTGGTATCTTTTTCTGGTTTTAGTATTGGGGTAATGTTGGCTCATAGAATACATTTGGAAACTTTTCTTCCTCTTCTATTTTTGGAATTGTTTGAAGAGAATAGGTACTAACTCTTCTTTAAATGTTTGGTAGAATTCACCCATGAATCCATCTGGTCCTGGACTTTTGTTTGTTGGGGTTCTTTTGTTTACTGATTCAATTTCACTACTAGTATTTTGTGCAGATTTTCTATTTCTTCCTGTGTCAGTTTTGGAAGATTGAATGTTTCTAGGAATTTTTTCATTACTATTGGTTGTACAATTTTCTGGAATAAATTTTTTATAGTAGACTGTTGTATTTTTGTATTCCTGTTTATATTTGTATCTTTGTATTCCTGTGGTGTCAGTTATTTACTTCTGTTTAGTTTCTAATTTTATTTATTTGTACTTTTTCTTGATGAGTCTTTCTAAAGGTTTATCAATTTTATTATCTTTTCAAATAACCAGCTTTTGGTTTATTTATCTTTCTTATTATTTTGTCTCCATTTCATTTATTTCTGCTCTGATCTTTAATATTTCCTTCTTTCTACTAACCTTGGGCTTTGTCCTTTTCCTATTTCCTTAGGTTTAAGGCCTGCATCACTGTAATTTTCCCTCTTAGAACTGCTTCCACTGCATCCCAAGTGTTTTGGAACATTGTGTTTTTATTTTTATTTGTCTCTGTGTAATTTTTTAAAAATTTCTTCTCTGATCATTTTGTTGATGCATTGGTTGTTAAGTATTGTGTTTTTTAGCCTCCATGTGTTTGTGTTTTTTACAGTATTTTTTCTTGTGATTGATTTTTAGTTTCATACTTTTGTGGTCATAAAAGATTGATTTCAGTATTTTGAAATTTATTGAGGCTTGTTAGGTGGCCTAATGTGTGATCTGTTCTGGAGAATGTTCCATGTGTACATGAAAAGAATGTGTAGTCTGTTGTTTTTGGATGGACTGCTCTGTATATATCTGTTAAGTTCATCTGGTCTAATGTGTTGTTCAATGACACTGTTTCCTGATTGATTTTCTGCCTGGAGGTTCTATTCATTGACATTAGTTGGATGTTAATATCCCCTACTATTACTACTATTTATTACTGTATTACTATCAATTCCTCATTTTATGTCTGTTAATATTTGATTTATGAATTTAGGCACTCCGATGTTGAGTGCATAGATATTTATAATTGTTATATCCTCCTTTTATCATTAGGTAATGTCCTTCTTTGTCTCTTGTTAGAGTGTTTGTTTTAAAGTCTATTTTATCTGATATAAGTATTTCTACCTTCACTTTTTAAATTATTATTTATTTATTTATTTATTTATTTACTTCTATGTACATTCTTTAGGTCTGAAATGAATTTCTTATAGACAACATATAGATGGGTCTTTTTTTTTAATACATTCTGTCACTGTATGTCTTTTGATTGCAGCATTTAGACCATTAACATTTAAAGTAATTATTGATATGTATGTATTTATCACCATTTTGTTAATTATTTTGTGGTTGTTTTTGTAGTTTTTATCTGTTCCTTTCATATTCTCTTGCTCTAGACTTTCTGTATTCTTATGCTTTATTTTCTTTCTTTTCTTGGTGTATTTATATAGGTTTTTGGTTTGTGGTTGATATAAGGTTCATACATAGGACCCTAATTATATAAAAGTCTATTTTACTTTGGTGGTAACTTAAGTTTGAAAATATGCTAAAATTCAGTAAAAGCATTTGTTTGGATTTCCACATCATAAACTTTAGGACTGTTGCTTTTCGATGAGATAACATAATACAGAGAGAGTATAAAAAAAAAAAAAAACAGTGAAGAGAAAATTAGCATGTACATTAAACTGATGGTTCTCAAATGTCAAATAGCTCTGTTCAGTGGAAATATTACATCAGTATCACTTGGTGAACTTTTTAAACAATACAGACCCCTGAGCCACAACCCCAGAAATTCTGCTTCAGTAGGCTTATTGTAAAGCCCAGCAATCTTTTTTAAATAGTCCTTAGGTGATTCTGATACACTATATTGTTTCAAATATCACTGGTCTCAATTGAACTTGTAAAGTTCTGGATGATAATTAATTCATGATTGAATTCTATGATAAAGTACAATTCAACAATATTTATTGAGCATCTTTTATATACTAAGCACTGGGATACCTAGGCAAACAAGAGAGGTGGAATTTCAGCTCTCAAAGAGCTTGTATTCTAGAGTGAGTGGGGGTTAGACACACAAATAAACAGATAAATAAACAAGAAAATTTCAATAGTGACTAGCTTTATGAAAAAAAATGGAACAAGGTGACAAAGGATAGAAAATGAATGGACAGATGGGAATTTCTTAATTGATGAAGGGATCATAAGGACCTGAAGTACTAGTTACATAGCTATTGATTAAATATAAAGACCCAGTATTGGGTTTAATTTCTGTAGTGAAGATGGAGAGACTGACTTCATTTTTGTTGTGTGAAAACAATCATAATCTGTATAGAAATAGATTGGAGAAATGCCTGTAGGTATTGTAAAAAATTGGACTCAATAAAGAATCTTCAATATACCTGATAATTTTAATACATACTTGCTAAGAGCCCAGAGTATTAAGTCATAAAGATACTTTTGGCTTAAAAATTGTAAAGGAAAGTCCTTAAAGAATCTGAATATGTATTCATATTCATGTATATAACATGGTAAGCTAACAACCTCAAGGGATTGAATGATTTGAGCAATTACATGGAGGTCATTGAATATTGTCTGAGTACTGAAAAATGATTCTATGCAACAACATCATTAAAATATAGTTAATGTAAACTGTTCTTTATGACAACAGATAGAGAACAGATTAATCTGATTCTTCAAGCCTAATTCACACACACACGCATACACACACACATAAAAACACCCTTATTATAAGTATGGTTAATGTTTAATTTCCCAATTGTAACAAATATATGTTTATCCAGTTCAGCAAATGCAACTGAATTTTTTAAATATATTAAAACAAATCCTTATTAAAATATAATTTTGATTATTCCAAATAATAACCTAAGCCAAAATGATTCTAGAAGTATTATTTTATTATATAGGCTTTTAAGAACTACTAATGTCCATGTATACTGAAAGTATATAATTGGTCCATGAATAATTCTAGGTTATAGAATCCAAGGCTAACAAGAGTTCATATCATGCTTTAAAAAATCAAATGCTGTTTTTAATCATTTCCATATAAAATAAAACAGTGAAGACTAAACTAATATATGAAACAGGAGAATTGGCTTTCCATTAGATGTTCAAACTTTAAAAAGCCCTACAAAATTAGTTGACCACAATCACCTTATGGATCAGTAAAGTGTACTATGGTTGACAAAATATGCTAATATAGTCTGGATACTTTACCAGAAGTTTCCTGATACAGTTATTGGGACAAGTATGGGTGATAACAGCCCTATTGGACCTCTATATTGGCCAGATTAGGTTTTCAGTTTTAAGACTAATTATAGTTACTATCCTCTAAGTGAATGATATTGAAATTAGGTTATATCCATAAGAGAATATCTAAGATAGTCATGAGTTTGGCAAAACAGGTGATATGAGGAAGAGTTGTAGAATGTAAGGCACATATGATAAGTTATATAATTTCAAAGAAGAGATCATTGTGGGCTGGAGTGGTCAGGAAAAGCTTTAGGTAAAAGGTAAAATCTAATCTTGGATTAAGAATAGAATTCAAAAAAGTAGTGTACTGGGGAGAGGTAAATATATAGAATTAGCAAATATTGGATTTCACTTCTATTAAACTGAATTTGAAGGGCTGAAAAGCAAACACAATAGCTGAGTCAACATAAGTTACTGAAAACATTTGCTCTAGTCAATTCTGATATGAAAAAATTTCATCTTAGACAAAGACCATGGGTTAAATGGAGGATTAAAGTGTTGGTATGAAAATTTTGGAAACAATGTCTGAACATAGAAACATTCATTAATAAAGCTGAAAGGAAATCTATGTGGTAATGATAAACATGAGAGTCTATGCTTTATGTGAGATTTCTACAATTCTATGATATTGCTAACTGGAATCTTTTGTTTTCATAGACACAGTGACAACTGGGAGCTAACCTTATGATGACATTGGTGATCACCCTCACATTTTACCCATTATGGCAAAAAAGAGGGATTATGTGATGTTCTTTGCTGCAGTTTTAGAGATTTGAAATAAGAAGTGAAAACAAATAAAATGCTTTATGTGTACCTGTATTTTAAATCAATAAATAATAAAGGAAAAAGGAAAAAAAAAAACCTATGGATACAAGGTAAGAGAGCCTTAAAATGAACCATCTTATGATGAATGTAGCCTCATTTACTTTAAAGAAAATATTATAATATTTTAAATAAACTATAATTGATTATTTATGATAATTCTATTCCATTATAAAATTTTCTTAGATGCTTTTCTAAAGTAACCTAAAACTTTAGTTTTTGTGGCATGGTTTTCATCTGTCATGAAATCATGAGTAGCAATAGTTTTGTAGAGTCCTTTACTACTTAAAGCAAAATATTGAACAGCTGAATGGTGATAACACTGGCTACTTCTTAAGACATAATATTTTCTATGTGAATTTGCTAAGAAATATATATATATATTTCTTATAGAATAAGAATATATATATATATATATATTCTAAGAAATTTATATTTCAGCAAAATAAGAAATCTAGTTCATGAGAAAACAATGATAACAGGCCTTTATATATTGTACTGATTGGACCCTCATGAGAAATCAAAAGCTTTTTAAATGTCATCTTTTTAATTATGGAACTTAACACTTTTGAAATACTTCTATAAAGTTACATACAAGGGACTTTCAGCAATAAATAAGATGTACTGCATTAGATTATAATAGACAGGTAGGTGCATCCTAAAACATACAGGATATACTAAAACATTAAATATATTTAGCATTCCTTTTTTCAGCTTTATTGAGGTATAACTGACAAAATTGTAAAATATTTGAAGTCCACATCATGATGATTTGATATATGTATACATTGTGAAAGGATTACCCCCATCTAATTCACACATCTATCACTTCACATATATATTAATTAATTATTTATGTTTTGATGATGGCATTTAAGTTCTATATTCTTAGCAAATTTCAACTATATAATATGGTGTTATCAACTATAGTTACTGTGTTAAATTAGATCCTTATACCCTATTCATCTTAAAGCTGAATATTTGTACCCTTTTACCAACCTTTTCCAATTTCCCCCATGGCCCAGTCTCTGTTGAGCACTTTTCTATTCTCTGTCTCTACTTTTTTTTGGAAATACTGTACTCAACATCTCTAGCTATTTTCAGATAAGGGAATCATGCCTTCGTTCTTGTTATGACTGCCTTCCTCCTTATAGCTTATATCTCTATATTTTCCTTTTTTGCACCTTTTTTTCCAACTATATTGAGATATAATTGACATACAACATTGTGTAACTTTTCATTTATTTATTTATTTTTCAAAAGATTTTATTTATTTATTTTAAGGATAGAGAGAGGGAAGGGCAGAGGGAGAGGGAGAGAATCTCAAGCAGACCCTGGCTGAGTGCAGAGCCTGATGGGGGGCTTGATCCCACAACCCTGAGACCATGACCTGAGCCGAAATCTGTCTGTCGCTTAACCAACTGAGCCACCCAGGCACCCCTAACATCGTGTGACTTTAAAGTGTTTAATATGATGATTAATGCACTTATATACTTCAAAATGATTACTATAATAGGGTTAGTTAACACCTTCATTACCTCACATAACTATCATTTATTTTTTTGTGTGATGAGAACATTTAAGATCTACTCTGTTAGCAACATTAAAGTATATAATACTTAATTGTTAATTATAGTCACCATGCTGTATATTAGATCTCCAGAACTTATTCATCTTAGAACTGGAAATTTGCACATTTTGACCAACATCTCTGCATTTTCCCCACCTCCCAACCTCTGGCAAAAAGCAATCTATTCATCTACTGTCATTTTCTATGACTTTGTTTTTTTTTAGATTTTTAGATTCCACATTTAAGTGAGATCATACAGTATTTGTGTTCCTCTGTCTTATTTATTTCACTCAACATAATGGACTTAAGGTTCATCAATGTCACAAATGGTAGTTTTACTACTTTTCAATGGCTGAATAATATTCCATTGTGTGTGTATGTGTGTATACACATATAAATTTTTAGACAGTGTATAAAACCATATATGTATATATGTGCAAACATATTGCATTTTCTTTATCTACTTATCTGGTGACAAACACTTAGCTTATTTCCATGCCTTGACTATTGTGACTAATGCTACAGTGAACATAAGAGTACAGATATCACTTCAAGATACTGATTTTATTTTTTAAAGATAGATACCCAAAAGTGGGATTGCTAGATTATATAGTTCTATTTTTAATTATTTGAGGCAGCTCCAAACTGATTTCCATAACATCTGCATGATTTTACATTCCCACTAACAATGCACAAGTGTTGCCCTTTCTCAACATTCTCACCAACACTTGACATCTCTTCTGTTTCTTATAATAGCCATTCTAATATGTGCGAAGTGATAGCTCAATGTGATTTTGATTTGCAATTCCCTGATGATTGGTGATGTTGAGAATCTTTTCATGTATATGTGGGCCATTTGTGTGCCTTTGGGAAAAAGTCAACTCAAGTATTCTGCCCATTTTAAAAATCAGATGATTATTATTATTGTTATTATTTTTTCCATTGAGTTGTATAAGTTCATATTTTTTCAAGTTTTTATTTAAATTCCAGTTAACATACAGTATAATATTAGTTTCAGGTGAAGAATTTAGTGATTCATCACTTACATACAACACCCAGTGCTCATCATGAGTGCCTCCTTAATACCCATCACCTATTTAACACATTCCCCTGGGCCCACCTCCCCTCCAGTAACATACAGTTTGTTCTCTAGAGTTAAGAGTTTGTTTCCTGATTTGCCACTCTTTTTTCCCACTATGTTATTCTGTTTTGTTTCTTCAATTTCACATATATGTGAAATCATATGGTATTTGTCTTCCTCTGACTTATTTCATTTAGCGTAATACTTTCTAGCTCCATCCACTTTATTGCAAGTGACAAGATTTCATATTTTTTGGCTAATACTCCATTATATATATCAATTAAATTAATTAATTAACATCCATTATATATATGACACTTCTTTATCCATTCATCTGTCAATGGACATTTGGGCTCTTTCCATAATTTGGCAATTGTTGATAATGATGCTATAATCATCAGGGTGCATGTGTCATTTTTAATCAGTGTTTTTGTATCTTTAGGGTAAATACCTAGTAGTGCAATTGCTGGATCATAGGGTAGTTCTATTTTTAACTTTTTGAGGAACCTCCATACTGTTTTCCAGAGTGTCTACACCAGTTCACATTCCCAACATCAGTGTAAGAGGGTTCCCCTTTCTCTGCATCCTCACCAACACCTGTTGTTTCCTATGTTGTTAATTTTAGCCATTCTGACAGGTGTGAGGTGATATCTCCTTGTAGTTTTCATTTCTATTTCCATAATTATGAGTGATGTTGAGCATCTTCTTATGTATTTGTTACCAATCTGTATGTCTTCTTCGGAAAAATATCTATTCATGTCTTCTGCCCATTTCTTAACTGGATTATTTGTTTTTGGGGTGTTCAGTTTGATAAGTTCTTTATAGATTTTGGATACTAATCCTTTATCAGTTTTCATTTGCAAATATCTTCTCCCATTCTGAAGGTTGCCTTTTAGTTTTGTTGATTGTTTCTTTTGCTGTGCAGAAGATTTTATCCTGATGAAGTCCCAAAAGTTCATTTTTGCTTTTGTTTCCCTTGCCTCAGAAGACATAAATAGAAAGAAGTTGCTATAGCCAATGTCAAGGAGGTTGCTCCCTGTGTCCTCTTCTAGAATTTTGATGGATTTCTGTCTCAAATTTGGGTGTTTCATCCATTTTAATTAATTTTTCTGTATGGTGCAAGAAATTTGTCCAGTTTTATTCTTTTGCATATTGCTGTCCAGTTTTCCCAACACCATTTTTTGAAGAGACTTTTTCCATTGGATATTCTTTCCTGCTTTGTCAGAGATTAGTTGACCATATGGTTGTGGGTCCATTTCTGGGGTTTTCTATTCTGTTCCACTGACTATATGTCTGTTTTTGTGCCAGTACCATACTGTCTTGATCACTACAGCTTTGTAATATAACTTTAAGTCCAGAATTGTGATGCCTCCAGTTTTGTTTTTTTCCTTTTCAAGGTTGCTTTGGCTACTTGGGGTTTTCTGTGGTTCCATACAAATTTTAGGAGTGTTTGTTCTAACTCTGTGAAAAATGCTGTGGTACTTTGATACAAATTGAATTAAATGTGTAAATTGCTTTGGGTAGTATAGACATTTTAACAATAGTTTTTCTTCCAATCTATAAGCATGGAATGTTTTTCCATTTCTTTGTGTCATCTTCAGTTTCTTCCATCAGTGTTTTATAGTTTTCAAAGTATAAATCTTTTACCTTTGGTTAGGTTTATTCTTTTTTTTAAGATTTTATTTATTTATTTGATGGAGAGAGACAGCAAGAGAGGGAAATGGAGTAGGGGGAGTGGAGAAGGAGAAGCAGGCTTTCTGTGGAACAGGGAGCCTGGTGCGGGGCTTGATCCCAGGACCCTGGGATTATGACCTGAGCCAAAGGCAGAGGCTTAATGACTGAGCAGCCCAGGCACCCCTTGGTTAGGTTTATTCTTAGGTATCTTATTATTTTTGGTGCAATTGTAAATGGGATTGATTTCTTGATTTCTCTTTCTGTTGCTTCATTATTGGTGTATAGAAATGCAACCAATTTCTATAGGTTGATTTTGTATCCTGCAATTTTACTGCATTTGTGTATCAGTTCTAGCAATCTTTTGGTGGAGTCTTTTGGGTTTTCTACATAGAGAATCATGTCATCTGGGAAGAGTGAGAGTTTGACTTCTTCTTTGCTGATTTGGATGCCTTTAATTTCTTTTTGTTGTCTAACTGCTGAGGCTAGGACTTCCACTACTATGTTGAACAATGGTGGTGAGAGCACACCCCTGTCATGTTCCTGACCTTAGGGGAAAAACTCAGTTTTTCCTCATTGAGTATGTAGTTAACTGTGGGTTTTTCTTTCTTTTTTTTTTTTTTCAGATTTTATTTATTCACTTGAGACACAGAGATACAGAGAGAGAGAGAGAGACAGAGAGAGGGAGAGAGCATGAACAGGGAGAGAGGAAGAGGGAGAGGGAGAAGCAGGTTCCCTGCTGAGCCAGGAGCCGGATGTGGGGCTCGATCCCACGACCCTGCGATCATGACCTGAGCCGAAGGAAGGCGCTTAACCATCTGAGCCACCCAGGCACCCCAACTGTGGGTTTTTCATACACGGCCTTTATTATGTTGAGATATGTTCCCTCTATCCCTACTCTGTTGAGAGTTTTTATTAAGAATGGATGCTGTACCTTGTCAAATGATTCTTCTGCATCTATTGAAAAGATTATATGGTTCTAATACATTTTTTTATTAATGTGGTGTATCTCATTGAGTGATTTGCAAATATTGAATCACACTTGCAGTGCAGGAATAAATCCCACCTCATCGTGATGAATGATTCTTTTAATGTACTGTTGGATTTGGTTTGCTAGTATTTTGTTGAGAAATTTTGCATCCACATTCATCGGGGATATTGTACTGTAGCCTACCTTTTCAGTGGAGTCTTTGTCTGGTTTTTGTATCAGGGTAATGCTTACCTCATAGAATGAATTTGGAAGTTTTCCTGCCATTTCTTTTTTCAATAGTTTGAGAATAATAGGTATTATATCTTTAAATGTTTGGTAGAATTTCCCTGGGAAAACATCTGGCCCTGTACTTTTGTTCTTTGGGAGATTTTTGATTACAGATTCAATTTCTTTACTGGTTATCAGTCTGTTCAAGTTTCCTATTTCTTCCAGTTTCTGTTTTGGTAGTTCATATGTTTTTAGGAATTTATCCTTTTCTCCCAGGTGTCCAATTTTGTGCCATATAATTTTTCATAATACTCTCTTATAATTATTTGTATTATTGTGGTGTTGGTTTTTAATTCTCCTTTCTCATTTGTAATTTTATTTGTTTGTGTCTTTCCTCTTTTCTTTTTGATAAGTGTGGCTAGGTGTTTATCAATTATATTATTATTTTTTTAATGTAACATCTGCTGGTTTCATTGACCAGTTATTTTTAGTTGCTATATTCATTTTTGCTCTAATCTTTATTATTTCCTTCTTTTGCTGTCTTTAAGCTTTGCTTATTGTTCTTTTACTTGCTCCTTTAGGTGTAAGGTTAGGTTGTTTATTTGAGATTTTTCTTGCTTCTTAAGGTAGCCCTCTATTGCTAATACTTTACCTTTATGAACACTTTGGCTGCATCCTAAAGGTTTTGGAACTTCATGTTTTCATTTTCAATTTTTTCCATTTTTTTATTTCTTCTTTGATTTCCTGGGTGACCCATTCATTGTTTAGTAGCATGATGTTTATCCTCCATGTATTTATAGTCTTTCCAATTTTTTCTTGTGGTTGACTTCAAGTTTCATAGCATTGTGGTAAGAAAATATGCATAGGATGATGTCAATCTTTTGGTACTTCTTGAGTCCTGATTTGTGACCTCATATGTGATCTATTCTGGAGAATGTCCCATGTGCACTTGAAAAGAATGTGTATTCTGCTGCCTTAGGATGAAATGTACTGAATATATCCATTAAGCCCATCTGGTCCATGGTGTCATTCAAAGCCATTGTTTCCTTGCTGTTTTCTGCTTAGATGATCAGTTCATTGATGTAAGTGGGGTGTTAAATTCCCCTACTCTTATTGTATTATTATCAATGAGGTCCTTTATGTTCCTTATTAATTGCTTTACATATTTGGTTGCTCCCAAGTTGGGGGCATAAATATTTACAATTGTTAGATCTTCTTGTTTTTCCCCTTTATTATGATATGGTTCCCTTCTTCATGTCTTGTTACAGTCTTTGGTTTGAAATCTAGTTTGTCAGAAGTAAGTATTGCTACTCAGGCTTTCTTTTGACTTCCATTTGCATGATAAATGGTTCTCTGCTCCTTCACTTTCAATCTGCAGATGACTTAGGTCTAAAACACATCTCTTACAGGCAGCATATAGATGGGTCTTATTTTTTAAACCAATATGACAGCATATGTCTTTTGATTGGAATGTTTAGTCCATTTTCATTTAGAGTACTTATTTATGGATATGTATTTATTGCCATTTTATTACTTGTTTTGTCACTGTTTCTGGAGATTTTCTCTGTTCCTTTCTAGTCTTTGTCACTTTTGGTCTTTCCCACTGAAAGCATCCCCTTTGATATTTCTTGCTGTTCACTCATCATGAGCTCCTTTAGTTTTTGTTTGTTTGGGAAACTCTGTCTCTCTTTCTATTCTGAATGATAGTCTTGCTGGATAGAGTATTCTTGGCTGCATAGTTTTCTCAATAAGCACTTTGAATATATCATGTGAATCCTTTCTTGCTTGTCAAGTTTCTGTGGCAATATCTGCTGCTAGACTTATGGGTCTTCCCATGTAAGTTAGGGGCTTCTTTTACCTTGTTGCTCTTAAGATTTTTACTTTATCAGTATTTTGTGTAATTTTATCTACAATATGTCTCCATTTTGGCCTGCTTCTGTTGATTTTAATGGGAGTTCTCTGTGCCTCCTGAATTTGGATGTGTGGTTCCTTCCCCAGATTAAGGAAGTTTTCAGCTATAATTTCCTCAAATAAGCCTTCTTCTCCCTTTTCTGTCTTTTCTTCTGGGACTCCTATGAGACAAATGTTATTATATTTGATGGGGTCACTGAGTTCCCTAAGTCTATTCTCATGATCTATAATTCTTCTCTCTTTTGTTCAGCTTCATTATTTTCCATTAGTCTATCTTCTATATCACTCTGCTTCTTCTTCTGCTTATTCTTAAATGTGCTTATTCCTCTGCTTCTTCCATCCTTATGGTCATTACATCCAGTCTTTTTTTAATCTAAATTATTGCATTTTTCATTTCTGACTGATTGTTTTTTAACTCTTTACCACTTTGGTAAGGGTCTCTGTAATGTCTTCCATGTTTTTCTCAAGCCCAGTGAGTATCATTATGATTTTGTTTTAAATTTCCCATCAGGCATATTGCTTATATCTGTTTCAATTAGATCTCTGGCTGTGACCATTTATTGTTCTTTCTTTTGGGATGAATTCTTCCATCTGGCATTTTGTCTAGGTCTCTGTCTTCTTCTGTGTGGTAGAAAATCTTGTTATGGTTCCTGCTCCTTTGAGTAATGTCTTTGTGAAGGAGAAGTCATATAGTGTCCAGGGCTGGTGCTTCAGGGAGTGTCTCTGATGTGTGCTGCGTGCACTCTGTTGCTATGTGTTTTTTTTTTTTTTTTTTAGTTTAATTTAATTTTATTATGTTAGTCACTATACAATACACCATTAGTTTTTTTTTTTTTAATATTTCTAAGATTTAAAAAGTGTTTAAAGTTTGTAATTCCTAGTAGGAAAACATTATCTGAATGAATACCCTAATGGCAAGCCACTATAGAATGTTTCAGTTGCATGTCGGGCAGAGGAGTAGGGATTCTCTTCACAACACCCCAGCTTCCTTCATGAGAAGGTCAGAGGTACACTGTTTGTATTATTGTGACATCCATTAGGTGATCATTGCTTTTCCTTCAGCAAGGGCTTTATTTGTCAGAAGGGCATTATGCTTCACCTCCAAATTTGGCTGACAATTTACTGATGAGATTCATAACCTTTGGATTGCTCTGATATTTTGACATATTTGCTGGGTTCTGGGCCACATCCTGGAAGGCCACCATAACTTCTGGATCCTGCAGGGCTGCGAGGACCTCTGGATCCCTAAGAATTTCATTGAGCCCAGGCATTCCTGCCATTCCAGTTATCCCCCCTGCCATTCCAGGCATTCCTCCAGGAAAATTACCAGGCATTCCCCCAGGAAAGCCACCTGGGAAAGAGCCATACTGAGCTCCTGATTGTTGTCTGGCTTATTCCTCCCTTTGGGCTCTCTCATGTTCTTCCTGAGCCTTCTTAACCCTTTCTATTCTTTCTTTGATCTCTCACTCTTCACATTTTCACTCATACTTTCTCCGATGTTCAGCAATTTTCTGGGCCCTCGGTTGAACTTCTTTCAGCATTGCAGTAACATCTTCATCATAATCCAGTTTACAAGCAAGGGCAAGATCATGTGCTGCTTCTTCCCAATGGCCCAGAAGTCTGTGTGCTTTCCCTCGCCACTTATAAGGCTGAGCTCAATCAGGATTTATTTCAATAGCTCTGTCACAGTCTCGAACGGCAGCATTTGGCTTCTGTAATTTGATGAAGACACTGGCTCTCTTGGTATACAGAATGGCCAAGCAAAGATTCAGTTTGATGGCACCTGTGAACAAGTCAATGGCTTTCTGTAGTTCACCATCATTTAGGGCATCAATGGCAGCCACTTATTTATCATTTGCCTGATCCATCATTTCCTCGGTTATCTCCACATTTTCATCTCCCATTTCTTGAGGGGCATCAGTATCTGGTTCAATCACACCTTCATTGTCAATTTCTAGATCACTTTCCTCACTTGATGGTTCGTCTGTCTTTATGTTTTCTTCTGCCTTCTTATTATCTGTTTTTTCTTCCTTGATACTGTCTTCTGATTTAGTGTTATGAGTGGCAGGTGGTATTTTATCCCTCATGCTCTCCACCCACTCCTGCAGGAAGCGCATTTCCTCGGTGTGCAGAACACTTGGATCCTGCTTACACATTTTCAGGAAGGCCCGACGTTCACTCACTTTGCAGGGGTCCATGGTCCAGAGGCGTTGGCAGGTGGCAGGCGGCAGGCACGGCTGAGGTTGCGGCCGATTCCAGGTGCGGGTAGTAGCTCAGCGCGATCGTGTGGAAGGGGCAATACATCATTAGTTTTTGATGTAGTGATTCATGATTCATTGTTTTCACATAACACCCACTGCTGTTGCTATGTTTTGACTGCTCTATCCCTCAAGTCAGTTATCTCCAAGGCTCTCTTTGCCTGCAGTTGGCAGTGTTTGGAACTTGGCCAGAGTGTGGCAAGTTTTAACTAGGTGTGTTCTGGTCTGCTTCTTAAGTGAGACCTGCTACTACTTCCACTAAAACTGAAGTCTTTTGGAACTCTATGTTTAGTAGATGTGGTGCTTGCAGGAGTTTGTGGTGATCTTCTGGGGTAGAGGTCTGCTGCACTGGTCTTCATGCCCACTTGCCTGAGAAAAGCAGTACCGGCATAGTGCAAAGGGGTGGGACTTAGTGTAACCAGTTTAGGCAGCCAGTGGTGGAGCTGTGCTGTTTACTAAAGTTAGTTTATGCTGAAGGGCAGGTGAGGAAATGGTACCATTCATCTCCTATATCTCTGGGGAGAGATATCTGTGCTTGCTGCTCTCAGGGAAGCACTCCCAGAAGAGTGAATAATTTCCCCTCATGCATCCCTGGCATTTTTCATATTGCTGTTGTCATATTGTCTGTCTCTGGGTTGCATGCTTGCCTGGATAAGCGCAATGCACTTTGTTCTCTGTCCCCGCTAAGTCTGCTAACTTTTAAACTTCCAAACTTTAGGGACATGTTGTGGTGGGGGCCTGCACTTGTCTGTGTGTGTGGGGGGGGGGGGGGTTCTTACTGTGCTTGGAAAGATGCAGCTTTAACTGAGAAGGGCAGTAGTGCCAGAGCATTATGGTGTGGGATTTGGAGCAAAGCAGGCTAAAGAGCCAGTGTCCAGTTTAGGTGCCCTCAACAGGTGTCTCCGTGCCTATGCTGGAAGTGGAGGAGTGAAATGGCATCTGCTGGCTCTTTTGTCTCCAGAGGTATTTCTGTGAATGTCATCTTTCACAGACATGCTCCAAAAAGAGTGAACAGTCTCTCTCTGTGTGTCTTAGGTTGTCCTCAGATCTTGCAGTCTGCCCTGAGGAGGTTGTTTGCCTGCTTTCTCTCCAGGACTAGGACAGTGCCCTCAGATTTATATCCCAGCCAAGCCTGCTGACCTCTAAAACTCTAGTCTTTGAGCCCCACTGGTTGCAAAAACTCATGAAAATCAGCCCCTCTCATTTTCCCAGTCAATGGCTTTGAAGAAGTGTTCTCCTTGTGCATATCCCTGTGCTCTCCACTCTCTCTTGGCCCTCTCTACAACTAGGGCTCCCTCCCCTCTGCAGCACCGGTGATCTATTTCTCCCCCAAACCACATCTCTGCATTCCTTATTTTCCACAATGTGGCCTCTTCTTTACCTCTAGTTGTGCAGTTTGTTCTGTCAGTCCTCAGTTGATTTCTTTGGTATTCAGAATGATTTGATAGTTATTTAGTTATGTTCTAAGGATGAGATAAGCCTAGGATCCTCCTACCATGCTGCCATCTTAGCTCTCCCTATGAGTTCTTCATATATTTTGGGCACTTACCTCTTATCAAATAAATAATTTGCAAATATTTTCTCCCATTCCTTAGGTTGTCTTCATTTTGTTGATTTTTTTTTTTTGCTGTTTCCTGTACCTTTTTAAATTTAAATAAAGATTTTCTTTTAAACAAGTGAACACCACATTAGTAGTAGTATTACATGAGTCTTGATCAAGAATCCAACTGAGATTATTTTGATGATGTGACTATAAAAAATTATACTAGAAAAATCCCATAAAAATGTAGGTATCCATGTCTCTGTAAATTGGTTGTCAATGCATTACAACTAAAAACTCCGGTGAGAAACCTATGTACAGTATTTGTATTTCAATAGTAGCACAATGTTGAGTGTATCTTAATATAGGGTTCTAATTTTTAAAATGTGGTGATAATGTCTACATTTGTTTTTGATAACATTTTTCTCCTGTTTTTTGGATATTTCCAAATACACCCCTATCTCAGGTTTAAATTAAGTTACTCTCTCGTTTGTTAAAGTGGGTTCTTAGAATGGTGCTGTTTACAAGGCACCATGTTCTAGTAATGTAAGCAGTGGATAGAGTATGATAAATTTAAGAATTCATTTTGGTGAGTATGTGGAGAAAAAGGAACCCTTATGTACTGTTGGTGGGAATATAAATTGATACAGCCACTGTGGATAATGGTACATAGGTTTCATAAAAAAATTATAAATGAAAATACCATATGATCCAATAATTACAATATTGGTATTTACCCAAAGAAAATGAAACCACTAAATAAAATATCTATCTATATAGATAGATAGATATGCACCCTACGTTTATTGTAGCATTATTTACAATAACCAAATTATGGAGGCAACATAAATGTCAATTAACAGATTAATAGATAAGGAGATGTGGTATATATCTATATATCTATTATCTATATATATGTAATAAAACATTATATATATATTGCAAAAACTCATGCATAACACAAACATTTCCCCAGTATATATATATATATATATATATATATATATATATATATATATATATAATGAAATATTACACAGCCATAAAATAGGATGAGATCTTGATATGTGCAACAATATGGATGGACTTAGAGGGTATTATAGTAAGTGAAATAAGTCAGAAAAAGGCAAAAGTATATGATTTCACTCATATGTAGAATCTACAAAACAAATAAACAGCAGAATCAGAACTATAAATATAGAGAAAAAACTGATGGCTGCTGGAAAGAAGGTGGGTGAGGGGATGAGTAAAATGGGTTTAGGGGAGTAGAAGATTCAGGCTTCCAGTTATGGAATAACTAAGACATGGTAATAAAAGGCACAGCATAGGGAATATAGTCAATGGTATTGTAATAGCATTGTATGGTGAGTGATGATAACTACCCTTCTAGTGAGCATAGCATAATGTATACAGTTGTCTAATCACTATGTTGTACAGCTAAAATTAATATTGCAATGTGTGTCAGGTATACTCAAATAAAAAAAATAAAGACAAACAAAAAATCCATTTTGATAACATCATTGCTTTATTTGGATTATGGTAAAAATTAACCTAACAACATATGGAAAAAAGGATCAGAGGCCTGCAAATAAACATGATCCTAACTTAACCCAGTAGTGGAGAAACCAGGGCTATTTATGGCTTAACAGAGGACAATGACTGTCTTGAAAAAGAGGAAGTAATCTCCAAAAATAAATGTGGAGATTAGTTAGATGCATAAGGGCAGAATATTTGGTCTATGAGTGTTTTTCTAGTACTCAAATTACACTGCCTACATAAGGGGTCACCAGGAGGAGTCCAGAGGCAAGACTGAAGCATTATTTGCACTGGGTTCTAAAAGCAAATGTTGGTGGGCAACAGTCCCTTTAGGTTTCCAAACTTTACCTTAACACAAACATTTCCCCAGTATAAACAGCTTCCTTTTTCTGAAACTACTAGGCACCTAATTATTGTCCCAAAGAATAAACATGTCACACACACACACACATACACATCCTCTGCATCAGTAGTTAGCATACTGGAACTAAGGGTACAGTTATTTTTATTACTAAAAGTACAGTTTTGGTAAGCAAGTTTTTCTAATTTAGTTAAAAATACTAACATTATCTATGGCTTATTTGATACTATTATAGCACTTGTTACATTTCATCTTGCTTTATAGTTATTAGTATACATATTTTATGCTCTCTGCTATAATGTAAGCAACTGGAAAGCAGTTATTTTATACATCATTCTCTCTTTCAAGGTACTTCAGATATACTAGGTTTGTAAATATTTATTGAATGTATTAATTATGTAGTAGTTTTAGGGGAATTTTAACTTTTATGAAATTTTTTTTTCCAGACATGAAAGGAATTTACAGTAATATGCTTTTTTGACTTTCATTTATTGTTTTTTTTTTTTTAAGATTTTATTTATTTATTTGACAGAGAGAGACACAGCGAGAGAGGGAACACAAGCAGAGGGAGTGGGAGGGGAGAAGCAGGCTTCCCGTGGAGCAGGGAGCCTGATGCGGGGCTCGATCCCAGGACCCTGGGATCATGACCTGAGCCGAAGGCAGGTGCTTAACGACTGAGCCACTCAGGCGCCCTCATTTATTGTTTTGTATCAGTGTAAAAAACTCGCAGTCAGAATTACTTTAGCTTCTTTAACAGTAGGGAGGGAGAATGTCTTGACATACAAAATTGAATCTAAAAGGAATATAAAATAAAACACTCCAGAAAATGAGCAAGATTCAGCTAGCAGGAAGGTCCAAGCTCAAAGTATCTCAGCTGAGGTCAACATTAAAGAATTCTCATGTTTTGTTTGTTTGTTTGTTTTTTCTGTTTGTTTTTGTTTTTGTTTTTGTAGAAAGCATTCCCTTCATGTCTCACTAAGTGCTTCTAGAACAAGTGTTAACAAAATATGGCCTGTGGGCCAAATCCAGCAGCCATCTCTTTTGTATAGTTAGTAAGCTAAAGAGGGATTTTACATTTTTAAATAATTAACAAGATCAAAAGGACACAGGAAAATTATGTGCAATTCCAAATTCAATGTCTATAAATGTGGTTTTATTGAAATGTTGTAACACTTATTCATTTACATGTTACCTCTGGCTGTTTTCACACTAAGATCAGTTGCGTAGTTGCAACAGAGACTGGATGGCCTGCAAAGCTCAAAATATTTACTGTCACTTTACAGAAAAAGTGTATTAAGTGTATTTAGCCCTACTCTAACATATTCATTGTATTCATGTCTCACAATGTGCTTCTAGAATATCCAACAAAGACTTAAAAGTTTTTATTTTCTTATATGTTATATTTTGTTAGTTTGATTTTACCACAACCCAATTAGTACAATGATGCATTAAAACAGATCATTGAATTTCTCGCATTTCATCCATTGCTTGGATTACTAGAAAATGTTACCTGCTAAACTTTACCACTTCAGTGGATACCACAAGATATCCACTTCAGCAAATGTGGGAAAGATGTTTGTAATTGACTTGATTATGAAGATATGTGGAAATCTCCTCAAATCAGAAATGAAATGAAGAAATTGGTAAAATAATAATGACTTATTATAAAATAAGTAACTGAATGATTAAGCAATGGCTAAATAATAAGGAGGAAGTTTTTATTTTTATCACATATAAGAAACAATAGTACACTTAATAGTCTGCCTAAAATGAATGAGGTATGATGAAAAATTTTCAAAAATGTAAAATGATAATTTTAACATTTATTGAACATTTATATGTGAGACACTGTTCCAATAACTTTATATTTATTGCTTCAATTAGTCTTCTATACAACCATATGAAATAGGTGCAGATAGTTTTCTCATTTTAAAAATGAGAGTAGCTGAGACACAAAGAGTTTAAATAATTCACTTGAGGTCATAAACAGAAATAAGTGGCAAAACTTGTCTTTGAATTCTGATACTCTGACTCTAGAGTATACCCAGTCATGCCTCTTTATGTAGGGTGTGGTAGAAAAATGTCCCAAGACACAAACACACTTTACTTGGGTTGGGTGTGGGGCCAAAAATAGCTTTTATTTTTCTAGAAAACAATGGGCATTTTAGGTTGGTTAGCATGACTTGAAGATAAATTCTATTGTTCATATCAATTAATTTTTCTTCCGTATATTAGCAATTTCATCAGCATGTTTTTTCATTCCCATTAATTTTACAAAGCAAATCATATCTAATATTTTGAACAAATTGAATACAAACTGAAGTAGACTGCAAAAATAATGATTCTTTTGGGATGAACAAACCCTAAATTACAAAGACACACTTTGCTGCCCATAACAATTACCAATTATTCTCTATTTGCAGCCAGCAGCATAAAGTGGATCAAGAGACAAGAAGAAACTGTTTTGTATTTGGCAAAAACAGCAAGAGAGTATTGTTATGTACAAGTTTAGGGTTGACCTTTCCATGATACCTGCTTAAAATTCATAGTCATTGATTCACAGAACTAATATTGGCAAATTTCCATTGCTGCTTTTCAGTCACAGATCAATCTAAAAATCAACTTATATTTTTTAATGACATTATTTTAGATGTTTTGTAGAGAAGTGTCAAATTATGAAAAATAATAAAAATAGGGTATTTGGTAGTGCTGAAGCCCCCATCATTGAATATGACAATCAGATACATCAAGAAAAAGATAAATAAATTAACATGAACATGATGTTTTAGCAAAAGACATCAAGCTACTTTCCATATATGCAGGAGACATAAAAGGAACTGAAGACTCGGAAAAAATCAGAACAAATATTTTATTAAAAGAAAAATGATGACAAAAATTTGAATTGAGAAAAAATAGTTTTAGTCTTTCTCACTACCCTCCATTAAATTCAGCAGATACTGGGTAATGATGAGAAGGCCTCAGAAGTAGAAGATTCCAGAGAAACCAGCATGAAAACAGTCTAAACTAAAAATGAATCAAGGTTTTAACATTACTAAGAATATATATATGTGTATATATATATATATATATAATTATAGTATACATTCATATGCATATAAATTATATACAGTTTATACTGTATATGCAGAATATAATCTGTGTTTTTGGTTCCTTTTAAGTTTGCTAATCTCATTAAAATACAAGTTCTTGTATCTACTGTGCAGTACTTCTGTTGTAAAATTTTAATGCATATTTTAGCCATAATTATTCACAAAATATGAAAATAAAATGAAAAATCTTCTGTGGTTTGTTTTGCTTTAATATTTAAAGAGTCTATGCCCTTTAATGAAATCTGAGAAAAGCAAAGATTTTGGCAATAGTATCCAGTAAGAGAAAATTCAAATACAAGGTTAGGTGCAGCTTTGGGATTTGTGAGTTTTGTCTCCATTCTTTCCAAGATTTCTTGCATAAATCCTTATAATTTAAAAAGAGGGGGACACCTGGGTGGCTCAGTCAGTTGCCGTCTGACTCTTGGTTTCAATTCAGATCACGGTCTCATGGTTGTGGGATCAAGCCCCACATCAGGCTGCACATTCAGTGTGAAGTCTACTTCAGATTCTCTCTCCCTCTGCCACTTCCCCAGCTCATACTCTCTCTCTCAAATAAATAAATAAATAAATAAATAAATAAATAAATAAAATCCAAAAAAAATAAAAATAAAAAGAGAAGCACAGAGGGGGAGGAGCAAGATGGCTGAGGAGTAGGAGACCTAAATTTCGTCTGGTCCTAGGAATTCAGCTGGTAAGGGATCAAACCATTCTGAACACCTACAAACTCAACAGGAGATCGAAGAAAAGAATAGCAGCAACTCTCTGAACAGAAAAGCGACCACTTTCTGGAAGGTAGGATGTGTGGAAAAGTGAATCTGAGGCGATATTTCGGAAGATAGATGGCGGGGGGAGGGAGCCTCTGTCAGCCGCTACCGGAAAATGGTAGAGCAGTGGAGCACAAAATCAGAACTTTTAGAAGTCAGCTCCGCTGAGGGATGTCGCTCCACTGGCTAAGCAGGGGGTGGAACACTCGCTGGGACTGTGTGGTCTCAGGACCCTTGGGGTCACAGAAAGACTGGGGGTGCCTGAGTGTGGCAGAGCTCCCAGGTATGGGAGCAGGGAAGCCGGCTGCAGAGATGGAGCCGAGGAGTGGGTTCTCAGCTTGGGGCTGCCATAAGCCATGATCTGCAGCACAGTCGGGCCACTGCTCTTCCAGCAGGGACCCAATAAGTGGCAGATCTGGGGAAACTCCCCTTCCTCCCCAGGGAGGAGCAGTGCCAGAGTGCACCACAGGAATCTGCTGGGTTTGGAGACACCACACGGGGTCGTGAGCCAGAGACAGAAATGCTTGGTCACAGGCCGGGTGAGCACAGAGTGCGGCCAGAGACCAGGGAGACGGGAGTGATTGACTGCTTTTCTCTGGGGGCTCACTGAGGAGTGGGGCCCCGAGTTCTTGGCTCCTCCGGGGCAGAGATTGAGAGGCTGCCATTTTCACTCTTGTTCTCCAAAGTTGTATGGAAACCTTGCAGGAAACAAAAGCACCCGAGAGCAAACCCAAGCAGATTATTTAGCCTGGCACCTGGCAAGGGCAGGGCAATTCCGCCTTGGGCAAAGACACTGGAGAACCACTGCAACAGGCCCGGCCCCCAGAGGATCAGCAAGAACAGCTAGCCAAGACTAAGTTTACCGATCAATGAGAATGGCAGAACACCAGCACTAGGGGAATACAGCACATAGAATTCATGGCTTTTTTCCCCCTGATTCTTTAGTCTTTCAAACTTAATATTTTTAATTTTCTTTTTTTCTTTTACTTTTTTTTGAATTTTTCTTTTTCCCTTTTTCAACCAATATCTTATCAATACTTTTTTTTAAATTCTTTTTTATTTTTCATTTTTAGAGTCATATTCTATCCCTCCATAGTAGTTAACCTGATTTTTGGTATATATATAAGTTGTTCTCTCTTTAAAATTTTGGGATACAGTTTCTTCTAACAGACCAAAATATACCCTAAATCTCTAGTGTATGGCTTTGTTCTAGCCTCCTGCTTGATCACATTCTCCCCCCTTTTTTTAATTTCTCTTCTTTCTTTTTCAACCAACTTCTTCTTATCATTTCCTTTTATAAAATCTTTTATAATTTTCATCTTTACAGTCATCTTCCATCCCTTCATCGTATTTACCCTTATTTTTGTACATATATAAGCTTTTTTTTCTATAAAATTTTGGGAAGCAGTTTCTTCTAACAGACCAAAATACGCCTAAAATCTCGTGTGTGGCACTGATCTATTCACCAGCCTGATCATATTTGATCATATTCTTTTTTTTTTAACTTTTTTTTTCTTTTTTCTTTCTTTCCCTTTCTTTTCTCCCAGTTTCAGGCCTCTTCTGATATGTTTAGTGTATACTTTTCTAGGGTCATTGTTACACTATAAACATTTTGTTCTCTTATTCATCTATTCCCCTCTGGACAAAATGACAAGACAGAAAAATTCACCTCAAAAAAAAAGAACAAGAGGCAGTACTGACTGCCAGGGACTTAATCAATATGGGCATTAGTAAGATGTCAGAACTAGAGTTCAAAATGACGATTATAAAGATATTAGCTGGGCTTGAAAAAAGCATGGAAGATATTTAAAAAAAACCCTTTCTGGAGAAATAAAAGAACTAAAATCTAACCAAGTCAAAATCAAAAAGGCTATTAATGAGGTGCAATAAAAAATGGAGGCTCTAACTGCCAGGATAAATGAAGCAGAAGAGAGAAGTAGTGATAAAGACCAAATGATGGAAAATAAAAGAGCTGAGAAAAAGAGAGATAAACAACTACTGGATCACGAGGGCAGAATTCGAGAGATAAGTGATACCATAAGATGAAACCATATTAGAATAATTGGGAAGCCAGAAGAAGAAGAAAGAGAGAGGGATAGAATGTACATTGGAGCAAATTATAGCAGAGAACTTCCTTAATTTGGGGAAGGAAACAGACATCAAAATCCAGGAGGCACAGAGAACCCCCCTCAAAATCAAAAAATAGGTCACCTCGACATCTAACAGTAAAACTTACGAGTCTCAGAGACAAAGAGAAAATCCTGAAAGCAGCTCAGGAGAAGAGATATGTAACCTAAAATGGTAGAAACATTAGACTGGCAACAGACCTACCACAGAGACCTGGAAGGCCAGAAAGGACTGGCATGATATACTCAGAGCACTAAATGAGAAAAGTACACAGCCAAGAATACTATATCCAGCTAGGCTGTCATTGAAAATAGAAGGAGTGAGAAAAAGCTTCCAGGACAAACAAAAACTGAAGGAATTTGCAAACACGAAACCAGCCCTACAAGAAATATTGAAAGGGGTCCTCTAAGCAAAGAGAGAGCCTAAAAGTAACAGAGACCAGAAAGGAACACAGACAATATACAGTAACAGACACCTTACAGGCAGTACAATGGCACTAAATTCATATCTTTCAGTAGTTACCCTGAATGTAAATGGGCTAAATGCCCCAATCAAAAGACACAGGGTATCAGATTGGATGAAAAACAAGACCCATCAGTATGTTGTCTGCAAGAGGCTCATTTTAGACCCAAAGACACCCCCAGATTGAAAGTGAGGGGGTAGAAAACAATTTACCATGCTAATGGACACCAAAAGAAAGCTGGGGTGGCAATCTTTATAACAGACAAATTAGATTTTAAACCAAAGACTATAATAAGAGATGAGGAAGGACACTATATCCTACATAAAGTGTCTATCCAACAAGAAGATCTAACAATTGTAAATATCTATGCTCCTAACATGGGAGCAGCCAATTATATAAGCCAATTAATAACAAAAGCAAAGAAACACATTGACAACAATACAATAAAGTGGGGGAATTAACACCCCCCTCAATGAAATGGACAGATCATCTAAGCAAAAGATCAACAAGGAAATAAAGACTTTAAATGACACACTGGAACAAATGGACTTCACAGATATATTCAGAACATTCCATCCCAAAGCAACAGAATACACATTCTTCTCTAGTGCCCATGGAACATTCTCCAGAATAGATCACATCCTAGGTCACAAATCAGATCTCAACTGGTACCAAAAGATTGGGATCATTCCCTGCATATTTTCAGACCACAGTGCTTTGAAACTAGAACTCAATCACAAGAGGAAAGTCAGAAAGAACTCAAATACATGAAAGCTAAAGAGCATCCTACTAAAGAATGAATGGGTCAACCAGGAAATTAAAGAAGAATTTTTAAAAAATCGTGGAAACAAATGAAAATGAAAACACAACTGTTCAAAATCTTTGGGATGCAGCAAAGGCAGTCCTAAAAGGAAAGTATATAGCAATACAAGCCTTTCTCAAGAAACAAGAAAGGTCTCAAATACACAACGGAACCCTACACCTAAAGGAGCTGGAGAAAGAACAGCAAATAAAGCCTAAACCCAGCAGGAGAAGAGAAATAAGAAAGATCAGAGCAGAAATCAATGAAATAGAAACCAAAAGAACAGTAGAAAAGATCAACAAAACTAGGAGTTGGTTCTTTGAAAGAATTAGTAAGATTGATAAAGCCCTGGCCAGACTTACCAAAAAGAAAAGAGAAAGGACCCAAATAAATAAGGTCATGAATGAAAGAGGAGAAATCACAACCAACACCAAAGAAATACAAACAAATTAAGAACATATTATGAGCAACTCTATGCCAGCAAATTAGATAACCTGGAAGACATGGATGCATTCCTAGAGATGTCTAAACTACCAAAACTGAACCAGGAAGAAATAGAAAACCTGAAGAGACCTATAACCACTAAGGAAATTGAAGCAGTCATCAAAAATCTCCCAACAAACAAAAGCCCAGGGCCAGATGGTTTCCCAGGGGAATTCTACCAAACATTTAAAGAAGAATTAATACCTATTCTTCTGAAACTGTTCCAAAAAATAGAAATGGAAGGAAAACTTCCAAACTCGGTTTATGAGGCCACCATTACCTTGATCCCAAAACCAGACAAGATCTCCATCAAAAAGGAGAATTATAGACCAATATCCTTGATGAACATGGATGCAAAAATTCTCACCAAAGCACTAGCCAATAGGATCCAACAATACATTAAAAGGATTACTCACCACGGCCAGGTGGGACTTACCCCTGGGCTGCAAGTTTGGTTCAACATCCGCAAATTAATCAATGTTATATAATACATTAATAAAAGAAAGAACAAGAACCATATGATCCTCTCAATAGATGCAGAAAAAGCATTTGACAAAGTACAGCATCCTTTCTTGATCAAAACTCTTCAGAGTACAGGCATAGAGGGTACATACCTCAATATCATGAAAGTCATCTATGAAAAACCCACAGTGATATCATTCTCAATTTGGAAAAACTGAGAGCTTTCCCCTAAGGTCAGCAACACGGCAGGGATGTCCACTATCAGCACTGCTATTCAACATAATACTAGAAGTCCTAGCCACAGCAATCAGAAAACAGAAATAAAAGGCATCTGAATCAGGCAAAGAAGAAGTCATACTCTCACTCTTTGCAGATGATATGATACCTTATGTGGAAAACCCAAAAGACTCCACTCCAAAACTGCTAGAACTCATACAGGAATTCAGTAAAGTGGCAGGATATAAAATCAATGCACAGAAATCAGTGGCATTCCTATACACCAACAACAAGACAGAAGAAAGAGAAATTAAGGGGTCAATCTCATTTACAATTGCACCTGAAACCGTAAGATACCTAGGAATAAATCTAACCAAAGAGGCGAAGAATCTGTACTCAGAAAACTATAAAATACTCATGAAAGAAATTGAGGAAGACACAAAGAAATGGAAAAACTTTCCATTCACAAATATTGTGAAGATGTCAATGCTACCTACAGCAATTTACACATTTAATGCAATCCCTATCAAAATACCATCCACTTTTTTCAAAGAAATGGAATAAATAATCCTAAAATTTGTATGGAACCAGAAAAGACCCCGAATAGCCAGAGGAATGTTGAAAAAGAAAAGCAAAGCTGGTGGCATCACAATTCCAGACTTCACGCTCTATTACAAAGCTGTAATCATCAAGACATCATGGTACTGGCACAAAAACAAACACAGAGATGAATGGAACAGAATAGAGAGCCCAGAAATGGACCCTTAACTCTATGGTCAACTAATCTTCGACAAAGCAGGAAAGAATGTCCAATGGAAAAAAGACAGTCTCTTCAACAAATGGTGTTGGGAAAATTGGACAGCCACATGCAGAAGAATGAAACTGGACCATTTCCTTACACCACACACAAAAATAGACTCCAAATGGTTGAAAGACCTCAATGTGAGACAGGAGTCCATCAGAATCCTAAAGGATAACACAGGCAGCAACCTCTTTGACCTCAGCCACAGCAACTTCTTCCTGGAAACATCGCCAAAGGCAAGGAAAGCAAGGGTAAAAATGAACTATTGGGACTTCATCAAGATAAAAAGCTTTTGCACAGCAAAAGAAACAGTCAACAAAACCAAAAGACAACCAACAGAATGGGAGAAGATATTTGCAAATGACATATCAGATAAAGGGCTAGTATCCAAAATCTATAAAGAACTTATTAAACTCAACACCCAAAGAACAAATGATCCAATCAAGAAATGGGCAGAAGACATGAACAGACATTTTTTTCAAAGAAGACATCCAAGTGGCCAACAGACACATGAAAAAGTGCTCAACATCTCTCGGCATCAGGGAAATCCAAATCAAAACCTCAATGAGATACCACCTCACACCAGTCAGAATGGCTAAAATTAACAAGTCAGGAAGCAACAGATGTTGGCGGGGATGCGGAGAAAGGGGAACCCTCCTACACTCTTGGTGGGAATGCAAGTTGGTGCAGCCATTCTGGAAAACAGTATGGAGGTTCCTCAAAAAGTTGAAAATAGAGCTACCCTATGACCCAGCAATTACACTCCTGGGTATTTACCCCAATGATACAAATCTAGTGATCCTAAGGGATACGTACGCCCCAATGTTTATAGCAGCAATGTCCACAATAGTCAAACTATGAAAAGAGCCAAGATGTCTATCAACAGATGAATGGATAAAGAAGATGTGATATATATATATATATATATATATATATATATATATATCTACAATGGAATATTATGCAGCCATAAAAAGGAATGAAATCTTGCCATTTGCAATGACATGGATGGAACTGAAGGGTATTATGCTGAGTGTAATAAGTCAATCAGAGAAAGACATGTATATGATCTCATGATATGAGGAATTCTTAATCTCAGGAAAGAAACTGAGGGTTGCTGGAGTAATGGGGTGTGGGAGGGATGGGGTGCTTGGGTGATAGACATTGGGGAGGCTATGTGCTATGGTGAGCACTGTGAATTGTGTAATACTTTTGAATCACAGACCCGTACCTCTGAAACAAATAATACATATGTTAAAAAGAAAAAAAGAAGAAGAAGATAACAGGAAGGGAAAAATGAAGGGGTGGAAATCGGAGGGGGAGATGAAGCATGAGGGACTATGGACTCTGAGAAACAAACTGAGGGTTCTAGAGGGGAGGGGAGTGGGGGGATGGGTTAGCCTGGTGATGGGAATTAAGGAGGGCACGTATTGAATGGAAAACTGTGTGTTATATGCAAACAATGAATCATGGAACACTACATCAAAAACTAATGATGTAATGTATGGTGATTAACATAACATAATAGAATTTTAAAAAAAGGAGAAGGGCAAAGGAATTTGGGTGAAGAATGTAGAATTAGGTGAAGCTAATATTCAAAACCATATGAATGATATATAGTGTGACAGAACTTGAGGCTTTCCCTTATATTTCATTCAGCAGTCTACCACAAAATAAACGTTTTCCTTAAAGAAATATAGTAAAATGAATTCGAATTCAATTCAATTCAAATTGATTTCCCAATGGGTATCAGTATGAATTTACTAAATAAAAACTTTGAAAAATCATAGTCTCTTTTAATTAGATGTTGTAATTAGAGTAATAGTCCTCCAAAAAATTAATTGCCACTTTTTTGAAGGCCATCTCTGTCACCTTAACTGTTTTTGCTCTGTTAATTAATTCACCATACCTAGCAAATATTATTGAATTAAATATAGTAGTTTCCAGAAATAAATATCATAGTTCATATCCAGTTATGCAGGTATGATTTTCATGACATAGATGGTTCCTGACACAACCCTATAGGCAACTCCCTTCCATACAAGAATTCCTACTCCTGATCATCCTCTCCTAGGAAAGGAATCAAAATAGTAAAGAAAGAAAATGAAGAGTTAGAAAATGGAGGAAGAGAAGCTCCTAAACCACAAGACTTTAGATGTTTTCTATACCTAGCATAGAATGGAGATCTGTAGTGAGACTCTCAGCATTTTTCTTCCTACATTATTTGGAGCTAAGTACAGGTCTGTGACTTTCCAGCACACCAGACTCACCTAGTTAAATATGTACCTCAACATTAAGCAAAGGAAGAGAAAAATGAAGGCGGGGGGGGAAATCAGAAGGAGAGATGAACCATGAGAGACTATGGACTCTGAGAAACAAACAGGGTTTTAGAGGGGAGGGGGGAGGGGGGATTGGTTAGCCTGGTGATGGGTATTAAGGAGGGCATGTACTGCATGGAGCACTGGGTGTTATACAAAAACAATGGATCGTGGATCACCACATCAAAAACTAATGATGTATTGTATGGTAACTAACATAACATAATAAAATAAAAAAAAATTATGTACCTCAATGAACATTTCTAAATAAAATATCAAATAACTGATGTGAAGTAGTCTCCTATTTAATTCTTAGAATACCTGACATTAATTGTAAGAATCATATCAGAATAAAACTTCCCCACATCTTCCCTTTTCTGGCCATGTGCTCTTTGTTTTAATTAAATGAAAATAATGAGATTAGTTAATGAAGTAAAATCTGAAGGGCATGCATAATATTTAAGCTAGTTAAGTTTTATTTAAGCATTTTATCAATAATACAGATCATATTTAGTTAATCACACCCTGAGAAGTTGGCACGGTTTTTTAAAGCTTAACCTTTTCTAAGAATCTCGGCACTGCCCCCTCCCGACTCATGCCCACCAATAAAACCTACTTCCTGTCAAAAAAAAAAAAAAAAAAAAGCTTAACCTTTTCTAGAAAGTGTGTGTTTGGGGGGAGGGGGTTGGTTGAATAGTATTATGGGAACTTTGAGATGAAAGTCATAGAGTCATCCCTGTAATTCCCATCTAATGCTGAAAATCACATAAAATATAAAAATAAAATCATCTGGAGAAAACATTTTTTTAGAATTCAAATTAATTTTATAAACAAAAATCTTCTGCTGTTTTATTGTATTTCTTAATGTAGTCAAAAAGATATATCTTTGAAAGACAAATTGCTCTAAGTCAGTGATATTTTGTTTCCCACATACTAATTAAAGCAAAAAGATGGGAAAGATATCTAGATATCTTTAAGTTACTCTATTATCCATATGTTCACTTGATTATTTTCCAGCACTGTAGGTGTGACCTTTACCTTAATGGCTCTCTTAGTGATGTGAACACTGTTCTTATAAATTCCAGAGCCATTCTTCCTTCAAGGTGATGGAAGTAGGAAAGAGAAGAGATACTATTGTATCAGAAATACTGACTTTTATGTGTTTTAATTCTTTTGATCACACAGAGTGTCAAAGCGTGCCTTCTGGAAAATAGCACTGTAACATAGTAGTAGCAAAGAGTGAGTAACACGGTTTTTAACATAAAGATATTTTAAAAATCAAATAAATAACAGGCTTGAATTCAATAAATAGAGTGTGTTTTGATGTCAATGAATACCATTTTCACTACTATTAATAAACCATTGCATGTATTCTGTGTTTTAGCACCTTCGATATATTTCACTAATGGTATTGCATACATCAGTAAAATTAAGGAAAGCCTTAAAAATACTAGAATGCAAATGGTTTAATCATTAAAAGTGCTTAATAGTCCATTAACTTACAAGTGCTTTTTAGATACACTTCCAGAATTAAGCAATTATCATTCAACAAACAAGAGCAATTCTACAGTTTGTATTTACTTATAAATTAATATTTGTGATTAATATAAAATTTAGAAAGATATGTATGTTTAAATTCTAACTTTTACAAACACATGTAAATTATATTTTAAAAGTGTGTGATGATAAAGCTATTTAAAAATGACTTAATCAATGATATATAGTTTTGTTTTAATATAACCTTAGAAATACTGTCATTATATTTTACTCATTCAAAATGAAAAGACAATGGAACACTAATGTATTAAGTTGCAAAATTTCCTCCACATGAGCCTTTTCAATCTTTTGGCAGATTTATATTTTAGCTAATCAATGACTAGAATTTTCATGTGCCTGTAAAAATCTAAGCTATGCTGGGAAAAGAAAAGGAAATAATTTTATGCAAGGGGCAATATTTATTATTTGAGCTTGACTGGAAGCAATACCAAATGTTTCATGAATTTTCATGCTAGATTTTCTTCTCATTTTAATAGCATTGAAATTTAAGTAGAACCAGTAAAATTTTATCCATTTATTTTTCCAAACCACTTTAAACACATAATTGGTCCTTAGTAGTATTGAGCTGTCAACAGAAGACTACCTAAATAATCTAGAAGGTGAGAAAGGGGATTTTAAGAATTTTATGTCAATTCTGGCAATTTGGCTTAAAGAAGAGAAAATTGCAGGATAACTTTAAAAGTTATCTTTAACTTTTTAAAAAAGATTTTATTTATTTATTTGAGAGAGAGAGAGAGAGAGCACATGCAGGAGTGTGGGTGAGGGACAGAGAGAGAATCAGACTCCCTGATGAGCAGGGAGCCCAACAAGGGGCTCAATCCCAGAACCCTGAGATCATGACCTGAGCCTAAGGCAGATGCTTAACCAACTAATCCATCCAGGTGCCCCCATCTTTAACTTTTTAAGGCACCTCCATCCTGTTTTCCAGAGTGGCTGCCCCAGTTTGCATTCCCACCAACAGTGTAAGAGGGTTCTCCTCACTTCGTATCCTCACCACCATCTGTTGTTTCTTGAGTTGTTAATTTTAGCTATTCTGACTAGTGTGAGGTGGTATCACATTGTGGTTTTGACTTGTATTTCCCTGATGCCAAGTGATGTTGAATATTTTTTCATGTGTCTATTGGTTATTTGTATGTCTTCTCTGGAGAGCAATTGCACTACTAGGGTATTTATCCAAAGGATAAAAACATAATGACTTAAAGGGGCACATGCACCCCAATGTTTATAGCAGCAATATCCACAATTGCCAAAATATGGAAAGAGCCCAGATGTCCATCAACAAATGAATGGATGAAGAAGATGTGGTATGTGTGTGTATATATATATTACTCAGCCATCAAAAAGAATGAAATCTTGCCACTTGCAACGACATGGATGGAACTAGAGGGTATTATGCTAAGCAAAATAAGTCAGTCAGAGAAAGACAATTATCATATGATTTCACTCATATGTGGAATTTAAGAGACAAACAGATGAACATAGGGGAAGGGAAGGAAGAATAAAATAAAATGAAAATTGAGAGTGAGGCAAACCCTAAGAGATGCTGAGCTCAAGGAAACAAACTGAGGGTTGCTAGAGGTGTGGGGGGGAAGGAATAATTGGGTGATAAATATTAAGGAGGGCACTTGATATAATGAACACTGGGTGTTATATGCAACTGATGAATCACTAAATTCTACCTCTGAAAGTAATAAAAAAATTATCTTGGAGGTTTTACATAGATATATTTATCATCAGTTTTATTTTGATGAGAAGAGAGTAAGAGAATAGAGCCTAAATTGTTTTAGTGTATTTGTTCATTAGTTTTCAGAGAAACTGTCAGTGGTGTTTGAATTACCTAATTTCTTCAATAAAATCAAAATTAATCTACTTAAGAATAACATCATAAATATGAACTCATTAAATTATTGATTATGCATACTACTAGTGGGCAGAAGCCAAAAGAGTAGATGATTCCTTGACTAGCACCAAAGACCCTTCTTGCCTTGTTCTTGAACTCAGAGTATATGGAGAAGCTCCCATGTGGTGATAGACAATTTACATAGCATCACATCTACTGCTGAACTGACTGAATGCTTTAAGATATTTTCTGCAAACAATGGAATGAAGATGGTGATTTAACTATTTCTATGATACAAAAGTTTGTGGAATCTCCTAATTTATATCTTTGATGTAGCCGTTACCTAACTTAAAAAGACACAATTATTTCAAATATTTAATTACAAAGAACTCTGTAATCAGCACTTTTCAACATCATCTATAATGATAATTGGACACTCATAATTTTTCAGAAGGAAAGAGTTGAATATGCTGTTGAGAGAGTAGCATGGTCAAATTTCAGAAGTTAAGAAACTTGACTTACAGTCCCACTTTTGCCACTGAATAACTATAGTTATTCTGTTTTAGACTTCACTTTCCAAACCTGTACAATTCTTTTAAAAGTCTTTTCTAACTAAAATCCTAAGATATCTGTAAATATACAATTATTATAGACACAATTCAAAGTAAAAAGGTTGAAAAAATAGAGCAGAAATTTCTTCAGATATACAATAGTTATGAAAATATGGGGCGCCTGGGTGGCTCAGTCGGTTAAGTGGCTGCCTTCGGCTCAGGTCATGATCCCGGGGTCCTGGGATCGAGCCCCGCGTCGGGCTCCCTGCTCGGTGGAGAGTCTGCTTCTCCCTCTCCCTCTGCCTGCCTCTCTGCCTACTTGTGCTCTCTATCTCTCTGTCAAATAAATAAATAAAACCTTTAAAAAAAAAAAAAAACAATAGTTATGAAAATAATTATAGAATATGTACTTGCTTTGATCATTTGTGCCTAGTTCAAGTGTATTTACAATACTTTATATAGAAATAAAAAAAACATCTTGACCTGTTGCAAGATGTATGCTAATTGCTATCAAAATTGCTTCATCATTAAGCAAGCCAAATTATTCAGATCAGCCAAATGCTTCTAAAAGGTGATTATTTAATATACTAAACGATCTTATTCAGATCATAATTTGTAGAGAAAGGCTTAATATTTCATCTCCTTTTCTAGCTTGCTTAAAAATGATAAAAAATTCTCCTTTTTTTGTTTTTCAGTTTTGTTTCACTTTTTTTTTTTTTTAAAGATTTTATTTATTTATTTGAGAGAGAGAGAATGAGAGACAGAGAGCATGAGAGGGAGGAGGGTCAGAGGGAGAAGCAGACTCCCTGCTGAGCAGGGAGCCCGATGCAGGACTCGATCCCAGGACTCCAGGATCATGACCTGAGCCGAAGGCAGTCGCTTAACCAACTGAGCCACCCAGGCGCCCCTTGTGTTTCACTTTTAAACTTATGTAACTCTACTGTATTAGCCCATGTAGAGAGCAAAGAAAACTTATAATGTGAAAAAAACAACTCTGAAGTATCAAAAAAAAGTAAGGAGAAAGTAAAAGAAAAGCAGCCAATTTGTTACAAAAAGTGACATGGGGAAGGGTAGATCTGATGGCAGTGTGGCAGAACATAATCAGTATTTTTAATAATATAGTATATACAAAATTATATTAGTAATTATTGTCCAACTTTCAAGAAATCTCACCAAGAGTTAAGGGACCCTAGTAATGGTAAACTGTCACTGGTTACTCTTTTTTTTCTGACTTTGAAAAACTGAAAATAATAAAAAAATTCTATGTAGTTAAAATTTATTTTTATTCCTGGATTAACCTTTCTATGCTTGCATTTCAAGATGTCTTGAGTTGAGGCGACTGGGTGGCTCAGTGGATTAAGCATCCACCTCTTGATTTTGGCTCAGGTCATGATCTCAGAGTTGTGAGATTGAGACTGGTGTGGAGCCTGTGTTGGACTGCAAGCTTAGCGTGGAATCTGCTTGGGATTTTCTCTCCCAATCTCTCTTCCTTTGCTCCTCCCTCCCCCTTAAATAAATAAATAAATAAATAAATAAATAAATAAATAAATATTCTTAAAAAAAAGATGTCTTGAGACATTAAAACCCACTTTCATTCTAATTATGTCAGATAGCTTCTATATTAAACACTAGGAAATCTGAACTGAGTTACTGCCTTGTAATTGTTCTTAAAACTTTTATGGAGGGGTTGTCTTTTCCATTCCAACTGGATTATGAATTCCTTAATGGTAGGATCTATGTTTTTCTTCCTTTGTTTTCCTTTCACAGAACCTAAGTTCATTACACATGAAAGGATGCAAAGCAAAATAAATGCTGCTGACAAATTTTCAAGCATTTTCCTGGTCAATATTTGAGAACTTGTCAATGTAACTCACAGATTCAGTAGTATCTACAATTCTTTTTTTTTTTTTTTTTTAATTAGGCTCCACACCCAGTGTGGAGCCCAACGTGGGGCTTGAACTCATAACCCTGAGATCAAGACCTGAGTTGACAAGACTGACTGAGCCACCCAGATATCCCTCTACAGTTTTTTATATAAAGTATAATCAATTATAATGTATAATAATTGATTATACTTTATATAAACACTTGGTGTTTTTATTTTTTTATTGCATGTTTGCCTTTACCAATATATCAGTATCTATAGAAATCCTGACAAATTGGGCTTGCTGTAGCTGACCATGTGTATGTGTGTTTGTTTTTAAGTTTGGTTCATAAGTTTGTTAAAAATTTATATTATTAAATCCCATTTCAAAACTAATAAATTAAATTATCTGGTGGTGGATACTGAGTAACTACATTTTTAACAAGCTCCCCAGATGATTCTTGAGCACAAGGAAGTCCAAGATCCTATTTAGCACTATCAGGAGAGTGAATTGTCCCAGGAGTAGTCCATTTAACTAGTATCTAAAAATGATCTGTCTCCATCACTCTGATGTAACTTTTATAACCTTATAGATTTAGTAGGGGCTGTTTTTCTAGCTTTGGCTTCACATTCTTATTTTTTCTGTCACCTTTATCCCAGATCGAGACCTCCAGTTTTGTGACCTTGGCAAGGTAAACAGACTATAACTCCTAATTGAAGCTCCCTTTATTTAATGATCTCTTTTTAATGTTCTTAGTCTTTTGACTATACCTTGATTTTAGTTAATTCATTCATTGTAACATAGCAAGAAGCTCTTAAATTACTTTCCCTTGTGAAAAGGTTTTGCAGACACACTTTGGAGATGAAAATAATAAGGGGTCATCACTAGCAATGGGGAAATTGAGTCAATTTTAAGGTCTAAGCTCCACCTTTAAGGAGATGGGTATTATCACACTGGCCTTGCTCTTGGTGAAATTTCTGATGTAATATACTGGTTGCCTAATTAACCTGGAATAAGAAATGCTTCAGGATTAGAGTACTTAAAGTGTATTGACCTAGAGATTTTATAATTGACTTTATTTCCCCAGAGAAAATGAACAACTTTATTGGCTTACCAAGGTATTTTTACCATTTTATACTTTTGACTATCTTAATTCAAAGGAAAAAAAAAAGATTCAAAAGGTATGGTTTCATGTCTCTAAGTGTTTTTATATGACTATCTGCCTTTTTTATATAATAATGCTATCATTACTGTTCTGCAAAATTTCATTTTCTTTCTTAAGCATATATAGTCTATATTGCAGTCTTCACATATATAGAATTTAATGATGGAAGCTCAAGATTAATAAAACTATCCTAATGAAATACAGCAGGGTTTCTTTGATTGTCCTTATAATTAATTTTTCATTAAAAATCAGTAATTTTCTCTTCCAGTTAAGGTATTATATTCTTCAATACAATAACAGTTATACTCTATATGAATATACTAAAACTTGTCTGTTTTTTATATGACTAATATATCACTTCATGGAGTCTTAAAAAATGCAAATGGCTTGTTAATGGATGATACAAATATCTCTCATTTATTACAGTAAAATTTGGAAATGTGATAATAGATGATAAGAATTTTAAATTATCAAGGGACGCCTGGGTGGCTCAGTCAGTTAAGCATCTGCCTTTGGCTCAGGTCATGATCCCAGGGTCCTGGGATCAGGTCCCATATTGGGCTCCTTGCTCAGCAGGGAGCTTGCTTCTCCCTCTGCCTGCCACTCCCCCTGCTTGTGCTCTCTCTCTCTCTCTTTCTGTCTCTGACAAATAAAAAAAAAAAAAGAATTTTAAATTATCAAAAGAAAATAAGTATAGAAAGAATTTGCCTCAACATAATAAAGGCCATGTATGAAAATTACAGAGCTAACATCATAGTCAACAGTAAAACAATATATGTGAATGCTTTTTCTCTAAGATCAGTAACTAGGCAAGAATACCCATTCTCATCACTTCTATTCAACATAATACTGGAACTCTTAGCCAAAGCAATTAGGAAGAAAACAAAATAAAAGTCATACAAATCAGAAAGGAAGAAGAAAAATTGTATTTGTACATGTCATGATCTGATATATAGATAACCGTGAAGACTCCTAAAAAAAAAAAAAAAAAAAACTGGTAGAACTAATCAATGAATTTGGTAAAGTTACAGGATACAAAATCAATATATAAAAGTCAGTTGTGTTTCTATACACTAACAACAACGTATCTGAAAAAGAAGTTAAGAAAAACAATCCTACTGGGGCACATGAGTGGCTCAGTTGGTTGAGCGTCCAACTCTTGGTTTCAGCTCAGGTCATGATCTTGAGGTCGTGAGATTGAGCCTCATGTTGGACTCCATGCTCAGTAGCAAGTCTGCTTGAGATTCTCTCTCCCTCTCTCTCTGCCCCTCTCCCCACTCATGCTTTCTCTCTCTCTCTCTCTCTCAAATAAATCTTTAAAAAAAAAATCCTATTGACAAAAAGATCAAAAAGAATAAAACACTTAAGGATAAACTTAACCAGAAAGTAAAAGATTGTATAGTGAAAATTACAGAATATTGATGAAAGAAATTAGACACAAATAAAAGGAAAGGCATCCCATGTTCATGGACTGAAAAAAAAATATTGTTAAAATGCCAATAATACCCAAAGCTCTCTACAAATTCATTGCAATCTCTATCAAAACCTCAATGCCATTTTTTATAGAAATAGAAAAAAATCCTAAAATTCATACAAAACTACAAAAACCCTAAATAGCTGACGCAATCTTGAGAAAGAAGAACAAAGCTGAAAACACCACATTTCCTGATTTCAAAATATACTACAAAGCTACAGTAATTAAAATAGTATGGTATAAGCACAAACTGACATATAGATAAATGGAACAGAATTAAGAGCCCAGAAGAAAATAATCATGCATATATGGTTAATTAATCTTTGATGAGGGTGTCAAGAATATACAATGGGAAAAGGACAGCCTCTTGAACAAATAGTGTTGAAAAAAACTGCATATCTACAAGCAAAAGAATGAAATTGGACCTTATCTTGCACCATATACAAAAATCAAGTCACAATGGATTGAAGATTTAACTGTAATACCTGAAGCAGCAAAACTCCTAGCAAAAGAAAAGCTTCATTGCTGTGAATTGTGCAAGACTGTTGAATCACAGATCTGTACCTCTGAAACAAATAATGCAATATATGTTAAGAAAAAAAAAAGAAGAAGGTAGCAGGAAGGGAAGAATGAAGGGGGGGAAATTGGAGGGGGAGACGAACCATGAGAGACGATGGACTCTGAAAAACAAACTGAGGTTTCTAGACGGGAGGGGGGTGGGAGGATGGGTTAGCCTGGTGATGGGTATTAAAGAGGGCACATTCTGCATGGAGCACTGGGTGTTATGCACAAACAATGAATCATGGAACACTACATCAAAAACTAATGATGTATGGTGATTAACATAACAATAAAAATTTAAAAAAAGAAAGAAAAGCTTCAGGACAACTGTCTTGGAAATGATTTCTTGAATATAACACAAAAAACACAAGCAACAAAAGCAAAAATTGACCAGTGGAAATATATCAAACTCAAAAGCTTCTGTACAGCAAAGAGTGAAAAGGCAACCTATGGGTTGGGAGAAAATATTTTCAAACCATCTATGTAATAAGAGGTTACTATCTAAACTAAAAGTAACTCATACAATTCACTAGCAAAGAAACAATGTGATTAAACAATGAGTAAAGTACTTCAATAGACAGTTCTCCAAAGACATACAAATGGCCAATAAACATATGAAAATGTCACTAATCATCAGTGAAATAAAAATCAAAACCACAATGAGATATCACCTCATGCTTCTTAGAATGGCTATTATAAAAAAAATAAAAGATAACAAGTGTTGGTGAGGATGTGGAGAAATTGGAACCCTTGTACAATATTAGTGGGAACATAAAATGGAGCAACTGCTATGGAAATCATTTTGGAGCTTCCCCCTAAAAATTAAAAATAGAACTGTCATATGATCCAGAAACCCCATGTCTGAGTATATATAAAAAAAAACAGATTCAGTATTTTGAAAAGATATGTACACTCCCATGTTCATTGCAGCATTATTCACAATATCTAAGACATAGAAATAACCTAAGCATCTATCAGTGGAGGAATGCATAAAGACAATGTGGTATATACATACAATGGAATATTAGCCTTAATAAAGACAGAAATTCTGCCCTATGCAATAACATGGACGAACCTGGAGGACACCATGCAAAGTGAAATAAGCTAGTCACAGAAGGACAAAAACTACATGATTTCACTTATATGAGGTAAATAAAATAATCAAACTCCTAAAAACAAAGTGGAATGGTGGTTTCCAGAGGCTGGGGGGATGGAAAATGTTGAGTTGCTGTTCAACAAGTATAAAGTTTCAGTTATACAAGATGAAGAAGTTCTAGAGATATGCTATACAACATTGTGCCTATAGCTAACTGTACTCTATTATGTACGTAAAATTTTGTTGAGAGGGTAGATTTCATGTTAAGTGTTCTTACCACAATAGAAATAAAATAATAACTAGAATACTTTTTTAAAAAATTAAAAATTACTTATTCAAATATATTCATGAACTGTCTGGAGTCCTGAAATCCCATTTAAACAGACATTGATAAACATATCTTAGTTTTTAGATTTAAACATCATAAGTAGATATTCCACAGGTCATGTTGAGTCCTGTATTTTCTTTTCTTATCTTTTTAAGATTTGTTTGTTTTAGAGAGAAAGGGAGTGCTAGCCAGGGAAAAGAAGGGATAGAGGGAGAGAAGAAGACTCCCTGCTGAGCAGGGAGCCCAATGTGGGGCTCAATCTCACAACCCTGAAATCATGATCTGAGCTGAAATTAGGAGTTGGACACTCAACTGACTGAGCAACCCAGACACCCCGAGTTCCGTATTTTCTATTTTTCTCACCACATTTTTTCCTTAAGGTATCATACCTATTAACATGCTCTTTTCATTACCATTCATTACTTTGTTCTTCCTGTGATATGGAACTATTTGAGATCTGAGAAAAACAAATAGAACATGTTCCTAAAATTATTTACAGACACAAAATATTTCAGCAAATTATTGGGGGTTAATAAGCCCTGACCTCTAAGATAAAGTCCAGGCAGTCTTTATCCTGTCTTTTTAAACCCTACATAATCTATGCCTGACCTTTATTTCCTGCCTAGTTTTGTACTATTCTCCAAAGTGCATCATTCACTTCAACTAAAGTGAAATCTATATTTTGAGCACACCTTCAACTCCCATGCTTCAGTGCCTTTTTGAAGAAATTCTGTGTTGTTCCTTCTACCCAGAATTCATTCTTCCCCATATCTGTATCAAAATGCTATCCATCCATTAAGATTCATCTCAAATCATCTCTCTTCCATGAAGTATTCTAAGGTTGCTCCGATCAGAATTATTTTCTGTCTTTGAATGCCTATAGGGCTCAATCATCAAGCAACTTAAAACTGTTCTTGCAATATACTCCTTTTTTTATGCCCAAGAAAACTTTTAAATGAATATACTTTATCTCCCCAACAATATTATAAGGCTTTACAGGGAATCATCATATATTGTTTATCTTTTAATCATTAAAGAACCAAAAAAAAAAAAAAAAACTAATGCATACAGTAGGGATTTAATAAATGTTGAATGAAGGAAACAATAAATGAATACCAATGTTTTTTTTTTTTAGATTTTCTTTATTTATTTGACAGAGAGAGACACAGTGAGAGAAAGAACACAAGCAGGAGGAGTGGGAGAGGGAGAAGCAGGCTCCCACTGAGCAGGGAGCCCGATGCGGGGCTCGATCCCAGGACCCTGAGATCATGACCTGAGCTGAAGGCAGACGCTTAACAACGGAGCCACCCAGGCGCCCCTGAATACCAATGTCTTAGTTAAGGAACTGGTTGGTTGAATATTACAACAGACTTCAGACTAAGTTAAATAGTTGTGTTGCCTAAATTTTTATGTGACTGTTACATATGCGGTTATTTATTAGTGTTATTATAACTACTGTAATCATTAGCTAGAAAAGGACACCTAAATGCCACTGTGCTTAAAACAGCCTAGTTTTTCAGGGAAAAGGTGTACAAAAGATTTAACATAGTTTCTACTGAGTAAGCTACTAATGGGGTGAATAAAGACCAATCACTTATGTTAAGGACTTGCTAAAAATATTTTCAAGGTGTTAGGATGACTACTGAAGAAGTAACACAAATAGGGTGTAAGTAGGCCATGAGGTCTATATTCTGAATGGGAACATTTGAGAGCATGGAAAGGATAAGTCACTTTGATTAAGAGTAACAGGCTAAGGAATGTTAACCAGCAGTAAAAAAGTATTCATTTCTGATAGTTTTTTTTTTTTTTTCATTGATCTATTTTTTAATTAAGTTTTTATTTTAATCCAGTTATTTAACATAGTGTTATATTAGTTTCAGGTGCACATTATAGTGATTCAACAATCCCATACATCACCCAGTGCTCACCACAAGTGCATTTTAATCTCCATCACCTATTTCACCCATCCCTCCACACAACTTCCCTTTGGTAGCAATCAGTTTGTTCTCTATAGTTAAGATTCTGTTTCTTGGTTTCCCCCTCTATTTTTCCCTTTGCTTTTAGTTTTCTTTCTTAAATTCTACATACGAGTAAAATCATACGGTATATGTCTTTCTTTGATTGATTTATTTTGCTTAGAATTATACTCCCTAGCTCCATCCATGTCCTGCAAATTGCAAGACTTCATTTTTTATGGCTGAATAATATTCCTATATATATTACATCTTCTTTATTCATTCATCAATTGATGAACACATGGGCTGCTTTCATAATTTGGCTACTGTAAATAATTCTGTTATAAACATAGGGATGCAGTATCCCTTTGAATTAGTGTTTTGTATTTTTTGGGTAAATTCCAAGTATTATGATTACTGGATCAAAGGTACTTCTAATTTTAAATGTTTGAGGAACCTCCGTACTGTTCTCCACAGTGGCTGCACTAGTTTGCATTCCCGCCAACAGTGCAGGAGGGTTCCTTTTTTTCCACATCCTTGCCAAGGCTTGTTTCTTGTGTGTGTGTGTGTGTGTGTGTGTGTGTGTGTGTGTGTGTTTGCCATTCTGACAAGTGTGAGGTCATAGGTGTGAATATATCATTATAGTTTTGATTTGCTTTTCATTGATAATGAGTGATGGGTTTTGTTTTCTTTTTTATATCTCCTTTAGTTGCAATGTTAAGTTGTTTATTTTTTATTTTTTTGAAAATTTTCTTGCCTCTTTAGATAGGCTTGTATTGCTGGAAATTTCCCTCTTAGAACTACTTTTGCTGCATCCCAAAGGCTTTGGACTGTTTTGTTTTCATTTTCATTTATTTCCATGTACTTTTTTATTTCTTCTTTGATTTTTTGGTTGACCCATTCATTGTTTAGTAGCATGTTATTTAAACTCCATGTATTTGTGGTCTTTCCATTTTTTTTTTTCTTTTAGTTGATTTCTAGTTTAATAGTGTTGTGGTCAGGAAAGATGCATGGTATGACTTCAATAATTTTTATTTTATTGAGTGGCCTAATTTTTGTGGATGGACTTGTTTTGTGGCCTAATAAGTGATCTATTCCAGAGAAATTCCATGTGCACTTGAAAATAATGTATATTCTGCTGTTTTAGGATCGAATGTTCTGAATATAGGTGTTAAATCTATCTACACCTGTGTGTTATTAGAAGTCATTGTTTCCTTGTATATTTTCAGTTTAGATGATATGTCCATTGATGTAAGTGGGGTGTTAAAGTCCCCTAGTATGCTTGTGTTACTATCTTGTTAATAACTATTTTATGTATTTGGGTGCTCTCATGGTGGGTACATAAACGTTTACAATTGTTATATCTTCTTTTTGGATTGTCCCCTTTATTATGATATAGTGCCCTTCTTTATCTCTTGTTACATTATTTGTCTTACATTTTAATTTGTCTAATATAGGTATTGCTACCCTGGCTTTCTTTTGACATCCATTTGTATGATAAATGTTTCTCCATCCCCTCACCTTTACTTAAGGTTTTATTTGTTTATTTGACAGAGAGAGAGAGAGAGGGCAAGCAGGGTGAGCAGGAGAGGGAGAAGTAGGCTCCATGCTGAGCAGGGAGCCCAATGTGGGGCTTGATCCCAGGACCCTGGGATGATGACCAGAAACGAAGGCAGATGCCCAACCGACTGGGTCACCCAGGTGCCCCCCATCCCCTCACTTTTAATCTGCAGGTGCCTTTAGGTCTGAAATGAGTCTTTTGTCAGCAACGTATAGATCATTCTTGTTTTTGTTTTTTTTTTTAATAAATTCTGCCACCCTATGTCTTTTTATTGGAGTATTTGGTCCATTTATATTCACAGTAATTATTGATAGATATGTGTTTATTGCAATTTTGTTACTTTTTTGTGGTTGTTTCTATAGTTTTTCTCTTATTCTTTCTTGCTGTTTTTCATGGCTTCCTAGATTTCTTTAGTATTATACTTGGATTCTGATTCCTTTCTTCTTATTTGTGCCTATCTCTTACTGGTCTTTGAGTGTGATTACCATTAGGTTTATATATAACATTTTCTGCATTCTGTGTATATTAACAGTTGCTTAAGTTTGAACCATTTCTTTACTTCAAACCTCACATTTCATGTATATTGTGTTATATTTTATATCTTTTTATTTTATGAATTCCCTGATTGATTTTACAGATAAACTTATTTTTTATACTCTCATTTATGCTCTTTTTCCCATTCAGATAGTCCTCTTTGATATTTCTTGTAGGGTTGGTTTGGTGGTCATGAATTGAAGTTTTTGTTTGTCTGAGAAACTCATTTTTCATTTTATTACTTTTTTCTGAGAAACTCTACCTCTTTTTCTATTCTAAATGATACACTTGCTAGATAGAGTATTTTTGGCTGCAGATGTTTCCATTTCAGCACTTTGAATATATCATGTTATTCCCTTGTGGCATGCAATGTTTTTGCTCAAAAACCTGCAGATAGCCTTATGTGCTTTTCCTCATATGTAACTCTCTTCTTTTCTCTTGCTGCTTTTAATTTTTATCACTAATTTTTGTCATTTTAATTACTTGTGTCTTGGTATGGACCTCCCTGGGTTGATTTTTTGGGGGGATCTCTGTGCTCCCTGGATCTTGATATCTGTTTTCTTCCCCAGATTGGAGAAGTTTTCAGCTATTATTTCTTCAAATAAAATATCAACCTGCTTTTCACGTTCTTCTTTCTCTGGGATCCATATAATGCAAATGTTATTATGTTTGATGGAATCACTTAGTTTTGTAAGACTAACCTCCATTTGCATAATTTTTCCTCCCATTTGCTTAGCTTCGTTACTTTCCATTTCTCTATCTCCTAGGTCATTAATTCATTCCTCTTCTTCAACCCACCTGCTATTTATTCCGACAAGTATATTATATTCTGTTCTGTTTGTTTTTATTTTTTTTCTTTTTCTTTTTTTTTCCTTCTCTCTTTCTTTCCCTTTTTTCCCCCCCGGTATCAGGTCTCTTCTGATTTGTTTAGTGTATATTTTTCTGAGGTCGTTGTTACCCTGTTAGCATTTTGTTCTCTTATTCATCTCTTCTCCTCTGGACAAAATGACAAGACAGAAAAATTCACCTCAAAAAAAAGAAGAGGCAGTACTGACTGTCAGGGACCTAATCAATATGGGCATTAGTAAGATGTCAGAACTAGAGTTCAGAATGACGATTATAAAGATATTAGCTGGGTTTGAACAAAGCATGGAAGATATTTAAAAAAACCCTTTCTGGAGAAATAAAAGAACTAAAATCTAACCAAGTCAAAATCAAAAAGGCTATTAATGAGGTGCAATAAAAAATGGAGGCTCTAACTGCTAGGATAAATGAGGCAGAAGAGAGAAGTAGTGATAAAGACCAAATGATGGAAAATAAAAGAGCTGAGAAAAAGAGAGATAAACAACTACTGGATCAGGAGGGCAGAATTTGGGAGATAAGTGATACCATAAGACGAAACCATATTAGAATAATTGGGAAGCCAGAAGAAGAAGAGAGAGAGAGGGGCAGAAGGTACATTGGAGCAAATTATATCAGAGAACTTCCCTAATTTGGGGAAGGAAACAGGCATCAAAATCCAGGAGGCACAGAGAACCCTCCTCAAAATCAATAAAAATAGGTCAACACCACGACATCTAACAGTAAAACTTACGAGTCTCAGAGACAAAGAGAAAATCCTGAAAGCAGCTCGGGAGAAGAGATCTGTAACCTACAATGGTAGAAACATTAGACTGGCAAGAGACTTATCCACAGAGACCTGGCAGGCCAGAAAGGACTGGCATGATATACTCAGAGCACTAAATGAGAAAAATATGCAGCCAAGAATACTATATCCAGCTAGGTTGTCATTGAAAATAGAAGGAGTGAGAAAAAGCTTCCAGGACAAACAAAAACTGAAGGAATTTGTAAACACAAAACCAGCCCTACAAGAAATATTGAAAGGGGTCCTCTAAGCAAAGAGAGAGCCTAAAAGTAACAGAGACCAGAAAGGAACACAGACAATATACAGTAACAGTCACCTTACAGGCAGTACAATGGCACTAAATTCATATCTTTCAATAGTTACCCTGGGCAGCACCTGGGTGGCTCAGTCGTTAAGCATCTGCCTTCAGCTCAGGTCATGATGCCAGGGTCCTGGGATCAAGCCCCACATCGGGCTCCCCACTCGGCAGGAAGCCTGTTTCTCACTCTCCCACTCCCCCTGCTTGTGTTCCCTCTCTCGCTGTCTCTCTCTGTCAAATAAATAAATAAACTCTTTAAAAAAAAAAATAGTTACCCTAAATGTAAATGGGCAAAATGCCCCAATCAAAAGACACAGGGTATCAGATTGGATGAAAAACAAGACCCATCGATGTGCTGTCTGCAAGAGACTCATTTTAGACCCAAAGACACCCCCAGATTGAAAGTGAGAGGGTGGAAAACCATTTACCATGCTAATGGACACCAAAAGAAAGCTGGAGTGGCAATCTTTATAACAGACAAATTAGATTTTAAACCAAAAACTATAATAAGAGATGAAGAAGGACACTATATCCTACATAAAGTGTCTATCCAACAAGAAGATCTAACAATTGTAAATATCTATACCCCTAACATGGGAGCAGCCAGTTATATAAGCCAATTAATAACAAAAGCAAAGAAACACATCAACAACAATATAATAATAGTGGGGGACTTTAATATCCCCCTTAATGAAATGGGCAGATCATCTATGCAAAAGATCAACAAAGAAATAAAGACTTTAAATGACACACTAGAACAAATGGACTTCACAGATATATTCAGGACATTCCATCCCAAAGTAACAGAATACACATTCTTCTCTAGTGCCCATGGAACATTCTCCAGAATAGATCAGATCCTAGGTCACAAATCAGGTCTCAACTGGTACCAAAAGACTAGGATCATTCCCTGCATATTTTTGGACAACAATGCTTTGAAACTAGAACTCAATCACAAGAGGAAAGTTGGAAATAATTCAAATACATGAAGGCTAAAAAGCATCCTACTAAAGAATGAATGGGTCAACCAGGAAATTAAAGAAGAATTTAAAAAAAACTCATAGAAACAAATGAAAATGAAAACACAACTGTTCAAAATCTTTGGGATGCAGCAAAGGCAGTCCTAAGAGGAAAGTATATAGCAATACAAGCCTTTCTCAAGAAACAAGAAAGGTCTCAAATACACAACCTAACCCTACACCTAAAGGAGCTGGGGAAAGAACAGCAAATAAAGCCTAAACCCAGCAAGAGAAGAGAAATTATAACGATCAGAGCAGAAATCAATGAAATAGAAACCAAAAGAACAGTAGAACAGATCAACGAAACTAGGAGCTGGTTCTTTGAAAGAATTAATAAGATTGATAACCCCTGGCCAGACTTACTAAAAAGAAAAGAGAAAGAACCCAAATAAATAAAATCATGAATGAAAGAGGAGAGATCACAACCAACACCAAAGAAATACAATTATAAGAACATATTATGAGCAACTATATGCCAGCAAATTAGATAATCTGGAAGAAATTGATGCATTCTTAAAGATGTCTAAACTACCAAAACTGAACCAGGAAGAAATAGAAAACCTGAACAGACCTATAACCATGAAGGAAATTGAAGCAGTCATCAAAAATCTCCCAATAAACAAAACCCCAGGGCCAGATGGCTTCCCAGGGGAATTCTACCAAACATTTAAAGAAGAATTAATACCTATTCTTCTGAAACTCTTCCAAAAAATAGAAATGGAAGGAAAACTTCCAAACTCGGTTTATGAGGCCATCATTACCTTGATCCCAAAACCAGACAAAGACCCCATCAAAAAGGAGAATTATAGACCAATATTCTTGATGAACATGGATGCAAAAATTCTCACCAAAATACTAGCCAATAGGATCCAACAATACATTAAAATGATTATTCACCACGACCAGGAGGGATTTATCCCTGGGCTGCAAGTTTGGTTCAACATCCACAAATCAATCAATGTGATGCAATACATTAATAAAAGAAAAAATAAGAACCATATGATCCTCTCAATAGATGCAGAAAAAGCATTTGACAAAGTATAGCATACTTTCTTGATCAAAACTCTTCAGAGTACACAGTTAGAGGGTACATACCTCAATGTCATAAAAGCCATCTATGAAAAACCTACAGCGAATATCATTCTTAATGGGGAAATACTGAGAGCTTTCCCCCTAAGGTCAGGAACACGGCAGGGATGTCCACTATCACCACGGCTATTCAACATAGTATTAGAAGTCCTAGCCACAGCAATCAGACAACAAAAAGAAATAAAAGGTATCCAAATCAGCAAAGAAGAAGTCAAACTCTCACTCTTTGCAGATGATATGATACTTTATGTGGAAAACCCAAGAGACTCCACCTCAAAACTACTAGAACTCAGACAGGAATTCAGTAAAGTGGCAGGATATAAAATCAATGCACAGAAATCAGTGGCATTCCTATACACCAACAAGACAGAAGAAAGAGAAATTAAGGGGTCGATCCCATTTACAATTGCACCTGAAACCATAAGATACCTAGGAATAAATCTAACCAAACAGGCAAAGAATCTGTACTCAGAAAACTAGAAAATGCTCATGAAAGAAATTGAAGAAGACACAAAGAAATGGAAAAATGTTCCATGCTCATGGATTGGAAGAACAAATATTATGAAGATGTCAATGCTACTAGAGCAATCTACACATTTAATGCAATCCCTATCAAAATACCATCCACTTTTTTCAAAGAAATGGAACAAATAATCCTAAAATTTGTATGGAACCAGAAAAGACCCCGAATAGCCAGAGGAATGTTGAAAAAGAAAACCAAAGCTGGTGGCATCACAATTCCAGACACAAGCTCTATTACAAAGCTGTAATCATCGAGACAGAATGGTACTGGAACAAAAACAGACACATAGATCAATGGAACAGAATAGAGAGCACAGAAATGGACCCTCTACTCTATAGTCAACTAATCTTTGACAAAGCAGGAAAGAGTGTCCAATGGAAAAAAGACAGTCTTTTCAACAAATGGAGTTGGGAAAATTGGACAGCCACATGCAGAAGAATGAAACTGGACCATTTCTTTACACCACACACAAAAATAGACTCAAAATGGTTGAAAGACCTAAATGTGAGACAGGAGTCCATCAAAATCCTAAAGGATAACACAGGCAGCAACCTCTTTGACCTCAGCCACAGCAACTTCTTTCTAGAAACATCTCCAAAGGCAAGGGAAGCAAGGGCAAAAATGAACTATTGGGACTTCATCAAGATAAAAACTTTTGCACAGCAAAGGAAACAGTTGACAAAACCAAAAGACAACCGACAGAATGGGAGAAGATATTTGCAAATGACATATCAGATAAAGGGCTAGTATCCAAAATCTATAAAGAACTTCTTTTTTTTTTAATTTTTTTATTGTTCTGTTAATCCCCATACATTACATCATTAGTTTTAGATATAGTGTTCCATGATTCATTGTTTGTGCATAACACCCAGTGCTCCATGCAGAACGTGCCCTCCTCAATACCCATCACCAGGCTAACCCATCTTCCCACCCCCCTCCCCTCTAGAACCCTCAGTTTGTTTTTCAGAGTCCATTGTCTCTCATGGTTCTTCTCCCCCTCTGATTTCCCCCCCTTCATTCTTCCCCTCCTGCTACATTCTTCTTCTTCTTTTTTTCTTTTATAAAGAACTTCTTAAACTCAACACCCAAAGAACAAATGATCCAATCAAGAAATGGGCAGAAGACATGAACAGATATTTTTTTCAAAGAAGACATCCAAATGGCCAACAGACACATGAAAAAGTGCTCAACATCGCTCGGCCTCAGGGAAACCCAAACCAAAACCTCAATGAGATACCACCTCACACCAGTCAGAATGGCTAAAATGAACAAGTCAGGAAACAACAGATGTTGGCAGGGATGCAGAGAAAGGGGAACCCTCCTACATTGTTGGTGGGAATGCAAGCTGGTGCAGCCACACTGGAAAACAATATGGAGGTTCCTCAAAAACTTGAAATTAGAGCTGCCCTATGACCCAGTAATTGCACTACTGGGTATTTACCCCAAAGATACAAATGTAGGGATCCGAAGGGATACATGCACCCTGGTGTTTATAGCAGCAATGTCCACAATAGCCAAAGTATGGAAAGAGCCAAGATGTCCACTGATAGATGAATGGATAAAAAAGTTGTGATTATATATGCAATGGAATATTATGCAGCCATCAAAAGGAATGAAATCTTGCCATTTGCAATGACGTGGATGGAACTGGAGGGTATTATGCTGAGCAAAATAAGTCAATCAGAGAAAGACATGTATCATATGACCTCACTGATATGAGGAATTATCAATCTCAGGAAACAAACTGAGGGTTGCTGGAGTGGTGGGGGGCATGGGAGGGATGGGGTGGCTGGGTGATAGGCATTGGGAAGTGTATGTGCTATGGTGGGTGCTGTGAATTGTATAAGTCTGTTGAATCACAGACCTGTACCTCTGAAATAAATAATACATTATATGTTAAAAAAAAAAAAAAAAGAAGAAGAAGAAGAAGAAAATAGCAGGAAGGGAAAAATGAAGGGGTGGAAATTGGAGGGGGAGATGAACCATGAGAGACTATGGACTCTGAGAAACAAACTGAGGGTTCTAGAGGGGAGGGAGTGGGGGGATGGCTTAGCCTGGTGATGGGTATTAAAGAGGGCACATACTGAATGGAACACTGGTGTTATACGCAAACAATGAATCATGGAACACTACATCAAAAACTAATGATGTAATATATGGTGATTAACATAACATAATTAAATAAATAAATAAATTTCATTTATTGTGTTCTTTATCTCTGATTGGTTCTTTTTTGTTTTTTTGTTAAGGGTCTTGCTGATGTCCTCTATTCTTTTCTCAAGTCTAGTGATTATCTTTATTATCATTGCTTTAAATTTTCTATCAAGCATATTACTTATATCTATTTGGCTTAGGTCTCTTTGTCCTATTATTTCATTTGTGAAATATTTGTCTTATTATTTCATTTGTGAAATATTTCTCTGTCTCCTCATTTTGTCTAACTCTCTGTGTCTGTTTCTGTGTGGTAGGAAATGCCAGCTATGTGTTCTGATCTTGAAGGTAATGGTCTTATGAAGAAGAGGTGTTATAGCCCCCTGCAGTGCATTGTCCTCTATTCCCTAGGACCTGGCACTTCGGGGAGTAATTCCTGTGTGTATTGCGTGTGCCCTTTTGGGTTCTGGTTGTTTTTCCCTTCAGGGTGGTTGTCTGCAGTAACTCTTCACCTGTTGTAGGCAGTGCTTGGTCCCTAGTAGGTGTGGGGTGCATTTAACAATGTATAGGCTAGTCTGCTTGCTAAATGCAACCTGGAACCCCCACTTCCAAGATGGGTTGGCCTAAGTGAATCTGCACAGTATGTGTGGTTGGGGCACACATTTTTGCAAGGTGCATCTCAGGCTTCTGTAGTGTCCACTGCTGCTGTCACAACCATTGCTGTGGCCACTGTAGCCATCAGGACTGAAACCCCACAAAAGGCATGGGTCAAGAGAGGGTGCTGGTAAGGTCTGTACTGGTCTTCTGTGGGGGAGGTGACCCATGGTCCTGGGACTGAAGCAAGGGTGACTGGAAAGGGTGGATCAGCTGAAGGGTGGGGGCGTCAGGGCTTGGTGTGAGCATGTTAGGTAGTGAATGTGGGCACAGTGCTCATTCCTGGAAGTTGTTGTTTACCCTGATGGATGGGGGGGAATTGGTCCCTGCAAGCTACTTTGTTCCTGAAGGAGTCTCCCTGATATCCTTATCTCTCTTGGAAATGTTCTGTAATGAGTAAATCACTCTCCCCAGGCATTTATCTAACTGCTGGTTCTATGCTATATCTATGTTATAACTATGTTGGTTCTATGCTATATCTATGCTATATCTGTTCAGGCTGTTTGACATGCTGCCTCTTTATGGGCAGGGACTCAGCTTCCTAAGGTTCTCAGAGCTCTCCCAGAGCCAAGCCCTCTGGTTTTTAGAATTCCAGGCTTTAAGTCCCACTGGTTGTAAGAACTCATGCAATTCAGACCCTCTCACTTTCAAAACCAGATGTTATGGGGGTTTGTCTTCCTTGTGATGTGTCTCTGGTGTGATCATGTTTCTTGCTCTTCATCATGCTCCTGGCTCCTTCGGGTCCATAGAGGGCCACAGTCCATTTAGGTCTCAAATCACATCTCCACCTTTCCTACTTTCTTTGATGTGACCTCTTCACTACCTTTGGTTGTGGAGTTCAGTCTGCCCATTTTTGGGTCATTTTCTGGGTTATTAACATTGATGTGAGTGTTATCTAATTGTATACATGGGATAAGATAAATGTAGGGTCCTCCTACTCTGCCATCTTCCCCTATCTCCCCCACTTCTGATAGTTTTAAAGAACATGACCACTGGTATTGCTCTTTTCCACTGCAAAGTCTAGCAATATGTAAATATTGTATCTATACATTGATTTGGGAAATACTGTGTTATTTTACTGTGTTTCAGAGTAAAAACTTATTTAATGCTTTTTGTTTTAAATTTCAGTAGTATGTTTCATCCTAAAATATCAGTTAACTGAAAACTACCTGATTACAATTTTCTCACTTTTAGTTACCTTTTCTTAGATAGTTCTTTTTAAGTGTATTTACAAATATCTTATTTCTTGACCACCAGGGCAACACATTTTCCATTCTCTTAAGTAAAATTATAATATGAATGGAACGGAATTACCATGAACAGAATATACTCAATGCCTGGGATGCCTGGGTGCCTCAGTCAGTTGGACATCTGACACTTGCTCTTGGCTCAGGTCTTGATCTCAGGGTCACGAGTTCAAGCCCAGCATTGGGCTCCATGCTGGACATGGAGCCTACTTAAAAAATAAAAAGATAAATAAAAGAATATTCTCAATTGCTATATTTTCCATTTTAGAATGGAGGGATATATATATATATATATATATATATATATATATATATATATATGCTTGTTTTTGTATGTGATGTTGTTTTCTTCCTGAGAGATAAGCCATAGACAGTAATGTAAAGAAATGGGGGGAAAAGGTTATGTTTCATTTGAAGCACCAGTAAATATATACCATTTTGTTAGTATCCATGGTGTACTCAATGATTAAATAAAAAAATGATTTCTATTAGCTTATTATTATACCCAAATATGACCTTCTTAGTTTCTATGCCATTAAAGATTGATCCACACCAAATGATAACCACAATCCATATCATCAAGATAGGACTAGAAATGGCATATAGCTTTCAGATGTTCTCATAACTTTAGCTTCCTTCCTTAGGATTGCCTTTAGGATATTATCTTGTGGCCAACGTATAGGATTTTTGCATGGAGGAGGTATCAGCTCACTGCTTTTGATTTAATATCCTTTTAATCAGTTGCCAAAGAACAAAACTAAAGAAAACAAATAAACAAGTTTTTAAACCTGGGTGGTCTTCTACTATTGATTCATGGAATCTACATACTAGGATAGCACTTGCTAAAATATTGTGCTTTTTTACAGAAAAATTGTGATAATCTAATAATTGTATAGAAAGTCTCCATAAACCCCACACCCGGTTTCCATTATTATTAATATCTTATATTAGTATGACACATTTGTTACAATTAACTAACCAATACTGTCACATTATTATTAACTAAAATCCATTCTTTATTCAGATTTCCTCAGTTTTTACCTAAGGTCTTTTTTCTGCTCCACATCATCATGTCTTCTTAGGATTTTCTTGCTTGTGACAGTTTCTCAGACTTTCCTTTTCTTTTTAGATTCATTTATTTATTTTACAGAGAGAGAGCAAGTGAGAGGAGGGGCAGAGGGAGAGAAAGAATCCTGGAGCAGACTCCCTGCTGGGCATGGAGTCTGATGTGAAGCTTGGTCCCAGGACCCTGAGATCCTGACATGAGCTGAAACCAACAGTGGGCCACTCAACTGACTGAGCCACCCAGGGGCCCCTTTTGTTATGATATTAATAGTTTGAAGATTACAGACCAGGTACTTTTTAAATGTTCTTCTATTTGGATTTGTCTGATGGTTTTTCTCATTATTAGATTGGGGAAGTTATAGGTTTTGTGGGAGAAAAGGACAGAACTAAAGTACCAGAATCATCACATCATACCAAGTGTACATACTATCAAAATGACTGAGCACTTCTGATGTTAAATTTAATTACCTGGCTGAGGTAGTATTTGTTAGGTTTCTCTACTGTAAATTTACTCCCCCCACCACACCAACAGTTCTATATTGTATCACTTTTCAGAAAGAAGTTTATGTGCAGCCCACACTTAAAGAACAGTAGTCACCTCCACCTCCTTGAGGGCAGATTATGTACATAAATCATATGGAATTTTTCTGCATAATACATTTGTCTTTGCTCTATTTATTCAATCACTTATTCATATCAATATGGACTTATGAATATTTATTTTTTACTTTGGTTTATAATCAAACAGTATTTTATTTTGTTGGTAAAATTGTTCTGGCTTTGGTCAATGAGAGCTTTTTTAGTTGGCTCCTGTGTCCCTTTGACATGACATAGCCCCCATCATTATTTTTTGAGAACTTTCTTACTTTATGGCAACAAAATGTTCCAGGTTCATCTTGTAGAATATTACATTTCTACCTGAGGTTTTCTTTTTAATTAGGGACCTACTGTTCCTCACTTCTCCACCTTGATTTCAGTTTTTCATCTTCAAATATAAAAGTTTTATACTGATATGCCTATAACACTGCAAGTAATTTTTACTTACAAAGTCATAGGAAAGACATCAATGAGATTACTATTAAGAAGATCACTTACAAAAGTGATAAAGAAGACATACAAATTTAAAAAATAAACTATAAAGTACTAAGTGACTGAACATTTAGGCAATGTGTAACAGGTTGATATTAATATGATGTTCTTGAAGTCACATATTAAATAGTACCACACATTTTGTCTTTTATTTCTATTTCCAAATGCAGAAGGGAAATACTTGCCTTTCAAATACCAGAAATAACAATTGTTATCAGTCATTTAGTACTTTAGTTTATAGTTTATCTTTTAAATTTTTATTATATGTTGGCTAATTGAAAGTAAAAAAAGAAATAACAATTATAGAGATGCTTAATCATAATATTTAAAGGAACATGGACCTAACATATTGCTAGATCCCTAGATGGAAAGGAGTCCCAAATTTTTCAAATGTTAAACATATTTTAATTAATTTTAAGTTAAATATATATGCAATACTACACCATTAGAAATGAAACATGAGGACCATGGTACCTCATTATAAGGAATGAGGCTGTAACTAGCAAAGATTTAAAATCAACCAATAGATGTCCCATATCTAAAATGGCTTGGAATCATTGCATTAATATTAAATTATTTGTTAAAATACTCTAAATTTGGTAAAGCAATTAAACAATTTCTATAATTTTATACAGTACATTTTAAACCATAAGCAGAAGGATTTAACCTGAAACTTTCTATAAACTACAAATTGTTGTTTGTTCCTTATTTCCTGTGAAATAATAATTTCTATGGAATGATGCAGTGTAAAAAATTTTGCTAAGTGAATGACATCAGATTGAGAATGACAAATACCATGTGATTTCATTCATAGGTGGAATCTAAAAACAAATGAATAAACAAAAATCAATATATGTCATATGAGAAGCATGATCATAACACACTGTTAAAATATTTGTTCTGGTTTTTGGAATGCTGAGGTTGAAATAAAGAAAAGAAAGGACACTGAACAAGGTAGTTGTGATGAAGCAAAGATGTAGAGTTAGTAGATAACTAAGACAAAAAATGATAATGACTGGCATACTGGTATGCACATAGTTACAGTGTGGGATCATGATATGGTGCTGTTCCTAAATGAAGTACATACTTACAATTCAATTACATAGAAATGTATTTGGTTTTTTTAAATATTCAAACCAATATATTAATATAACTATTTATTTATTTCTCTCTCCAAATTTTTATTTAAAATCCAGTTAGTTAACATACAATGTAATATTAGTTTCAAGTGTAGAATTTAGTAATTCATCTCTTATGTACAACTTTAATACTTTGGATTTATTATTTGTGTTAAGAATAATTGTAGGTTATTCAGTTATGTTGCATGCTAATAATTTAGTCCATTCTCTATTAATTTTCTGCAATATTTGTAGAAAGCAGGATGACTTAGATACCCTTACTTTGCCAAGAGTGTCAAAGTCCATCTTGTAGTAGTCTGATAATTCTCCACACTGACTGCCTTGTTATTTAGTTTGTTCGTTTACCACAAGAGGGAATGCCAGGCTGTTGTCAACTTCTCAGGATTCTTTCCTCTTGCTCCCCAATCTTGTTGAAGAGAGGCATTAGAGAAGCAAGACATAGAAAGTTCCCTCTCAAACTCTTCTTAATCAAGACATAATCCAGAATGGCTAATGATATATTAATAAACCATCATATTTTAATTAATTTACTTCTCTTTTGCTTAAAATATCTTGGCACACCTATAAATCTACTTCCTCTATTTAATTTAAGAAAATATTAACTTTCTACTGTAACCATAGAATATTTAACAGAACATTTCTTTAAAACATGAAAACTATCAGGAATAAAATAAAAGAGAAATATATATATTTTAAAAATATTACTTGGTGACACTTTATATTTGACATTTTATCCAACATTTTTTAGCAACTAATTTATTGTGAATATATTCTCATGCTGGCAAATAAATTCAGGAATCTTCAAAAAATTTTATCAGGAGGTCACAATGGATAATTTAAATTTCTCTACAACAGAGTCAAATGCATTAATATTAATCTCTAAATTCAGCAGTTTTTGAAATTGTTATTCACGGTGAAGAGAGTTCATTTGAAAATGTGCTGAATCTAAAAGCATGGATTGCATATCATTTTGAAAGTAAAATTAGTTCTATTAAATACAACCTGCTATCCCAGCAGTTATATAGCATATTCTTGGGTAATCACAAAATATTTAGGAAAATTAATATATACACTATTTCTTAAAATATCTGTATCACATACAATCCAATATTATACTTAAAGTCATTTCACAAAGTCTTTTGCATGTTTACATAGCAACAGGAAAACTGAGTTCCTACAAAGGCATCATTTGGCACAGTTGATTGCCATTTGTCATGATGTTATGTTGCTTTTTCTACTGATATTTTGTTTTGAATTTATGGAAGCAAGGAAGTGTCAGGCAGATACATTGGGAAAAAAAAGAAACCTTATATCTAGAAACAAATTTACCAGTCCTTCTCCTCTGTACTTATGTAGAGACACAGTACACCAAATAAAGAAAGATTATTTCCAAATAAATAAGCATAGCTTCATGTTGAACTGTTATATAATTTAAAATATATCAAAAATACTTGTTTTCTTATGGCTCTTTTACACCTTAATTACATTAACAAGATCATCGGTTGTGTCTACATATATGGGGGAAATGAAATCTAATAATGAAAAAGAAAAAAAGTAAAAATCTACTAGGTTGTTATATTGGACAAGATTAGAGTACAGAACATAATTTTCTTTCACTCAAACAGTACTAGTGGACACAAAAATAAGACTAAGTCAAATATTTTATGAGCTATACTAAAGCTATACTTTACTATCACTTCTTATTTCGTTTTAATGTCCTGAAATAGCTGACATGTTCCATTTCCTACGTTCAGACATTGCTGCTATAAGCACATTTCATTACTTGCTTTATGCAAAATATCTTCATGATTGCAAACTATCCATGAAACAAATATAATTTGAAACAAATCTCAAATGTGGAAGGAAGCTGTTCTGTACTCTCACATAAAGATAATGTATTTATTGAGTGTAAATACAGCAACTATGTACTAAGGAACAGATAAGAATGTGCTGAGCAGTTAGAGCTTTTATTTTGTCAGAATTGGCCTAACTCAACAAAAGTCAGAGTTTCTATTTATGTGATTTATTACACTGGCACAGAGAATTACAAGTATATGAACATCTAAGCCACAGAGGATATTTACAAAAAGTTAGTAATTATAATAAACATCTCTTATCACTAAAACAGAAATCTTAACAGACTTGGAATGGAATCAGAAAAGTAAACTCACAACCCTAAAACATATTTCCCATTCATTATCAAAACATATGTAAAATTACTGTTTTTCTTTATAGACTTAGAGGAGGGGGTTTCTTATAAACCCTGATTGGCTGCATACAAATTCAGATAATTACAGCACTTTTATTTAAACAGTAAATGAGAGTTGTAGAGAATAAGTTAACCTAGTCTATGGTTTTCAGTTATGCGACTGAAAACTCCTACCTCACTGTAGAATCTTCTGTGTTATCATCAGCAATCATCTCCAAATCTTGTAAGTGTTTCTCACAGGCTTCTTTAAACAAATTCTCTTCTGAAACTGCTTTAGGAGTATCTTCATTTGCTCAAAGATGTTCTATCAAGTTTTGTGAGTGCCAATTCTGAAAGGCTCTTTGATGGTCAGGGGCCAGTCCTGGCACTGGTGTTAGTATGTTGGGGTGGAAAGGATTGTTCTTTTTTTCAGTCTGTTTCTGTCCTGAGCATGGTTGTTCAACCTGCCCTGAACCGGGGTCCCTCTATGCTCATATCCTTCCTGCTGAAGGCAGTTTCCAGTGTTGGGCGACCCTTGAGAGGGATGACTAAACCACCTCCAATGTAGCCTTAGGATCTGTTTCACATGAAACTCTTCCTTGCCAGACACTGACATTGTTGCAGGAGGAAAGACAAAAGCCTTCTCTCACAGAAAGGAAATGGAGCCTTTGTTATCTCCTGTTTCTCTGCCTCTTCTGTAGAGCTAACAAAAGCACAAGTGCTGAGAGCAGTCTTTCTTGCTTCCCTCCCTTCCCCCACTGCCTGTGGTGCACTCTAGCTTTCTAGCTGAAACAGAAAACTGCAGCTAACAGTGTAGGTGGGAACTCACACTGACAGGATGATGAGATCAGACCTTAAAGTAAATCAGCTTAGCACAGGAAAACAGCTACCACAGCACATTGCCACTGCTAGATTTGCAGGCTCACAGCCCTCCCACCTGGACTTGCAAATATCTAACCCAGCTTGTTCTTTAACCTAAGTACAATATCTGTAGCTTGAACCCAAGCAAGTGAGAAAAAGCAGTATTTAAACTCACTTCCTTCTATGTTCCCTCTACTCACCCCACCCCCTCCCAGATTAGCCCACTTCTGAGAATGTGCCACTTTGTCCCAGAATAATTTATACCAGGAAATTCATGATGATCTTTTTCAGGTTCTTATGGAAATTTTGATGGGGTTCATCAAGGGACAACATCTTATCAGTCCTCTCATGCAGGTTGGTAGTTATTTCTACAAAATATCTAAAAATGTGAATGGTCTTATATTAATATTTGCTTTAAAACCTGAACAGTTTCAGAAACATAAGAAAGTGTTGGTTACCCATGACTAAACACACACACACACACACACACACACACACACACCACTAGAGGATGTATTCATAGTATTTTAAGTCTACACCTGAAAGAAGAGAGCAGTGTTTTTTCTAAGCTGGTTAGGTTAAGAAGAGATGCCTTCTCTCAGTGACAATAGCTTGAAAACAAATAGTCTGTTCTGGCTCCATGCCTGTATAAACACCTCCTTATTATGCTCTTTACTTTCACAGGGAATGTTAAAGGTCTATTTTCTTTGTTCAGAAGTCCTTGTGAGAGGATGAAAAAGGGCCTGTTTTGAATCAACTCCATATTGCCACATAACTCAGTAATAGCTATGCACAAAGTACTTTGACATCTAACTCAGAATCACCAATTGTACAGAGGTGTTTCTATAACAGTCATATATCAGAAATGCTTTCACCAATGCCATTTTGAAGTTCAGTTTGAATTTTATCTAGCTTCCATGTAATGTATACAAGTGATAAGGGGGTAGATTATGCCAGTGTATTCTTAGAAAGAATATAGAAATTGTAAGGTTTTGGTTTTAGTTCTGACTTTATGGTTAATAAGCTGTATAATCTTTAATAAGTAACTTTACTCCTTTGCATCATAGTCTCTTCATACATAGTGTGGAGAGGCTGAAGAGATTTTTAAATTTCTACTTGCAATGAATTTTAAATGCTTGGAAACAGTGTGAATATCTTTTTCAAAGTTTTGGTAGTTATTTTACATACAGTTTTCTATAAATCTAACTATAACTTTCCCTTTCCTCTCTTGTTTTTGTAGGTATAATGGTAAATTTGTGTCAATTTGGCTGGACTATGTATGGGTTATCCAGATACCTGGTAAAACATTATTTTGGCTGTTTCTGGATGAGTTTAACATTTTAATCAATAGACTGAGTAAAGTAAATTGTCCTCCTTTATCCAATCAGTTGAAGGTTGATCAAATATATAAAGCAATACTAAGTAACATAAAGGATCTCATTGATAATACTACAATAGGAGTAGGGGAATTTAACACCCCACTTACATCAAAGGACTGATCATCTAAGCAGAAAATCTAAGCAGAAAATCAACAAGGAAACAATGGCTTTGAATGACACAATGGACCAGATGGGCTTAAGAGATGTATTCAGAACATTTCATCTTAAAGCAGCAGAATACACATTCTTTTCAAGTGCACATGGGACATTCTCCAGAATAGATCATGTACTAGGTTACAAAACAGGCCTCAACAAGTACAAAAAACTGCCTTCATACCATGCATCTTTTTGGATCACAGTGCTATAAAACTTGAAGTCAACCACAAGAAGAAGAAAAAAAAAAAATGGAAAGACCACAAATACATGGAGGTTAAACAACATACTACTAAACAATGAATATGTCAATCAGAAAATCAAAGAAGAAATTTAAAAACATACATGGAAACAAATGAAAATGAAAACATGACAGTCCAAAACCTTTGGGATGCAGCCAAAGTGGTCCTAAGAAGGAAATATATAGCTATATATGCCCACTTCAAGAAAAATCTCCAACAACCTAACTTTACAATGAAAAGAGTTATAAAAAAGAACAACAAATGAAGCCTAAAGCCAGCAGATGGAAAGAAATAATAAAGATTAGAGCAGAAATAAATGATATAGAAACTAAAATTAAAAAAAAAAATAGAACAGATTAATCAGACCAGGAAAATGGTTTGAAAAAATTAATAAAATTGATAAATCCCTAGCCAGATTTATCAAAAATAGAAAGGACTCAAATAAATAAAATAACAAATGAGAGAGGAGAGATCACAACCAGCACCACAAAAATACCAACAATTATAAGAGAACATTGTGAACAATTACATGCTAACAAACCAGATAACTTAGAAGAAATAGTTAAATTCCTAGAAACATATAAATGGAACCAAAACTGAAACAAGAAGAAATAGAAAACTTGAACATATTGATAACCAGCAAAGAACTTTTCAAAAATCTCCCAATGAACAAAAGTCCAGGGCCAGATGGCTTCCCAGGAGAATTCTAAAACACATTTAAAGAATTAATACCTATTCTTCTCAAATTATTCCCAAAAAGAGAAATGGCAGGAAATTTTCCAAACTTATTCCATGAAGCAAGAATTACCTTGACAAAGGTAAGACAGATAAACTCCACTAAAAAAAAAAAAAAAAAATAGGCCAATATCCTTGATGAACATGGATTCAAAGATTCTCAACAAAATACTAGCAAATCAAATTCAACAGTACATTTAAAGAATCATTCACCACGATCAAGTGGGATTTATTCCTGAGCTGCCAGTGTGGTTCAATATTTATAAATCAATGTGATGTACCACATTGATAAAAGAAAGCATAAGGACCAAATTATCCTTTCAACAGTTAAATAAAAAGCTTTTCACAAAGTATAAAGTACATTAGTGATAAAAACCCTCAACAAAGTAGAGACAGAAGGAATATAGCTCAACATAATTAAGGCCATATATGAAAAACCCACAGCTAATATCATCCTCAATGAGAAAAAAAAACTGAGAACTTTTCCTTTATGGTCAAGAACAAACAAGGATGTCCACTATCACCACTGTTATTTAACATAGTACTGGAAGTCCTAGTCTCAGCAAGCAGACTTCAGAAAGAAGTACAATGCTTCTAAATTGGTAAGGAAGAATTCAAACTTTCACTATTTGCAGAAGGCATGATAATCTATAAAGAAAACCCAAAAGACTCCACCAAAAAAATTGCTAGAACTGATACACAAATTCAGTAAAGTCACAGGATATAAAATCAATATACAGAAATCTGTTGCAGTTCTATACACCAATAATGAAGCAGCAGAAAGAGAAATAAAAGAAGTAATCCTATTTACAATTGCACCAAAAATAATAAGATACCTAAGAATAAACCTAACCAAAGAGGGAAAAGAGGGGAACCCTCCTACACTGTTGGTGGGAATGCAAGCTGGTGCAGCCACACTGGAAAACAGTATGGAGGTTCCTCAAAAAGTTGAAAGTAGAGCTGCCCTATGACCCAGCAATTGCACTACTGGGTATTTACCCCAAAGATACAAATGTAGGGATCTGAGGGGGTATGTGCACCCTGATGTTTATAGCAGCAATGTCCACAATAGCCATGCTATGGAAAGAGCCAAGATGTCCATTGAGAAATGAATGGATAAAGAAGAAGTGGTATATATATACAATGGAATATTATGCAGCCATCAAAAGGAATGAAATCTTGCCATTTGCAATGACGTGGATGGAACTGGAGGGTATTATGCTGAGCGAAATAAGTCAATCAGAGAAAGACATGTATCATATGATCTCACTGATATGAGGAATTCTTAATCTCAGGAAACAAACTGAGGGTTGCTGGAGTGGTGGGGGTTGGAGGGATGGGGTGGCTGGGTGATAGACATTGGGGGAGTGTATGTGCTATGGTGAGCACTGTGAATTGTGTAAGACTGTTGAATCACAGACCTGTACCTCTGAAACAAATAATATATTATATGTTAAAAAAAAAAAAAAGATAGTAGGAAGGGAGAAATGAAGGGGGGTTAATAGGTGGGGGAGATGAATCATGAGAGACTATGGACTCTGAAAAACAAACTGAGGGTTCTAGAGGGGAGGGGTTGGGGGGATGGGTTAGCCTGGTGATGGGTATTAAAGAGGGCACTAACTGAATGGAGCAATGGGTGTTATACGCAAACAATGAATCATGGAACACTACATCAAAAACTAATGATGTAATGTATGGTGATTAACATAACATAATAAAAAAAAAGAAGATGTGGTATATATATACACAATAGAATATCACTCAGCATAAAAATGAATGAAATTCACAAAGACGTGGATGGAGCTAGAGAGTCTTATCCTAAGCAAAATAAGTCAGTCACAGAAAGACAAATACCATACGATTTCACTCATATGTAGAATTTAAGAAACAAAACCTATAAGCATAGGGGAAAAAGAGAGGCAAGCCAAAAAACAGTCTCTTAACTTAGAGAACAAACTGATGGCTATCAGAGAGGGGATTTGGGTGGGGTGATGGGTTAAATATGTGATGGTTATTAAGTGGGGCAGTTGTTTTTATGAGAACTGGGTGTTTTTTAGTGATGAATTACTAAATTCTACTCCAGAAACTACTATTGCACTGAATGTAAGCTAACTGGTATTTAAGTAAAATCTTGAAATAATAAAAACCTGAAAAAATTATCTATGTTTTACACCACTGTATTCTCCACTGTGCTTAAAACAGACATAGAGTAAGCACACTGTAAATAGCAGGCCAAATGAATAAAATGTTATAATAGAGGTGCAAATAACTTATGGTAGTACAAAAAGTAGTTCTAATTTATCGATCTAAATAGTCCATCTAAATAGTATCTTCTTGGATACCAGGAGTCTACCACCTTATTTTGCTAATATATTTTCTGAGCTCGTTATGTTTCAGATATGATTGTCTATGTGTGTACTTTTTACAATAAGTTGAATAGTAACTAATACCTATGAAAGTCTAGACATTGATAACACAATATTCTGTACGATTCTACTGAGAATGTGCTTTTGTAAAGTATGCAGAGTATGACCATTTTCCTAGATCTTGGACATAGAACTGTAGAATGACTAAGAAAGTATATAGATCTTCCAGAAAACAAATGAAGAGAATAATATTTTATGAAGCATGAGGGTTACTTTTAAATTTCTAATTATAAAAGTGAGATGTAAACATATTCAAACAGAAAGAAGATGACTGTGAGGAGAACCATATTTTACTCATCATTGCCTTCTCATTGCCTTATTATCTACTTTGCACCTAATAAATATTTATGTAGAATTATTGAATGAGAAATTGTGAATTAATTTATTATAATATTAATTACTATCTCTATAAGTGCTAGAATTTTAAAATGAAACTGCAAATTGGTTATGGGTTGAAATACTCTTCTAAATAATGAATTATTATACAGGTGGGGGAAAAAGCCAGCAAACCAGTTGAAATCTGTCAGCTTAACAGCCATTCACCCTCTTAATGTTTCCTGAAAAAAATTCTGGTCAGCAAATTGAATCATTCAGCTGTTAGGATGCTTCAGAAGTTAGCGTTTTTCAAATGCTTAGGAATACATTGTTTTATTTGTTTCACATAATTATCTGATTCTGCAACTTAAAGAAAAATAATATAGTCAAGGGGAACTGGGATGGCTCAGTTGGTTGAGCATCCAGGTCTTGATCTCAGGGTTGTGAGTTCAAGCCCTGCATTGGGCTCCACACTGGGGATGGAGCCTAATTAAAAATACAATATAGTCATAGACTTCTGTATATTTTTTCTTTTTTTTATTATGTTATGTTAATCACCATATATTACATCATTAGTTTTTGATGTAGTGTTCCATGATTCATTGTTTGCGTATAACACCCAGTGCTCCATGCAGAACGTGCCCTCCTTAAACCCATCACCAGGCTAACCCATCCCCCCACCCCCTCCCCTCTAGAACCCTCAGCTTGTTTTTCAGAGTCCATAGTCTCTCATGGTTCATCTCCCCCTCCAGTTTCCTCCAATTTCCCCCCCTTCATTCTTCCCCTCCTGCTATCTTCTTCTTTTTTTTTTTTAACATATAATGTATTATTTGTTTCAGAGGTACAGATCTGTGATTCAACATTCTTGCACAATTCACAACGCTCACCATAGCACATACCCTCCCCCAATGTCTATCACCCAGCCACCCCATCCCTCCAACCCCCCACCACTCCAGCAATCCTCAGTTTGTTTCCTGAGATTAAGAATTCCTCATATCAGTGAGGTCATATGATACATGTCTTTCTCTGATTGACATATTTTGCTCAGCATAATACCCTCCAGTTCCATCCACGTCATTGCAAATGGCAAGATTTCATTCCTTTTGATGGCTGCATAATACTCCATTGTACATATATACCACATCTTCTTTATCCATTTGTCTGTCGATGGACATCTTGGCTCTTTCCACAGTTTGGCTATTGTGGACATTGTTGCTATAAAAATTGGGGTGCATGTACCCCTTCGGATCCCTACGTTTGTATCTTTGGGGTAAATACCCAGTAGTGCAATTGCTGGGTCATATGGTAGCTCTATTTTCAACTTTTTGAGGAACCTCCATACTGTTTTCCAGAGTGGTTGCACCAGCTTGCATTCCCACCAACAGTGTAGGAGGGTTCCCCTTTCTCTGCATCCCCGCCAACATCTGTTGTTTCCTGACTTGTTGATTTTAGCCATTCTGACTGGTGTGAGCTGGTATCTCATTGAGGTTTTGGTTTGGATTTCCCTGATGCTGAGTGACGTTGAGCACTTTTTCATGTGTCTGTTGGCCATTTGGATGTCTTCTTTGGAAAAATGTCTGTTCATGTCTTCTGCTCATTTCTTGATTGGATCATTTGTTCTTTGGGTGTTGAGTTTGATAAGGTCTTTATAGATTTTGGATACTAGCCCTTTATCTGATATGTCATTTGCAAATATCTTCTCCCATTCTGTGGGTTGTCTTTTGGTTTTGTTGACTGTTTCTTTTGCTATGCAAAAGCTTTTTATCTTGATGAAGTCCCAATAGTTCATTTTTGCCCTTGCTTCCCTTGCCTTTGGCGATGTGGTCAACTAATCTTCAACAAAACAGGGAAGAATGTCCAATGGAAAAAAGGCAGTCTCTTCAACAAATGGTGTTGGGAAAATTGGACAGCCACATGCAGAAGAATGAAAATGGACCATTTCCTTACACCTACACACGAAAATAGACTCAAAATGGCTGAAAGACCTAAATGTGAGACTGGGAGTGCTTCAAAATCCTAAAGGAGAACACAGGCAGCATCCTCTTCGACCTCAACTGCAGTAACTTCTTCCTAGAAACATAGACTTCTGTATATTAAATGCTGCACATTCAACAACCTATCATGACCCTGAGGTGGATCTGTTCACTTGGCACAAGCTACACTGGACAGCACTAAAATGGTGCAAAACAAAAACAAAAATAAAAATAAAAACAAACAAAAACAAAAAACAAAACAATATGTGGTTTAGAAAGCTTGAACCCTAAACACAAGACTTTAAATCAATCCTGTCCTAATTGTTACACAATGTTGAAGAAGGCTAAAAAATATTAACAAAGCCCCAGTCTGTTTTCTTATGCCCACAAAAGGAGCTCAAAGAATTATATGACATTGCTGTAACAAAACTCCTTCTGTTTACATTCATCCACTTATTTAGGTGAACATTTTTTTTTTCAGTGTTTATATCTGTAAAACAAAGAAACAAAAATAAATGATGCTGACTCTGTCTCATTCTAATAAAAATTAATATTATTTGTTGGTATAGAAACTGAATACAAAAGTACCCATCTGTTTCTACTAATGATTCATTCCCAGTAAAATTTTAATATTTGTTTAATACCTGTCACAAATATAAAATACACCTATGTTGTTTTCTTTAATTTGTGTGTTAATAATTATAATACTTTCAATGAAAAAAATATTGTCAAAGGAAATTTTTAAAATACAATTTAATTTCTATATGTATTTTTGTTTCAGGAATTATAATAAGGTGATCTATAGAATACTTTTAAAATGTATTATATAGGAAATAATTTTTTTAGGAAAATGAAATGAAAATATAGGCTCAAGGAGAAAATAAATTAAAACTTTTGCTGCTAAAGACAAGATTTTCCATGTATTATTAAATGAATGATAGCAGTATCAAATCACCACAGTATTTAGATTCCATTGGATATATTTGAAAGACTGATTTAAAAGAGTTATTTTGAAATGCCAATATTTACAAATATCTAGAAATTGCATTCTTTCCAACTGTTTAAATTATGATGCAATTTTTAAATGTGAGCTTTGTAAAGTATCAGGCTGTATATGTTGAAATTTTTACTATTTTAAATGGAAGCCTTTTTCCTCATTTCAGAATAGAAACTTGAAAAGAGGAATATAGCATACAATAGCAGGACAGCATTTGTTTGTTTTTGCATGTATGTGTTTGTGTGTGTGTAATGCTGCTTTTGACATAGTTTATTATATTGGAGGCTATTTTTGGCCATTTTAGAAGCCTGTTTTCAAATGTCAGACACTTCATATATAATGAAATGTGATACAACTGAGGCAGGCAAAGGCTAAATTTGAATCATCAACAATAGTTTATATTCGTATTCCAGTTATAGAAAAGTTGAAATCTAAATTGCCCATGGATTTTACTTATATTTATTTTCTAAACAGTTTGGAAAGTGAAAAAAAGAGTTGCTGGGAGAAACTTGAAAGATAATTTAGAAATTTAAACATTAAAAAAAAAACCCAAGTTTCTGGATACAGAACAGTATAGCATTCATAAATACAAATCCTGCAATGCAGACTTCATGTGGTATGTATGTATGTTTGTAAAAACACAGAGAAATAGACATACACATAACATGAATCAAATCATGCCCCATAGACAAAAACTTCAAGAGATCACTCTATGTCAAATAGTCAATAGGGTATTTTTTTTCTTTTTTCTTTTCTAGGATAGATAAGAGATGATAGGGGCCTGCATCAGAGTGATAAGTACAGATAAGCAAACTGACCTTGGCAGTCACAAAGGCATATTTATATGCTGATAAGCACACACATATGCACACACAAAGACACACACTGATTTTAGGTAGTTAGAAATTTAAGAAAGTAAAGAACTTTAATCTCCACTAAAGTATAATTCATTTGTATGAACATACAAATCAGACCTACAAAATCAGTTATCTATTTAGCATCATACTTTGGCTTTAAAAAGTTAATTCAACCAATACATATATACACATGTATTATGTACATTCCCATAGTCATTACACAGAGAAGACATTTACATTAATACATGCCACTTCATCTCGGTAACCTGTCTTTCACAATAAATTACTCAGTATATATGTTGATTATATTGACCTGGTTTAGATTTGACAGTTGAACTAAATATAAAAGTTAACTATAAATAGCTTTAGGAAATTGTTGAGTATAAATTTTGAGAATAAGTATATTCACTATCTCTATAGATATTTGCATTCAGTGGATTGTGAGAAGTAAGCACATATATCTAGGTTTGAACAGATAATTTAATTCAGGAAATATTTATCAACTTCCTACTATGAACAAAACATTGTAGGTAATGGGAGATATTTTTTTTTTTAAAGATTTTATTTATTTATTCATAAGAGACAGAGAGAGAGGAGAGGCAGAGGGAGAAGCAGGTTCCCCGCTGAGCGGAAAGCCCGATGTGGGACTCGATCCCAGGACCCTGGGATCATGACCTGAGCCGAAGGCAGACGCTTAACCATCTGAGCCACCCAGGCACCCGGTAATGGGAGATATTTATAGTCCTTTTTAAAATTTGAATTTTAAGAAGATAGATGGATTACAAAGATAGGAAAATTGAAAATCAGGAGGCTGCTGCAATAGTAAAGATAAGAGATGATAGGGGCCTGAATCAGAGTGATAAAAATGGGAATTTGGTGAGAGTCATGAAAGAAATTATGAAGTAGCATCAACAACATGTGATGATTAATTACATATGGATGGTAATATAAAGGCATGTCTGCCTTTGGTAACTGAGAGGTTGAGGATGAAATAGGAAATAAAAATGTAAGTAGGAACAACTTCTCAGGTGTAATGTGAGTACAAGTTTCAAAGTGATGAGTTTAGTTTGGGGTAGGTTGAGGTTGATATTTCAGTGAAATATTGGCATAGATATGTTCAGTCGGTATGTTGAAATGTGAATCTGAATCTCAATACAGAGATTAAGAGTAAAGCTAAAGATTTGGAAATTTTCAATGTAAGTTGGTAAGTGCTTTCCTTAATACCCATCCCCCATCTAGCCCATCCCCAACCCACCTCCCTCCAACACCCCTCGGTTTGTTAATACTTAGTGCATAGCTACATTAAGCAAGACAAATTGATGTGTGTGTGTGTGTGTGTGTGTGTGTGTGTAAATTCTTAACAAAATTCTTATCTACTCCAGTAAAGACTTTTGTAGACATAGATATGCTTCTTCTAAAATTTAAAAGGAAAGTCACAGTCCCTATAATAGCTATTATGGACTGAATATTTGTGTCCCACAAAATTCATATGTTAAAGCTGTAAACCCCAATACCATGGTAGTAGGAGGTTGGACCTTTGGGAGTAATTAGGTTTAGATGAAGTCATGAGGGTGGATATCACATGATGGAATAAGTGTCCTTATGAAGAGGAAGAGACATCAGTGCACTTTCTTTCTCCACTATGTGAAGATGCAGTGAGAAAGAAGCTGTTTGCAGACAGAGGGCTGTCTCTAGAACCTGACCATACTTGCAACCTAATCTTGGACTTTCCAGCCTCCTGAACTGTGAGAAATAAATGCCCATTATTTAAGTTACCTAGTCTGTGGTGTTTTGTTGTAGCAACACATGCAGACAAGGCAATAGCTAAAACAGTCTTGAAAAATAATCATACTACTGGATACCTAATAATAAAACCTTCTGTATAGCTACAGTACACAATGGTAAAGTCTTCTGCATAGCTACAGTAATCTAGATTGTGCTTTATTGGCAGAAAAAGTCACACATAGATAGACCAGTGGAACAAAGTAGAGAACCCAGAATTAGATACACAAAACATGTCCAATTGATTTTTGACAAAGTTTAAAAGCAATTAAATGAGGAAAGGATAATTATTGCAACAAATAATGCCAGAGAAGTGGACATCTACAGTAAAAAGAAATGAACTTTGACCTAAGTGTCACACTGTATACACAAAATAACCCAAAAGGAATAATGCACATAAATATAAAATATGGAACTATAAAAGTTTAGAAAAAAAAAAAAAAAAACTTGGAAGAAAGTCTTCAGAATCTAGTGCCAGACAAAGTTTGTAGACTTGACACCGAAAGCATGATCTAGAAAAGAAAAATTTGATGAACGGAACTTGGTCAAAGTAATAAATTTTGATCTGTGAAAGTATTCCTTAAGAGGATGAAAAGACAAAGTACAGAGAAAATATTTGAATCCCCACATCCTACAAAGGATTAGAACCTATAATATATAAAGAACTCAACAATATAAAAACATGCAATTAAAAAATGGACAAAAGACATTTATGAACAGACATTTATCCAAAATGAACATAAATAGGTTAAAAATATATGAAAAAGATATTCAGAATTATTAGTCACTGGGAAAATTCAAATTTAAATGACAATGAGATATGAGGATACACCTATCAAAATGGCTAAAGTAAGAAAGAGTGACAACACCAAGTGTTTGTGAGGACGTGGAGAAAGCAAATCAAATTGCTGGTGGGAATGTGAGATGGTACAGCCATCCTGCAAAAGTTTGACAGTTTCTTTAAAAACTAAATAAATAACCACCATGTTACTTAAAAATTACACTATTGGGATTTTTTTCCAGAGAAAATAAAACTTATTTACACACCAAAAACTGTACACAAATATTAAGAGCAGCTTTATTTGTAATAGCCAAAAAGTGGAAACAGCCCAGACCTATTTCAACAAGATACAAACTGGTGTATCCATACCATTGAATAGAACTCAGCAATAAAGATAATTTTTCATTGATACACAGAACAACTTGGGTGAATCTCGAGGAAATTGTAGTGAGGGAAAAAAGCCATTCCCCAAAGGTTACATGCTGCATGATTTTATTTATATAACTTTACTGAAAAGACAAAATTATAGAAATGGAGAAAGGATTAATGGCTCTTAGGGATTAGAGACAAGAATGGGGTGGATTTAGCTTTAAAAAAGCATCACAAGGTTTCCATGTAATTAAGAAAACTCTTTTTTTTTTTTTTGTCTGTATTCATGACAACTGAATACTATACTATGGCTTGCAAGATGGTACCATTGAAGAAAACTGGGAAAAGGGTATAGAGAAGATATGCATTATTTATGACAACAGCATATAAATCTACAACACAAACAGTTTAATTTATAAAATTAGGGGAAAATATCACCATAATATAGAACAACTTATATATAACATTGTATTGTGGGATTTATATATATAATGTATGTAGCTATAAGACATATGACAACCACAAGAAAGGATCTGATTGGTAAATTGACATATATAATTGGAAGGTTCTTAAATTTTACATGAAGTGGTAATATTAACACCAACCAGTGGTAAAAAGCTAAGGGATGTATAACATAGTGCCTAAAGAAACCATTAAAAATAATGCAAAAATTCAATAATTAAATATAAAAATAATTTAAAATTTCCTTAATATATTAAAGTGAAATTCTGAAAAAAAATCAAATCAATCCCCCAAAAGGGAGGAGTAACAGAAGAACAACAACAACTACAAAAAAAAAAAAAAAAAAACAGATGGGGGGGAAAACGTGATAAAATGGCAAGTCTAAATTCATTCATATCAAGAATTACTTTAGAGTGAATGTAATAAACATTCCAATTAAAAATACCCTATGAGTTTGGTGCTATTTTTATTTATTTTTCACAGATGAAGAAACTAAAGTGCAGAGAGGGTAATCACTCCTAAGTTTACACAAGAAGTAAATGGAAGAGCTAGGATTTAAACCTAGACAGAGCCCATGTTCTTAATGTCAAAATTATATCAGTTAACATTTAAGTGGTTCTGACCCACCATAAATTAATTAATTTCCAAATGGAAAAAATATATATATATGGGATAATAATTTAGAACTCAAGGCTAGTGCACCCAGTGTGATGAAAAAAGTTAAAGATACAATACTCACACAAAACAATTAGAGGAAGACAAGAGACAGAATACAAATATGTATTGAGTAGTATAGTGGAGACTAGAAATAGAAAGGGAGATGGACTTCCCTTAAAAAGAGAAGTCACGTAGTGCCTGAGTGGCTCAGCTGGTTAAGCATCTGACTCTTGGCACAAATTCATTTAAATATCAACGGGAGGAGTAACCCCACAAAAATGGACTTGGGTATCTTTCAGGTAACTGGCAATTTTGCTCCACTAGTTATTCTCACTTGTCAATATTTACAGAAGCTAAGTCAAACAGCACAACTTTTTTTTAAATCCTAATTATAATTTCATTTATCCAGTTTTTCTGTATATCCTACAATTTTTATAAATTTGATCCATGTAAGATTATTCAAATAGAATGGGAAAACATAAGAAGTGGAGGGAGATCATTGTTTTTACAACTCAAAAACTGCCTATCACAAATTTAAAAATGTAAATACATAAAAATGTTTTATAGGCATCTTGAGAAGAAATAAGAAAAAGAAAAGACATGAAAATAAAACACGGAAATGAAAATAAAATCTGGGGAATACTGCATCCTACACTTAGGATCATATTAATTAAACCTGTAAGATTATTTTTTTAAGATTTTATTTATTTATTTGACAGAGAGATAGAGAGAGAGAGCACAAGTAGGCAGAGCAGCAGGCAGAGGGAGAGGGAGAAGCAGATTCCCCACTGAGCAGGGAGTTGTTCCGAGGATCCCAGGATCATGATCTGACCCAAAGGCAGACACTTAACTGACTGAGCCACCCAGGCTTCCCAACCAGTAAGATTCTTAATGAATCACAAAGGAGCCTATAAAAACTAAACTTACATAATCAATAAGTTTGATTCTTTTGTAAATATTTCTTTGATGTTGACTATATAAAATTAAATGTTTTATAAGGATTTTTAAAGCTTCCAATATGTATTTTCCCTTCAGTTTTATTCTCTAAAGTCATATTTCTCTTTCCAGTAATTTAAAATGTTTCTTAATAGAGAAATACAAGGAATCTTCACTGAGTTCAAGCGTATAAATGTTCAACCACTTTGGAAAATTATATTATTTATATCTATACTGGGCATTATCAGGTACCTGTTGGTTAAGCCCCTTTTTATTCATCTTCATAGAGTGTAATATGATTCTTTTATCCTTTCAAAGTACTCTTGTTCACACACATCAAAGAAATTGTAGCATTTATTTAGTTGTTCCTTTGGCCACAGAATGTTTCATTACTTATGAATATAAAATAATATATTTTTGTATAAAAAAGGAGGGACCTTTAATTATAACTTTATATTCTTTTAGGCTGTTTGAAATTTTTATAATGTGCATGTGTAACTTTGATAAAAATATATACCTCATAATATATGCAGACTAGTTGACAATCTCTTCAATTAATTTTAATCTGTGGTCATGTATTTGCTAAGATACTTAGAATATTCTACATGGTATCATGTTGAAATAATATTGGATTAAAATTGATGCTGAATAAAATCAAAGATTATAATAGTAACATCATTTTTGCCAACTCTTAGTGCACCTTGTGGTATAGATATACTTAATTGCCAGTAACAATGAACTAATTAGACATTAGAAATTTATAAAAAGTATAATAATGTCTAAGAAATATATCTATAACTGAAAAGGGTTATTTAGAATTTATCAAATTGAAGATGACACAAAGAAATGGGAAACTCCATGCTCGTGGATTGGAAGAACAAATGTTTAAATGTCTATACTACCCAGCTGGGGTGGAGTTAAGATGGTGGAGTGATGTGGGAAACAAAGGCAGAAGGAAATGTAGATAAAACTAAATGTCCTTATAACCTGCAGCCCTTTGACAAATACTTGAGATAGGCAGATTATAACAGTCCTCCAGGATCCTAAGTCTTCTTTAGCATACGAAAGTCCTTTTGGAACTTCCTTTTATCTTTACTTGCCCCAACCCCAAGGTATATAATCAGTTGCTCCTCACAATCCCTGGGCAGCAGGAAGCAACAGCAGCTCTTTCTGCCCATAGGTCCTGTCCCAGTGTTTTAATAAAACCACCTTTTTGCACCAAGCATATCTCAAGAATTCTTTCTTGGTCATCAGCTCCATACCCCAACAATACCACCCCCCAAAAAACTACATTAGAAGTAGTAGGGTGATGTCAGGTTTGGCCAGCAAACCCCGAGGTGGCGAATGAAAAGATTACTCCAGACACCTTAGAAGGAAAAAGGAGAGGGCTTGGGGACCAGATACTCTAGTGGCCAAAGGTCCCCAGCCAAGCTCTGCCTCCACTTTTATTGTGAGCATTATCAATACATCAAAGGAATAAGAAAAACAAAAAGGAGTGCAAAGCTTTAATAATCAGGACAGTGACATAGGGAGTACTGAGTGATTAGAACAAGCTGTGCTCATGATGTGTGTGCAGGCAAGGAGTAAGTGGAGTATGTGACCTCCAAAGATAAATGTTCCTCTTAAGTCAAATATTTACTCCCTGGATGAGTGCCTTGAGCTGCGATGAGGATCTGGCTGTTTTTAGCCCAGAAACCTTAAAGGGTGCCCAGTTTTCTGGACACTCTTTTTTCACTTTTCAATTAGTCTCATCCAGGGAGGTATGTGTTTATTAAATATTATCTAGCCAGGCTCTATGAATTCTCTTGGGGAACCCTGAGCTTGCCTCATCCTTCCAACATAGCAAGATCAAAATCCAACTATTTTGAATAACTAGGAATATGATCTGAGGATTAATAAACAATCTGCACAGTTGGAGAAAGAGAACGTGGCAGATGTGAGGTTTGGCGCCATAAATTAGGGGAGACGAAAGCCGCATGGCCACGAAGGAGAGAAAACCCTTTTTGTGGAGTAAAATCAGGAAGAGGGAGAGAGCGGGAGAGAGCAGGAGAGAGCAGAGCAGGTGGGGACCTCACAATAAGCCCCGATAAGGATATCCCCTGGGTTGAACTGGGAGAGATAAACTCTGAATAACCCTTTCCAGTTATAACCATATATCTCTTAGACATTCTCTTTTTGTTGTTGTTGTTCTTTTGTTGGTTTATTTCCTTCTCTTATTCTTTGGATCAGGCTTTTTTTCCCTCTTTTCTTCTTTCCTTACTCTTTTTGTCCTTCTTTCTTTCTTATTCTTTGGAGTCAGGCTTATAGTTTTGTTTCTCTGTTTGTTTACATTTTTGTTCCTTTTCCTTTTATCTTGGATCAGGATTTTTCTTTTTTTCTTTTCCAGGCATATCTTGGCAAACAAATCAAAGCACACCCAATTAAAGGTCAAAACACTCCCCACTACAAGCAAGGAGGAATTCTCTAGAGGATGGGCAATTGGGCAAGAGTAGCCAAAATGCAACAGCTGAGTGTACACAGCATACGCCAGAAACACTTACTGAAGTTTTTGTTCTTGTTGATGTTATTGTTGTTTTTGTTTTTTCTTTTTCTTTCTTTCTTTTCTGGACAAAATGATGAGACAGAGAAACTCATCCCAAAAGAAATAACAGGAGGAAGTACTCACTGCCAGGGATTTAATCAATATGGATATAAGTAAGATGTCTGAACTAGAATTAAAAAAAAAAAAACAATTATAAAGATACCAGCTGGGCTTGATAAAAGCATAGAATACACTAGAGAATCCCTTATTGTAGAAATAAAAGAACTGAAATCTAGTCAGGCCAAAATTAAAAATGCTATTACTGAGATGCAGTCCCAAGTTAAGACATAAAAATGAGAATGAATGAAACATAAGAGTGAATCAGTGATATAGAAGATAAAATGATGGAAAATAAGGAAACTGAAAAGAAATGAGAAAGAAAACTATTAGATTATGAAGGAAGACTTAGAGAACTCAGTAATTCATAAAGTGAAATAATATGCCCATTATAGGGGTCCCAGAAGATGAGGAGCAAAAGAAAGGGGCAGAAGGTTTATTTGAACAAATTATAGCTGAGAACTTCCCTAATCTGGGAAATGAAACAGGGATTCAAGTCCAGGAGGCACAGAGTACCCCCTTCAAAATCAACAAAAATAGGTCAATACCTTGACATAGTATAGTGAAGCTTGTAAATTTCAAAGATAAAGAGAAAATCTTGAAAGCAGCTCAGGACAAGAGGTCCTTAGCCTACAAGGGTAGAAACATAAGGCTGGCAGCATACCTGTCCACAGAGACCTGGCAGGCCAGAAGGACTGGCATGACATATTCAACATGCTAAATGGGAAAAAAAAAAAAACGCAGCCAAGTACTTGATCCAGCAAGGCTGTCATTCAGAATAGAAGGAGAGATAAAGAGTTTCCAGGACAAACAAAAATTAAAGGAATTCGTGAACATTAAACCAGCCCTGCCAGAAATATTAAAGGGCATCCTTTGAATGAAGAGACAGACCAAAAGTAACAAAGACCAGAAAGGAACAGAGATAATCTACAGAAACAGTTACTAGAGGTAATACAATGACACTAAATTCATATCTTTCAATAATTACTCTGAATATAAATGGACTAAGTGCTCCAATCAAAAGACATAGAGTATCAGAATGGATTAAAAAAAAAAAAAAACACACACACACAGGGGCGCCTGGGTGGCTCAGTTGTTAAGCGTCTGCCTTCGGCTCAGGTCATAATCCTGGGGTCCTGGGATAGAGCCCCACATCGGGCTCCCTGCTCGACGGCAAGCCTGCTTCTCCCTCTCCCACTCCCCCTGCTTGTGTTCCTGCCCTTGCTCTCTCTCTCTCTCTCTGTCAAATAAATAAAATCTTTAAAAAAAAAAAAAAACAAGACCCATTGATATGCTGCTTATAAGAGACTCAATTTTGACACAAAGACACCTCCAGACTGAAAGTGAGGAGGTGGAGAATCATTTATCATACAAATAGACATCAAAAGAAAGCTGGAGTAGCCATCCTTATATCAGACAAACTAGATTTTAACCAAAGACTGTAATAAGAGATGGAAAAGGATACTATAGCATAATAAAAGGGTCTATCCAACAAGAAGATCTAACAATTGTAAATATTTATGCCCCTAACTTGGGAGCAGCCAAATATATAAAACAATTAATAACAAAATTAAAGAAACACATCAATAATAATACAATAATTGTAGGGGGACTTTAACACCCCACTCACAGCAATGGACAAATCATCTAAGCAGATGAACAAGGAAACATCAGCAACAAGAAACCTTTCAATAAGAAGGTAGATAATTTTGGAATAATAAGAATCCCTAAATCTTCTTTATCTATATATGGTATATATATGGTGTATACACTTATACACCACATCTTTATCCATTAATCTATCAATGAACACTTGGGTTGTTTCCATTTCTAGGCTATTGTAAATAATGCTGCAATATACATAGAGGCACATATATCTTTTCAAATTAGTATTTTCATTTTTTTGAGGGAGGTAAATGTCCAGTAGTGGAATTACTGGATCATATGATTTTTAAGTTTTTGAGGAGCCCCGTACTGTTTTCTAAAGTAGCTGCATCAATTTACATTGTCACTAATAGGACATGAATTTTCCTTTTCCTCCACATCCTCAACAGCACTTGATATTACTTGTCTTTTTGATTATAGCCATTCTATTATGTGTAAGGTGAAATCTCATTGTGGTTTTGATTTGCATTTCCTTGACAGTGATGTTCAACATCTTTTTATGTGTGTGTTTACCATGTGTATGTCTTCTTTAGAAAAATGTCTATTTAGATTCTCTGCCCAATTTAATCAGATTATCCTCCCATTCAGTGTGAAGTTATATAACTTATTCATATATTTTGGATATTAACTCCTTATTAGATAGATCCTTTGCAAATATCTTCTCCTATTTAATAAGTTGCCTTTTTATTTTGTTGATGGTTTCCTTCACTATGTTAAAGTTTTCCATTTCAGTATAGTCCCGATAGTTTAATCTTGATTTTGTTTCCCTTGCCTGAGGAGATGTGTAGAAAAACATTGCTAAGATCAATGTCAAAGAAATTATTGCCTTTGTTTTCTTCTAGGCATTTTATGGTTTCAAGTCTCACATTTAGGTCTTTAATCTATTTCGAGTTTATTTTTGTGTATGATGTAAGAAGGCACTCCAGTTTCATTCTTTTGCATGTAGTTGTCCAGTTTTCCTAACATCATTTGTTGAAGAGACTGTCTTTTCCCCATTGTATATCTTTGCCTCCTTTGTCATACATTAATTTTTAAAAGGATTTTATTTATTTATTTGAGAGAGAGAGAGAGCATGAGCAGGGGGAGTGGCAGAGGAAGAAGCAAACACCCAGCTGAGGAGGGAGTCTGATGCAGAGCTCGATCCCAGGACCCTGGGATCATGATCTGAGCCAAAGGCAGATGCTTAACTGACTGAGCCACCCAGGCACCCTTGTCATACATTAATTGAGTATATAAGTGTGTGTTTATTTCTAGTCTCTCTATCCAGTTCTCTTAATCTATGTGTCTATTTTTGTGTCCATGCCATAATGTTTTGATGACTACAGCTTTGTAGTATATTTTGAAATCTGGGATTATGATACTTTTAGCTTTGTTCTTCTTTCTCAAGATTGCTTTGCCTATTCAGGGTTTTTTGTGGTTCCATGCAAATTTTAGGATTATTCGTTCCAGTGTTGTGAACAATGCTGATGGTATTCTGACAGAGAGTGCACTCAATCTGTAAATTGTTTTGGGTAGTATAGACATCTTAACAATATTAATTCTTCCAAACCATGTGCATGAAACATGTTCCCATTTATTTGTGTCATCCTCAATTTCTTTTATTAATGTTTTATAGTTTTCTGAATATTGGTCTTCCACCTCCTTGGTTAAGTTAATTCATAGTTTTTGGTGTTTTTTTTTTGTGTGATGCATTTGTAAATGAGATTGTTTTCTTACTTTCTCTTTCTGCTACTTTTTTATTAGTGTATAGAAACAAAACTGATTTTGTATATTAATTTTGTATCCTGAAATTTACTGTATACATGTATTCTTCTAATAGTTGTTTGGTGGAATCTATATGTAGTATCAAGTGATTTGCAAATAGTGACAGTTTTACTTCTTCCTTAACAATTTGGATGCTTTTTAGTTATTTTTCTTGTCTGATGCATGTCACTAGGACTTCTAGTACTGTGCTGAATAAAAGTGGTGAGAGTGGACATGCTTGTCTTGTTCCTGATCTTAGTGAAGAAAATCTCAATTCTTAATCATTTAGAATGTTATTAATTGTGGGGTTTTCATATATAGCCCTTATTATGTTATTATGTTGAGGTATGTTCTTTCTAAGCCCACTTTGTTGTGCTAATAAATAGTTTGTTCCTGGACTGTGTATTTGATAATCTGAAACATCTTTATACTTGATATTAAACAAAAATCTAAAGAGCCAATCTCAAAGGTTTAAAATATTTAAGAGCTGGGGCTTCTAAAGAAAATTATCATATTATAATAATGATAGTAATAATGGCTGTGAAACAAAAGTAACACTAACAATTTTAGTAAGATATCTTAGAAAAAAACGAGTGTATATGTGGATATCAGCATATGAAATAACTATTTAATAACTTTCCTGATGGAATACCTATTATATGTAGAGGTTAGTGCAGTGCATTCTCTATGTGTTCTTGTTTGTCTATTTGGCATAGACATAGCATTAAGGTGAAACTTACTTTGTTTACTACTCTTACACTAACTGCTTAAATGAGATATTGTTTTCACCATTGTGATTATGTTTTATCCTTTATTTCACTGTCTTCCTAATCACAAAGTTTATGGCATTATCCCATGATAGAGAATTTTTTAATTTAAATTTGCTTTCTGACATTATAAAAATGAAATGTGCTTATTGTATATGTGTGTACTCATTATTGAGGTTTCTCAAATTATTTGAGATGTCTCAAATTCTGAACAAATATCATTGAAATAAGATGGCACACACATTAGAAGAGAAATAATTAAGATTAGAGCAAACATCAATGAATTAGAAACCAGAAACCAGTAGATCAGATCAAGGACACAAGAAGCTAGTTCTTTGAAAGAATTAATAAGATTGATAAACCACTGGCCAGACTTACATAAAGGAAAGAGAAAGGACCCAAATTAATAAAATTATGAATGGAAGGGGAGAGATCATGACGAACACCAAGGAAATAGAAACAATTATTAGAAATTATTATCAACAACTCTATGCCAATAAATTAAGTAACCTGGAGGAAATGGATGCCTTCCTGGAAACCTATAAACTGCCAAGACTGAAACAGGAAGAAATTGACAACCTGAATAGGCAATAACCAGTAACAAGATTGAAGCAGTGATCAAAAACCTCCCAAAAAACAAGAGTCAGGGCCTGATGGATTCCCTGGGGAATTCTACCAAATATTCAAAGAAGAAATAATACCTAATCTCCTGAAGCTGTTTCAAAAAATAGAAACAGAAGGAAAGCTTCCAGACTCATTCTATGAGGCCAGCATTACCTTAATCCCCAAACCAGGCAAAGACCCCATCAAAAAGGAGAATTTCAGACCAATATCCCTGGTGAATATGGATTCCAAAATTCTCAACAAAATCCTAGCTAATAGGACCCAAGAATACATTAAAAGGATCATGCACCATGACCAGGTGGGATTTATCCCCGGGATGCAAGGGTGGTTCAACATTTGCAAATCAATCAATGTGATAGAACACATTAATAAGAGGAGGGAGAAGAACCATATAGTCCTCTCAATTGATGTAGAAAAAGCATTTGACAAAATACAGAATCCTCTCCCAATTAAAACTCTTCAGAGTATATGCATAGAGGGAACATTCCTCAAGTTCATAAAATCCATCTATGAAAACCCACAGCGAATATCATCCTCAATGGGGTAAAGCTGAGAGCTTTTCCCTTAAGATCTGAAACACGTCAAGAATGCCCACTCTCACCACTATTGTTCAACATAGTGCTAGAAGTCCTGGCAACATGAATCAGACAACAAAGAGAAATAAAAGGTATTCAAATTGGCAAAGGAGAAGTCAAACTCTCTCTCTTTGCAGATGACATAATACTTTATGTAGAAAATCCAAAGACTCCACCCCCAAATTACTACAACTCATACAGCAATTCAGTAATGTGGCAGGATACAAAATCAACACACAGATATCAGTTGCTTTCTTATACACTAACAATGCAACTGTAGAAAGAGAAATTAGAGAAATGATTCCATTTACAATAGCATCAAAACCATAAGATACCTCAGAATAATCCTAACCAAAGAGGTAAAGGATCTATGCTCTGGGAACTACAGAACACTCATGAAAGAAATTGAAGAAGACACAAAAAGATGAAAAAACATTCCTGCTCATGGATCAGAAAAATAAACATTGTTAAAATGTCTATACTACCCAGAGCAATCTATACCTTCAACACCATCCTGATCAAAGTTGCAATGACATTTTTTGAAGTGCTGGAACAAACAATCCTAAAATTTGTATGGAATCAGAAAAGACCCTGAATCGCCAAGCAAATTTGGAAAAAGAAAAACAAAGCTGGGAACATCACTTTGCCCGATTTCAAGCTATATTACAAAGCAGTGATCACCAAGACAGCATGGCACTGGCACAAAAACAGACATATAGACCAATGGAACAGGATAGAGAGCCCAGATATAGACCCTCAACTCTATGGTCAAATAATCTTTGACAAAGCAGGAAAAAACACTCAATGGAAAAAAGACAGTCTCTTAAATAAATGGTGCTGAGAAAATTGGACAGCCACATGCAGAAGAATGAAACACAACCATTCTCTTACACCATATATAAGGATAAACTCAAAATGGGTGAAAGACCTCAATGTGAGACAGGAATCCATCAAAATCCTAGAGGAGAACATAAGCAGTAACCTCTTTGACATGGGCCACAGCAACTTCTTTGAAGATACATCTCCAAAGGCTAGTGAAACAAAAGCAAAAATGATCTTTTGGGACTTCATCAAGATAAAAAGCTTCTGCACAGCAAAGGAAACAGTCAACAAAACAAAGAGGCAACCCACAGAATGGGAGAAGATATTTGTAAATGACACTACAGATAAAGGGTTGATATCCAAGTTCTATAAAGACATTCTCAAATTCAGCACCCAAAAAGCAAATAAATCAAAAAATGGGCAGAAGACATGAACAGACAATTCTCCAAAGAAGACATAAAAATGGCTAACAGACACATGAAAAAAATATTTATCATCATTAGCCATCAGGGAAATTCATATCAAAACCACATTGAGATACCACCTTACACCAGTTAGAATGGCAAAAGTTGACAAGGTAAGAAACAACAAATGTTGGAGAGGTTGTGGAGAATGAGGAACCCTCTTACACTGTTGGTGGGAATGCAAGTTGGTACAGCCACTTTGGAAAACAGTGTGGAGGTGCCTCAAAAAATTAAAAATAGAGCTACCCTATGACCCAGCAATTGTACTCCTGGGTATTTACCCCAAAGACACAGATGTAGTGAAAAGAAGGGCCATATGTACCCCAATGTTCATAGAAGCAATGTCTGCAATTGCCAAACTGTGGAAAGAGCTGAGATGCCCTTCAACAGATGAATGGATAAAGGAGATGTGGTCCATATATACAATGGAATATTACTCAGCCATCAGGAAGGATGAATACCCAACTTCTACACCAACATGGATGGGACTGGAGGAGATTATGCTATGTGAAAAAAGTCAAGCAGAGAGAGTCAAGTATCATATGGTTTCACTTATTTGTGGAACATAAGGAATAGCATGGAGAACATTGGGAGATGGAAGGGAAAAATGAAGGGGGGGGGACATTGGAGGGCGAGATGAACCATGAGAGACTTTGGACTCCAAGAAACAAACTGAGGGTTTTGGGGGGGGTGGGTTAGCTCGGCGATGGGTATTAAGGAGGGCACATACTGCATAGAGCACTGGGTGTTATACGAAAACAATGAATCGTGGATCACTACATTAAAACTAACGATGTATTGTATGGTAACTAACATAACATAATAAAATTAAATTAAATTAAAAATAAGAAAAGCTCAGATGATTACCATTTTTTAGCAATAAAGTATTTTTAAATTAAAAAAGAAATATGATGAGACAGTTTTAAAGCAAAACATTTTATAAATAAGAAAACCAAAATTAAACCCTTTCATTTTGTCTAGGATATGACTCAATTTAATTTGTACTTTGTATAGAGAGGCAAATAAAATATTTGAAACCAATATTATATCACAGATTATATTTTTTCAAGCCACTGTTACTACAATTTGCAAAGATACTATTTAAAAGTTGCCAACCCCACCCTGAGACACACTATTTTTTGTTTGTTTGTTCATTTTTAAAGATTGTCTTTATTTATTTGAGACAGAGAGAAAGAGCTTGAATGGGGGTGTGAGAGGCAGAGGGAGAAGGAGAAGCAGACTCCCCACTGAGCAGGAGCCTGACATGGGTTGATCCCAGGACCTGAGCCAAAGGCAGAAGTGTAACTGACTGAGACACCCAGGTGCCCCCTGATACACACAATTAAATTTGTAATAATGTTATGTCATTTTCTGAATTTTCTCAAGGAATGTATTGAAGTTCTGAAAATAAAGTAAGTTTGCATTTCCTTTCATTTAAAAAATAACACATATGTTGTATAACACTTAGGTGGAGTCAGGGGACATTGGGGAATTAAAGATAGGATATGATAACTCCAAAAATGTTGGAATCACTGATTAAATAGTAAATAATGTTGGATGATACATTCTTCAGAAATAAATATGACATTAACTAAAATAATTATTTGTCCATAGCCAGTATACAGGAAAATAAATGGTTCAGTGACTTGGTAGTGGACCCCTGAGCCTGTTGCTCCTCTAGGTCACTGGACCAAATTAAGTTTGAGTTAGGTATAATGTAAGTTATTACTATCAGACAGCTGTTGATTGCCCAATGTTAAATGAGCAGGTAATTTTATTTTACTATGCAAGTCACCAACATATAAAACAAAATGAAGCATAATAGCTTTATTTGGCAATATGCCCAAAGCAGACCAAGAAGTCAAAGGATGCCAAAACTGAAGTTCAATATATCAAGCGGTCTGTCAGATGGCATGGATGGAGTAAAGAGTGAGGTGTTAAGAAAACATTTAAGACTCACACAAGGAGGAAGAAAATAGCACAATATACCCAGGAAAATTGATTATTGTAGGAAACACCTTTCTATATCATCAAAACAGAAAATGTATAGGAAATAAGAGAGAGATAGGAAAAACAGACTTTTTAACGTGTTCTTCTATTCTAGAGCAAAACTGTTGACCCTCTACCATTTAATGCTGTCTCCTAAGTGTATGCAGTGTGGGTTCAACATATATTGACATCTCCAGATAGATATCAGAGAGCTGAGAAATGATTATTCATTCATTCATCCATTCATTCATTCATCATTACAGACACATGCTCAGTGTTTAGACTGTGTTAAAGTCACTGTGTCATGCTTTGTAATCCTGCTTTTGGTGGAGGTGGAACAAATTGAGAAGTCCTTCAAATTAAGAATATAGCACATTGCATTCCAGAGTAGGCTCTTAACCTGGAATCCGTGTACCTCTGGATACATGGATATATCTCATAAAAGCCTATAAAATTTCCTGAATTCTTTCAACAGGCTAAAAAATGTCCATTGCCCAAAAAAGGTTAAGAACCACTTTTGTATTTAATCTTATTAATTAATTTAAGCAATATTTATTTTGTACCTAATCTCTTTCTGACTGTAGCCCAAAACAATAGTAATTTCAGAGATTATCTATTGCATGTTTCCCGGCCACTTCTTTCCACAAAGATGCAAAATTGTGATTTAGTTCTGCTATAATTATTTGATGCAATATAATAGGTATCACTATAATTTATGTATATTATAGTGACTCAGGCTATTTATAGCTCTCATTTCTCCCAGATAACAAATGACATTTGCAAACACCCTAAAATGTGATTTCCAGTACCAAATCAAAATATAATAAATCAAAAGATGAATTCTGATATGAGTAAAAGCTGTGGGCAATTTGCTGTGCTTCTGAAAGATTCAGCCCTGTGAATACCAGGTCTATTGCACATATCTTTTGCAGCACACTGTGGAAGAAAGCATGATGCCTCAGGCCCTACTCTTAAAAGGCTAGACCCAAATTAATTTGAAAATGTGGGTGAGAAACTCCTTTTGTAATAAAAGCAGAAAGAGCACCCAGTTGAGATTGTTCTCCAGTTTCTAAAGTTTATGACACTAGCTGTACTTTCAAAGTAATACTGATCTATGAGGGGAAAGATAGTGCTAATAAAATCGGTGAGAAAAATACTTGAACAGACTCTATATGTATAGAGGTGGTTATTTTGGTTATCTCACTCCCTGACATATAAGGACATATATAACTTTAATTATCCACCTTTTTCTTTTACAACTTTCCAACTGAGAATCTCTATTTTTAGCCAAGTTATTCAAATGACAGTTTATTCATTAGCCCCTCTTTGCTGTAGTTCATATCATTCTCTCTGCTGAGAATGACTTCTTCATCTCTAATTATTTAAATCCTACTTATTTTTCAAAGCTCATCTGAAATCTTAGCTGCTCCATATTCAGTAACACCTCCTTCTTATACCAGAATTTCTTGCTCTTTACAGCATGAATGAATGGATTTCAAGAGGTCATGAATTTTCTAAAATATTGTCTGCATTTTTATTAGGAGACAGTCTGTTGTTGCTTCTATCAGATTTTTAAAGCTATAAATGAGTTAAAATGGTCAAGAAGTAGTATCTTAAAGTTTCTATTTCACACAGTTGTGGTCTCTTTCATTGCTGGTTTCAAGTTTACTCCTCTCAACATTTCTTTTTTTTTTTCAACATTTCCACTAAGTCATAAGTGATTTATCTATATGCCTTTGTTTCCCCCACAACACAAAGTTTCTTACACATAGTAGTACTCACTATGTAATAGCTAATTGATCTTTGGGTTATTTTGCACTAAATGGTGGCACTGTGCCTATCAGTCATCTTAAATACCTATATGCAAATTTCAGTCTTGGAAATATTATCTGTCAATGCATTATATCTGCCTCAGTAATGCAATGATCATTCTAGCTAGTAGGGAATTCTTTATAGAGTTATATTGTGTGACTCAAATCTATTATTAAGAGATAACTGATATTTCTGAATATTTTCTGCAAGTGTTATCATTCAAAATATTTCTACCTAACACTTTCTTAAGGAACTCTACAGAAATATTCCACCTATTCCAGTATAATTACATGGTCCAGGTTTTTAAATCAGGCATAGCAATCAAAAAATGATTTAGGAAACATAAAAAAAAATCTATAAAAATTAAAAGTATTTTAAATTAATATAGAAATTTGGCATAAAGCATCTTTGGAAATTCATATTAAGAATAATCAGGAAAGGGGCACCTGGGTGGCTCAGTCGTTAAGTGTCTGCCTTCAGCTCAGGTCATGATCCCAGTGTCCTGGGATCGGGCCCTGCATCTGCATAGGGCTCCCTGCTCAGCGGGAAGCCTGCTTCTCCCTCTCGCACTCCCCCTGCTTGTGTTCCCTCTCTCGCTGTGTCTCTCTCTGTCAAATAAATAAATAAAATAAAATAAAATAAAATAAAATAAAATAAAAAAGAAGAATCGGGAAAGGGACGCCTGGGTGGCTTAGTCAGTTGCGTGTCTGCCTCCAGCTCAGGTCACGATCCCAGGGTCCTGGGATTGAGTCCCCCATCGGGCTCCCTGCTCAGTAGGGAGTCTGCTTCTCCTTCTGCCTGCTCTGCCTTCTCTGCCTGCCGCTTCCCCTGCTTGTGCTCTTTCTCTTTCTCTCTGACAAATAAATATAATTTTAAAAAAAACACTGGGTGTTATACGCAAACAATGAATCATGGAACACTACATCAAAACCTAATGATGTAATGTATGATGATTAACATAACACAATAAAAAAAGAATAATCAGGAAAAAAAGACTAATCAGAATGAGTTAGAGCAATTAGTTATGGTTTTGTAGAGGTAAATTAGATGAATGTTTCACCTAGATTTTGAGGAATATAAAGGACAGAATGTATATACAAAGACATAGAAACAAATTCTGTTCACAGGAAAACTAAACAAAATAACTTAAGTTGTGAAATAAATTAGGAAAAGTAAGAAAATAAGATTAATAAATTTGGATCCTGGAGAACAATTACAGATGTAAGGCCTTGGATAAGAAGTTTGGATTTTACATGGTATTGATAGGGTCCACTCTAGGAATAAAGGAAAAGCATCTAAATGTATGTTTTTTGCAGTTAATACTCATATATTGAAAGTAAAATAATAGTAAAAAGACATATCAAACAATCACTAATTAAAATAAAGCTATTGAATCTTGATTAATATCAGAAAGAATAGATTTAAAGACAAAACAGAATTATTATGGATCCAAAGGGTTATTAAATAGGGAGAAAAGATTCATTAACCACGTATGCATCCAAGACAAATAGCCTTAAAATGATAAATCCACAATCATAAGGAAAAATTTCAACATATCTTTATTGAATATTGATAGGTTAAATAGACAAAAACAGATGATCTGGGAAAGACAAGTAATGAATTTATGGACAAACATATACAGTTATGCAACCAACAATTTGTGTAGAGACTTTTTTTCAAGATCCCATGAAATATTCACAGAAATTGATCATGTTCTAGACCATAAGAAAACGTCAACAAATGTCAGAGAATAGGTATCAGGCATATTAAATCTCTGACCACAACACAATTAAGTTAAAAATTAGTAACAAAATTATATGGCTTACGACACTCTCACCATCTGGTAATTAAAAATAATATATGCTGCTAATTAATTAACAAGGTAAAGAAAAATTATAATGAAAACTTTTAAAAGCTCAGTAATAAATGTTAATAAAAATGCAATTTATAAAAACTTGTGAAATATAATAAAATTAGTGTTTTGAGAAAAACATAGACAAATATATTAGAAAAAATTAAATGCTTAAAGCTGATGTGCTCATTAAAATGCTCATCTTAAATAGTTAGAAAAAAGCAATATAGTAAGCCCAAATAAAGTGGACAGAAAGAGATAACGAAAACAGGAGGAGAAATGCAGTAGGATCTACTACAACTTTGTGATTTGTGATCTGAGACTGACGTGATTTTTAAAAAGCTTGAAAGAGTATAAGGGGATGTAAATCAAGAAAATCAACTAGGAGGCCATTGCAAAAATTCAGATGTAAAATACTCATTGCCCAGGTTTCTCATTATCCTTCAGCCTCCACTGTCCTCTACCTGGATATTAATTATTTTCCAAAACTTCACCCAACATCACTGATCTACAGAGTCATCCCTGCCTTCTTCCCTAACTTTGGTACAATGCCCTACCTCTGTACTTTCATAACTTCCTATACACACTGTATTGTAACTATTGTTTATTTGTCTCTCTCTTCCACTGAACTGTAAATTCCCTCAGAGCAGGGACTAGGACTTTATATCTTTAGAATATGGCATAAATCCTGCTAGACTGGGACTCAGTAATGTTTCTTGAATTAACACATGAATAATGTGATGAGATACCCTGGATTATTGTAATTACATTCATTCAGTACTTAGAATGTGCAAGGTATTGTGCAAAGTGACTTCCATGCATTATCTGTTTTTATCTTCATAAAATCTGAAGTAGATACCATTGTTATCTCTACTCTAGAGATGAAGAAACTGAGTAATGGAGGGATTAAGAAACTTTTCCAAGGACACATTGACAAATAAGTGAGAGGTTTGGTGCTCAGATCAAATTTGTCTTATGTTAAAATGCATGTTCTAAACCACGATACTATGCTGTATCCTTCTCTATTGCTATAAGTTTTCAGTGATTCACCCAATATTTATTGAGTATCTTATCTTCTACATATGCATGTATGTGGGTGTTGTCTATATTTGTCTGTTTTGTGGGAGTATTTTTTGAAAATATAAACATTATGAAAGTAGATCTTGCCTTTAAGGGGTTCACAATCTAGCAAGGGAAACAGATTCACAGTCAGTTAAATACATTACAGAATGGTAAGTTCTCTCTAAGGAATCAACAAAGTATCATAGATTTAATAATATCTCCCGTATATATGGGTTTTATACTTCAGAAATATTTTTGTTCACCACACATTACTGCATTTAATATAATATGTAAAGACATGATTTTAATAAATATTTCTAAGAATGTTAGCTTTTACATATGAATAAGAACAGTATTTTTACATTGACAAAATATGTTCACCATACTGTAGTGCATAAAATCCACTATGTAAAGTTACATGAATAAAATATGTTTCAAAAATGATTTAAAAATATTTTAATGTTTGTTTTGTTTTTCAAAGTGAGCATGGCAAGAACAAAATTCTATCTCTTTGAAGTGATAACTGGCAGGAATGTGTAGTGGAGTGATAGTAGGAAACAATGCAAAGACTTAGAATTACTCCAGATTATTGAAGCTCAGAAATTAAATAGGTTTGGTTTACATGGCAGTAAACAGGAAAGTAAAGCAGTAATTCCATGAGAATGAAGATGGATTCAGTTCATTCCATGCTAAAAACATTACAGATGTATTTTTTTGCTCTTCCTACACTAGAAAATAATAAGTCAAATATATTTCATTTAAAAAAATTATTTAAATTCAATTAGCCAACATATAGTATATCAATAGATTCACTTGTAGTGTTCAATAATTTATCAGTTGCATATAACACCAAGTGCTCATCACATCATGTGCCCTCTTAATGCCTGTCACCCAGTTACCCCATCTCCCCACCTACCACCCCTCCAGCAACCCTCAGTTTGTTTCCTATAGTTAAGAGTCTCTCATGGTTTTTCATCCTCTCTGATTTCTTCCCATTCAGTTTTCCCTCCCTTCCCCATGATCCTCTGTGCTATTTCTTATATTACACATAAGAGTGAAACCATATGATAATTGCCTTTCTCTGCTTGACTTATTTCGCTCAGCATAATATCCTCTAGTTCCATCCATGTCAATGTAAATGATAAGAACCCATCCTTTTTGATGGCTAAGTAATATTCCATTATATATATAAGCCACATCTTTTTTATCCATTCATCTGTCGATGGACATCTGGGCTCTTTCCATAGTTTGGCTATTGTGGACATTGCTGCTATAAACATTGGGGTGCACGTGTCCTTTCGGATCACTACATTTGTATCATTGGGGTGGATACCTAATAGTACAATTCTTGAGTCATAGGGTAGCTCTATTTTTAACTCCTTGAGGAACCTCTATACTGTTTTCAAGCGTGGCTGTACCAGCTTGCATTCCCACCAACAGTATAAGAGGGTTCCATTTTCTCTGCATTCTCCCCAACATTTCTTTTTTTCCTGTCTTGTTAATTTTAGCCATTCTGACTGGTGTGAAGTGATATCTCATTGTAGTTTTGATTTGTATTTCCCTGATGCCAAGTGATGAGGAACATTTTTTCATGTGTCTGTTGGCCATTTGTATGTCTTCTTTGGAGAAATGTCTGTTCATGTCTTCTGCCCATTTCTTGACTGGATTATTTGTTTTTCTGGTGTTGAATTTGATAAGTTCTTTATAGATCTTGGATACTAGACCTTTATCTAATATGTCATTTGCAAATATCTTCTCCCATTCCATAAGCTGCCTTTTAGTTGTGTTGACTGTTTCCCTTGCAGTGCAGAAGTTTTTATCTTGATGAAGTCCCAATAGTGCATTTTAGCTTTTGTTTCCCTTGCCTTTGAAGATGTGTCTAGCAAGAAGTTGCAGTGGCCAAGGTCAAAGAGATTGCTGTCTGTGCTCTCCTCTAGGATTTTGATGGATTCCTGTCTCACATTTAGGTCTTTCATCCATTTTGAGTTTAACTTTGTGTATGGTGTAAAAAAAAAAGGCCCAGTTTCATTCTTCTGCATGTGGCTGTACAATTTTCCCAGCACCATTTGTTGAAAAGTCTATCCTTTTTCCATTGGATATTCTTTCCTGCTTTGTCAAAGATTAGTTGACCATAGAGTTGAGGGTCCATTTCTGGGTTCACTCTTCTGTTCCATTGATCTATGTGTCTGTTTTTGTGCCAGTACCATACTGTCTTGTTGATTACAGCTTTGTAATAGAGCTTGAAGTCTGGCTTTATGATGACACCAGCTTTAGTTTTCTTTTTCAACATTCTTTTGGATTTTCTGGATCTTTCCTGATTCCATACAAATTTTAGGATCATTTGTTTCAGCTCCTTGGAAAACGTCAATGGTAGTTTGATAAGGATTGCACTGAATGTGTAGATTGCTCTGGGGAGCATAAACATTTTAACAATATTTATTCTTCCAACACATGAGTATGTAATGTTTTTACATTTCTTGGTATCTTCATCAATTATATTTCATAAGTGTTCTGTAGTTTTTAGAGTACAGGTTTTTTACCTCTTTGGTTCAGTTTATTCCTAGGTATCTTATGGTTTTTGGTGCAATTGTAAATGGGATTGATTCTTTGATTTCTCTTTCTTCTGTCTCATTGTTAGTGTATAGAAATGCAGCTTATTTCTGTGCATTGATTTTATATCCTGCCATGGTGCTGAATTTCTGTATGAGTTCTAGCAATTTTGGGGTGGGGTCTTTTGGGTTTTCCACATAAAATGTCATGTCATTTGTGAAGAGTGAGAGATTGACTCCTTTAACAATTTGAATGCATTTATTTCTTTTTGATTTCTGATTGTTGAGGCTAGGACTTCTAATACTATGTTGAACAACAGTGATGAGAGTAGGCATCCCTGTCATGTTCCCTGACCTTAAGGGAAAAGCTCTCCTTTTTCCCCATTGTTAATGATATTTGCTGTGAGCTTTTCATAGATAGATTTTGTGATATTGAGGTATGTTCCCTCTATCCTTACAATGTGGAGAGTTTTAATCAAGAAAGAATACTATATTTTGCCAAAAGCTTTTTCTGCATCAATTGAGAGGATCATATGGTTCTTGTCCATTCTTTTATTAATGTGATGTATCACATTGTTTGATTTGCAAATATGGAATGACCCTTGCATCCCAGGAATAAATCCCACTTGGTCATGGTGAATAATACTTTTAATGTACTGTTGGATCCTGTTGGCTAGTATCTTGGTGAGTATTTTGTCATCCTTGTTCATTGGGGAATTGGTCTGTAATTCTCCTTTTTGGTGGGGTCTTTGTTTGGCTTGGGACCAAGGTAATGCTGGCCTAATAGAATGAATTTGGAAGTTTTCTTTCCATTGCTATTTTTTGAAACAGCATCAGAAGAATAGGTTTTATTTCTTCTTTAAATATTTGGTAGAATTCCCCTGGGAAGCCATCGGGCCCTGGACTCTTACTTGTTGGAAGATTTTTGGGGGCGCCTGGGTGGCTCAGATGGTTAAGTGTCTGCCTTCAGCTCAGGTCATGATCCCAGGGTCCTGGGATCGAGTCCCGCATCGGGCTCCCCGCTCCGCAGGAAGCCTGCTTCTCCCTCTGCCACTCCCTCTGCTTGTGTTCCCTCTTTCGCTGTGTCTCTCTCTGTCAAATAAATAAATAAACAAAAATCTTTAAAAAGGAAGATTTTTAATTATTGATTCAATTTCCTTGCTGGTTATGGGTCTAATCAGATTTTCTCTTTCTTCCTGTTTCAGTTTTGATAGCTTATAAGTTTCCAGGAATGCATGCATTTCTTCCAAATTGCCTATTTTTTGGCATATATTTGCTCATAATATGTTTTTTTTTAAGATTTTATTTATTTGTTTGACAGAGAGAGAGATAGCGAGAGCAGGAACACAAGCAGGGGGAGTGGGAGGGGGAGAAACAGGCTTCCTGCCGAGCAGGGAGCCCGATGTTGGACTCGATCCCAGGACCCTGGAAACCTGAGCTGAAGGCAGACACTTAATGACTGAGCCACCCAGGCACCCTCATAATATGTTGTTAAAATTGTATTTCCTTGCTGGTGGCTGTGCCTCTCCTATTTCATTCATGATTTTATTAATGTGGGTCCTTTTTTTTTTTTTTAAGTATGGCTAATGGTTTATTGATCTTATTAATTCTTAAAGAACCAACTTCTATTTTCATTGATCTGTTCTACTGTTCTGGTTTATATTTTATTGATTTCTGCTCTAGTCTTTGTTATTTCACTTCTCCTGCTGGGTTTAGGCTCCATTTGCTGTTTTTTTCTCCAGCTCCTTTAGGTGTAAAGTTAGCTTGTGTATTTGAGATTTTTCTAATTTTTTGAGAGAGGCTTCTATTCCTATGTACATCCCTCTTAGGACCGCCTTTCCTGCAACCAAAAGATTTTGAACAGTTGTATTTTCATTTTCATTAGTTTCCATGATTTTTTAAAATTCTTATTTAATTTCCTGGTTGAGCCATTCATTCCTTAGTAGGATGCTCTTTAACCTCCAAATGTTTTAGTTCCTTCCAAATTTCCTTTTGTGATTGAGTTCAAGTTTCAAAGCATTATGGTCTGAAAATATACAGGGAATAATCCCAATCTTTTGGTATCAGTTGAAACCTGATTTGTGACCCAGTATGTGATCTATTCTGGAGAGTGTTCCTGTGTACCCGGGAAGAATGTGTATTCTGTTGCTTTAGGATGGAATGCTCTGTATAAATCTGTGAAGTCCATTTGGTCCAGTGTGTCATTCAAAGCCCTTGTTTCCTTGTTGATCTTCTGCTTAGATGATCTGTCCATTGCTGTGAGTGTGGTATTGAAGTCCTTTACTATTATTGTAGTATTATCAATGTGTTTCTTTAATTTGGTTATTAATTGGTTGATATAATTGGCTGCTCCTAAGTTAGGAACATTTTTTTTTAATAATTGTTAGATTTTCTTGTTGGATCACTCTTTAAGTATGATATAATGTCCTTCTTCATCCTTTACTACAGGCTTTGGTTTAAAATCTAATTTGTCTGATACAATAATTTCTATCCAAGCTTTCTTTTGAGGCCCATTAGCATGATGAATAATTCTCCAACTCCTCACTTTTAGTCTGGAGGTATCTTTAGGTCTCAAATGAGTTTCATTTAAGCAACATACAGATGGGTCTTGCATTTTTATCCAATCTGATACCCTGTGTCTTTTGACTGGAGCATTTAGCCCATTTGCATTTAGAGCAACTATTGAAAGATATGAATTTAGTGCCATTCTATTTCCTGTAAAGTCCTTGTTTCTGTAGATTGTCTGTATTTCTTTCTGGTCTATGTTACTCTTGGGCTCTCACTTCACTTACAGGATCCCACCTTAATATTTCCTGCAGGGTTAGTTTAGTAGTCACAAATTCTGTTAGTTTCTGTCTGTCCTGGAAGCTCTTTATCTCTCCTTCCATTCAGAATGATAGCCTTTCTGGATAAAGTATTCTTTTTTTTTTTTAAATATTTTATTTATTTATTTGACAGAGAGAGACACAGTGAGAGAGGGAACACAAGCAGGGGGAGTGGGAGAGGGAGAAGCAGGCTTCCCGCTGAGCAGGGAGCCCGATGTGGGACTCGATCCCAGGACCCTGGGATCATGACCTGAGCCGAAGGCAGACGCTTAACGACTGAGCCACCCAGGCGCCCCTGGATAAAGTATTCTTGGCTGCATGTTTTTCTCATTTAGTACCCTGAATATATCATTCTAGCCATTTCTGGCCTGCCAGGTCTCTGTGGATAGGTCTGATGCCAGTCTAATATTCCTATCCCTGTAGGTTAAGAACTTCTTGTCTCAAGCTGCTTTCAGGATTTTCTCTTTATCTCTGAATTTTGCAAGCTTCACTATTAAATATAGGGGTGTTGATCTATTTTTTTTTAATTTTTTTATTGTTATGTTAATCCCCATACATTACATCATTAGTTTTAGATATAGTGTTCCATGATTCATTGTTTGTGCATAACACCCAGTGCTCCATGCAGAACGTGCCCTCCTCAATACCCATCACCAGGCTAACCCATCCTCCCACCCCCCTCCCCTCTAGAACCCTCAGTTTGTTTTTCAGAGTCCATCGTCACTCATGGTTCTTCTCCCCCTCCGATTTCCCCCCCTTCATTCTTCCCCTCCTGCTACATTCTTCTTCTTTTTTTCTTTCTTAACATATATTGCATTATTTGTTTCAGAGGTACAGATCTGAGATTCAACAGTCTTGCACAATTCACAGCGCTTACCAGAGCACATACCCTCCCCAGTGTCCATCACCCAGTCACCCCATCCCTCCCACCCCACCCCCCACTCCAGCAACCCTCAGTTTGTTTCCTGAGATTAAGAATTCCTCATATCAGTGAGGTCATATGATACATGTCTTTCTCTGTTTGACTTATTTCGCTCAGCATAATACCCTCCAGTTCCATCCACGTCGTTGCAAATGGCAAGATCTCATTCCTTTTGATGGCTGCATAATATTCCATTGTATATATATACCACATCTTCTTTTTTTTTTTTTTTAAGGTTTTATTTATTTGACACAGAGAGACACAGCGAGAGAGGGAACACAAGCAGGGGGAGTGGGAGAGGGAGAAGCAGGCTTCCCCGCAGAGCAGGGAGCCCGACGCGGGGCTCGATCCCAGGACCCTGGGATCATGACCTGAGCCAAAGGCAGACGCTTAATGACTGAGCCACCCAGGCGCCCCTATACCACATCTTCTTTATCCATTCATCTGTCGATGGACATCTTGGCTCTTTCCACAGTTTGGCTATTGTGGACATTGCTGCTATCTGGGACTTGAATGCATGTTTCCTTCCCCAGATTAGGGAATTCTTCAGCTATGATTTGCTTAAATATACCTTCTGTTCCTCTCTCTTTTCCCTCAGGTACCTCAATAATTCTAATATTATTTCATTTTATGGCATCACTGATTTCTCAAAGCCTCCCCTCATGGTCCATTAGTTGTTTTTCTCTCTTTTCCTCAGCTTCCTTCCTTTCTATCATCTTTTTCTTCTATTTCACTGACACTCTCTTCTGCCTCATTTACTCTAGCTGTTAAGAGAATCCAATTTAAACTGCATCTCAGTTACATCATTTTTTAATTTTGACCTGACTAGATCTCATTTCTGCACTAAGATATTCTCTAGTGTCTTTTATGCTTTTTTCAAGCCCAGCCAGTATCTTTATAATTGTAATCCTGAATTCCAGTTCTGACATTTTACTTATATCGATATTGATTAGATCTGTGGCAGAGAGTATTACATCTGTTTTTTTCTTTTATTGTGAATTCCTCCTTCTAGTCATTTTTCCCAGAGAAGAATGGATGAACAAGTGAACAAAATCAAAAATATCCACCACAACCCAAGAGAAATACACACTAGACAAATCCAAAGAGATTAGAAACCAAAAATGAAAAGAAAAAGGAAAAAAAAAGGAAGTAAAAAAGAGGGAAAAGTAGGGATTGTGTAAGACTGTTGAATCACAGACCTGTACTTCTTAAACAAATCATACATTATATGTTAAAAAAAGAAGAAGATAGTAGGAAGGGAAAAATGAAGTGGGGGAAATCCGAGGGGGAGATGAACCATGAGAGACTATGGACTCTGAGAAACAAACTGAGGGTTCTAGAGGGGAGGGGGGTGGGAGGATGTGCTAGCCTGGTGATGGGTATTAAAGAGGACATGTATTGAATGGAGCACTGGGTGTTATACGCAAACAATGAATCATGGAACACTACATCAAAAACTAATGATGTAATGTATGTTGATTAACATAACATAATAAAATAAAAAAAAGGGAAAGGGGGTTGGGAAGAGAGAATATAATCTCATAGGGTGGACAAAACAGGGTAATCTACTTGGTGCTGAGTGTATTTTGGTCTGTGTGTTACAAAACACTAAATCCCAAAATTGTAAAGAAACCAAAACTTATGTTTATGCAAAAAATAAAATTGAATAGAGTGAAAGGAAGTCAATAATGAAGACTATAGGGGCGCCTGGGTGGCTCAGTCGTTAAGCGTCTGCCTTCGGCTCAGGTCATGATCCCAGGGTCCTGGGATCGAGCCCCGCATCGGGCTCCCTGCTCCGCGGGAGGCCTGCTTCTCCCTCCCCCACTCCCCCTGCTTGTGTTCCCTCTCTCGCTGTGTCTTTCTCTGTCAAATAAATAAATAAAATCTTAAAAAAAAAAAATGAAGACTATATCTATAAAATATAAATGTTAGAAATGAAAGTTAAAAAAATAAACTTGAAAACCAGAAGTTGATAAAATAAGAAATTAGTAGAATGGGAAAAAAAGAAAAAAAAAAACAAAATGGAAAATTTTAAACTGAAACATAAATGAATCATGAGAATAAACCTCAAATTCTATATACTATTTTCCCCTAGTGCTGGAGTTTTGACATACTGTGAGTTCCCAAAACTTGCTGTTCACCTGTTCTTCCAGCTCATCTTCCGGTGGAGGGGCCTGTTGCAGTGATTATCAGGTGTCTTTGCCTGGGCAGAGCTGCACCGACCCTTGCCATGATGCCGGGCTCACTGTAAGCTCTTTCCGTTTGCTCTGTGTGGCTTTTGTTCCCTGAAGGCTTTCTGCACTTCTTTAGAGGATCAAAATAAAAATGGGCCATGCCCGATCTCCAGCCCCAGAGCTGAAAGATTGGGGTCCCCTCCCTTCAGTAAGCCTTCAGTGATAAGTGGTCTTCACTTTTGTGTGTGCCAAACTCTGCTGACTCCTGTGGTGCACACCCTCACTGATCCTCTTGGGGGACGGCAGAGTTTACCACGTGTCTGCACTTTACAGGGCCCCGGCACAGAGAGCAGTCTTTGGATCATGCATGCACCTGCTCTGCCCCTCCCAGGGGAAGGTGGGGGGTCTCAGAGTTCCAGTCCTTTGCAGGGTCCTCACACAGAGAGCGGTCATCTGATTGGGCTGCAGCTCGTGGTTTATGGTAAACCAAACTGAGACCCCCCCCTCCTGGCCTGACTGACCATAACCAGTTTCCCTGCCCCATTCTTTCTGTGACCCCAGGGATCCTGAGACCACACTGTCCCACCTAGAATTCTGTCATATTTCATCACCTGAATACCTTTCAGGCAGGGATGACTCTCACTGAAGCAGATTTCTAAGGGTTCCAATTTTGCACTCCAAGGATATATCACTTTCTGCTAGCCGGCTTTCAGAGGCTCCCTACCCTACCCAGCTCTTTATCATTTTTTTTTTTAAGATTTTATTTATTCATTTGTCAGAGAGAGAGAGAGCACAAGCAGGGGGAGAAGCAGGCAGAGGAAGAAGCAGGCTCCTGGCTGTGCAAGGAGCCTGATGTGGGACTCGATCCCAGGACCCTGGGATCATGACCTGAGCCGAAGGCAGATGCTCAACTGACTGAGCCACACAGGCGTTGCATGTTTATCTTCTTATAGACACCCTCAGATTCACTTATCCACACCTCCTACCTTGCAAAAAGTGGTCACTTTTCTACTTGTAGAGTTTCAGCCATTTTTTCTTATATCTCGGGTTGAATTCATTGTTGTTCAGAAGGATTTGATAGTTATCTAGCTAAATTCAAGGGACCAGATGAAACGAGGTCTACCATCTTGCCTCTCTCCCCCTAGAAACCCCATCAAAAATACTTCAATTAAAAATTTAAAAAATTAAAAATAGTAAATTATAAACTTATAAGATGAAGAAACATAATGGGAGGGCACCTGGGTGGCTCAGTCATTAAGCGTCTGCCTTCGGCTCAGGTCATGATCCCAGGGTCCTGGGATCGAGCCCCGCATCGGGCTCCCTGCTCGGCAGGAAGCCTGCTTCTCCCTCTCCACACCCCCTGCTTGTGTTCCCTCTCTCACTGTGTCTCTCTCTGTCAAATAAATAAATAAAATCTTTAAAAAAAAAAAAAGAAACATAATGGGAAAAGTATTACTGGATTGAAATTCACCCTTCTCCTATCCTCCTTTGTTGGACGTATCACAAGTCTGGGGTTCAGAAACTTTAGAAACAATTAAAATATTAAACTACTTCAATGAAGGGGGGCCTGGGTGGCTCAGTCAGTTAAGCAGCTGCCTTCAGCCTAGGTCATGATCCCAGGGTCTTGGGATTATGCCCTGTATCAGACTCCTTGCTCAGCGGGAGCTTGATTCTCCTTCTCCCTCTGCTTGCCATTCCTCCTGCTTGTTCTCTCCCCTTTTCTCTATCAAATAAATAAATAAAATCTTAAAAAAAAAACCTACTGCAATTAAGTAAGTTTACAGGGAATATACCTCAACATAATAAAGTCCATATGAGAAACCCATAGCTAACATCATACTGAATAGGAAAAACTGATAGCATTTCTCTTAAGAAACTTAGAACTTTCCCCCTACGTTCAGAAACAAGACAAGGATGTCCACTCACCACTTTTATTCAACATAGTACTGGAAGTCCTAGCCACAGCAATTAGAAAACCAAAAGAAATAAAAGATACCCAAATTGGTAAGGAAGAATTAAAACTTTCACTATTCAAGGTGACATGATACTATATATAGAAAATCCTAAAGACCCCACCAAAAAAACATTAGAACTGATAAAGGAATTTAGTAAATTCAGAGGATGAAAAAATTAATGTGCAGAAATCCATTGTATTCTTATCCACTAATAGCTAAACAGCAGAAACTAGTTAAGAAAACAATCCCATTTATAATTGCATCAAAAATAACACAAAGTACCTAGGAATAAACTTAATCAAGTAGGTGAAAGACCTGTATTCTGAAAAGTATAAAACAATGATGAAAAAATTAATGACACAAAGAAATGAAAAGGCATTATATGCTCATGGAAATAGAAGAACATATTTTGTTAAAATGTCCATACTACTCAAAGCAATCTACACATTTAATATAATCCCTATCAAAATACCAACAGCATTTTTCACAGAACTAGAACAAGCAATCCTAAAATTTGTATGGAATCATAAAAGACCCTGAATAGCCAAAGAAATTTTGAAAAAGAAACAAAACTGGAGGTATCATAATCCCAGACTTAAGTTATACTACAAAGCATAGTAATCACAACAGTAGAATACTGGCACAAAAATAGACACACAGATCAATGGAACAGAAGAGAGATTCATAAATAAATCCACATTATATGTTCAATTAATCTTTGACAAAGGAGGAGAAAATATACAATGGGAAAAAGTATCATCAACAATTGGTATTGTGAAAACTGGACATCTACACATCAAAGAATGTAACTGAACCAGTTTCTTACATCACACACAAACATAAATGGAAAATGGATTAAAGACTTAAGTTTGAGGGTGCCTGGGTGGCTCAGTTGGTTAAGCGACTGCCTTCGGCTCAGGTCATGATCCTGGAGTCCCTGGATCGAGTCCCACATCGGGCTCCCTGCTCTGTGGAGAGTCTGCTTCTCCCTCTGACCCTCCCCCCTCTCATGTGCTCTCTCTCATTCTCTCTCTCTCAAATAAATAAATAAAATCTTTAAACAAAAAAGAGACTTAAGTTTGAGACCCAAAACCATAAAAACTTTAGAAGAGAGCACAGGCAGTAAATTCTCTGACATCACCCATAACAAGATTTTTCTAGATATGTCTCCTGAGACAAGGGAAACAAAAACAAATATAAACTATTAGTAATACATAAAAATGCTTCTGCACAGTGAAAGAACAATCAACAAAAGTAAAAAACAACTTACTGAATGGGAGAAGGTATTTGCAAATGATATATCCCACAAAGAGTTAATAATCCAAGATAAATAAATAACTTAAAAAAATCAACACCAAGAAATAAATAATCCAATTTAAAAAATGGGCAAAAATATGAACATATATCTCTCCAATGAAGACATACAGGTTGTCAACAGATACATGAAAAATGTTCAACATCACTCATCATCAGGGAAATGCAAACCAAAACTACAGTGAGTTATCACCTCACACCTGTCAAAATGGCTAAAATCACAAATACAAGAAACAATAGGTGTTGGCAAGGATGTGGAACAAAAGGAACAACTCGTGCAGTGTTGGTAGAAATAAAAACTGATGCAGCCACTATTGAAAACAGTATGGAGTTGTCTCAGAAATTTAAAAATAGAACTACCTTACATTCTCACTTCTGGGTATGTACTGAAAGAATACAAAAGCACTAATTCAAAGAGATACATGCACTCTTATGTTTATATCTGTGTTATTTACAATAGCTAAGGTATGGAAGCATCCCAAGTTTCCATTGATTGATGAATGGATAATGAAAATGGGGTATAGATATACAATGGAATATTAGCCATAAAAAGAATAAAAATTTGCCATTTGCAATGGCACAGTTGGACCTAATAAGTATTATGCTAAGTGAAATAAGTCAGTCAGAGAAAGACAAATACCATATGATCACTCATATGTGGAATTTCACAAACAAAACAAACAAAGGAAAAAAGAGAGAGAGAAAATCCAAGAAACAGATCCTTAATTAAGGAGAACAAATGGATAGTTACCAGAGGGATGGTGGTGGGGAGATGTGTTAAATAGATGATGGGGATTAAGGAGTGTACTTGTGGTGATGACCACAGGGTGATGTATGGAAATACTGAATTACTATATTTAACACTTGAAAGGAATAAAACATGGTATGTTAACTAACTGGAATGAAAATAAAATCTTAAGAAAAAATAAAATAAATGGCATGAATCCTAAAAAAAAAAAAAAAAAAAAAAAGAGGCTAGCGTAGCTGGACAGTGAACTGCCTCTGCCTCCTCCCCCTAAACTTGAACCTATACCTAGATGTTACACCTTTCATAAAATTTAACCAAAAATGTATCATGGACATAAATGAAAAATACAAAATTATAAAATTTTTAGAGGATAACAGGAGAAAACCTAGATGAACTTGGGTATGGTGACAGCTTTTGAGATACAACATCAAACAGATGAACTCTGAAAGAAAAAAATGGGAATTTGGACATCATTAAAATTAAAAATTCTGTTCTGCAAAAGACACTGTAAAGAGAATAAGACAAACAGAATATGAAGAAATCTTTGCAAAACACATAATCAGTAAAGGAATGGTATCCAAAATACATGAAAGAACTCTTAAAACTCAACAATAAGAATACAGACAACCCAATAAAAACTGGACCAAAGAACAGACACATGAGCAAAGAGGATATACAGATGGCAAATAAGAATATAAAATGGTGCTCAACATCAGATTTCATCAAGAAATTGCAAAATAATACACTACACTTATGCTACACATCTATAAGAATAGACAAAATACTATGGTAAGCTATTCGTAGTTAAGTTTTGGAGGAATCAAAAGTTATATGTGGATTTTTGACAGTGCAAGGGTGGTGCTCCTAACCCCCACATTGTTCAAGGGTCAACTGTATATGCAAAAATTCAAATGAGGGGGCACCTGGGTGGCTCAGTTGGTTAAGCATCTGTCTTCTGCTCAGGTCATGATCCCAGTGTCCTGGGATCCAGCCCCACATCGGGCTCTGTGCTCAGCGAGGAGCCTGCTTCTCCCTCTGCCTGCCTGCCTGCTGCCTGTCTGCCTACTTGTGATCTTTCTCTTTCTGTCTGTCAAATAAATAAATAAAATCTTAAAAAAAAAAAGAAATTCAAATGAGGCTAATGAAATAGTTGATTTAGGCCCACTATTGACCAGAAGCTTTACCAATAGCATAAACAGTCAATTAACATATAATTTGTATGTCAGGGGTGCCTGGGTGGCTCAGTTGGTTAAGCGACTGCCTTCGGCTCAGGTCATGATCCTGGAGTCCCGGGATCGAGTCCCGCATCGGGCTCCCTGCTCAGCAGGGAGTCTGCTTCTCCCTCTGACACTCCTCCCTCTCATGCTCTCTCCCTATCATTCTCTCTCTCTCAATAAATAAATAAATAAAAATCTTTAAAAAAATTTGTATGTTATATGCATTATATAAGTATTATCATAATAAAGTAAGCTAGAAAAATGAAAATGGCACTAAGAAAATAATAATGATGAGAAAATGCATTTATAGCACTGTACTATATTTTTTAAAAAATCTAAAATAAACCGTATGTCGGTGGACCCAAACAGTTCAAACCCATGTTGTCCAAGAGTCAACTGTATTTAAATGTAAGGGGAAGGGCGCCTGGGTGGTTCAGTCTGTTAAGCATCTACCTTTAGCCCAGGTCATGATCCCAGGGTCCTGGGTTGAGCCCCACATCAAGCTCTCTGTTCATCGGGGAGCCTGCTTCTCCCTCTCCTCCCTGCTCATGATCTCTCTCTCTATCTCTCTCTCTCTAAAATAAATAAATAAATAAAATATTTAAAAATATATTTTATTTATTTGTTTGTCAGAGAGAGAGTGCATAAGCAGGGGGAACTGTAGGCAGAGGGAGAAGCAGGTTCCCTGCTGAGCAGGGAGCTCAATGTGGGACTCGATCCCAGGACTCTGGGATCATGATCCGAGCCAAAGGCAGATGCTTAACTAACTGAGCCACCCAGGTGTCCCAATAAGAAAATCTTTAAAAAAAAATAAATGAAAGGGGAAAAATAAGTAATTTATAAATCAGAATGACCTTCTATCAGTTTAACATTACTTTATATTGTGTTTTAATGTGACTTCATCTCTAACTCTGTATTCTAAGATGGCTTTTATCTTGAGGCAACATGGAATGAGCATTGGCTTGGGAATCAGATCAGCTTTCAATTTCTGGCTTCATGAATTCTGAGCAGTTGTGTGACTGAGTAAAGTACTTACTTCCCTGAGATTTGGATTCCTCATCCATAAAACATGGATAATATCCATTTTCCAGGAGAGTGAGGATTAATAACATCATGGATGTAAATCCCTTAAAATAGGGACAGTCCCTATAATGGACATTCAAATGATATTAGTAAAAAACAATGTTTAGGTAAAGGTGATGTTAATGTTGAAAACCTTTTAAAAACTTTATATTTATGGTGGAAGTAGGAAATAAAATACTCATAAAAAGTAATCATTGCTGTATGTAACCTTTTTTTTTTTCTTTTTTAAAGAAAATAAGCCAATTGAGGTGTAAATGTGTGGCTGTCCTGATGTTTATGGTCATAAGAAATTATTATGATAAAACTTTCAAGTATTCAAAATAAAGAATTGCTTTAATGTTTTAATTTAATAAATGTTTAATTAATTAAAAAAAAGAATAGCCAAAACCTAAAACATGTACAACACCAAATGCTGGTGAAGATATACATCAATAGAAATTTGATTTATTGATGGTGAAAATGTAAAATTGTACTTTGGAAGGCAGTTCAGAATTTCTTACAAAACTAAGTATACTCTTACACTATGATCTAACAATTGTACTTTTTGATATTTACCCAAATGAGTTGAAAATTTATGTCCATACAAAAACATTTACATGAATGTTTATAGTAGTTTTATTCATATTTGCCAAAACTTGGAAGAAATCAAGATGTCAATCCAATTTGTGAATGGATAAACCAACGGTGGTACATCTGTATAATGGACTATAACTCAGCAATAAAAGAAATGAGCTGTCAAGTCACAAAAACTATGAAGAAAACTTAAATGCATATTGCTAGGCAAAAGAAGTCAATCTGAAAAGGTTATATACTGTATGATTCCAACTATATAACGTTCTGGAAAAGGAAAAAAAAAGAGACAGTAAAAAGGAGAGGTTGCAAAGGGTTTAGGGAGAGGGAAAGAGGGATGAATATGTGGAACCCAGGGAGATTTTAGGACAGTGAAACTATTCTATATGATACTGTCATGGTGGACACATGTTATTATACATTTTTCAAAATCCATAGAAAGTATGACACAAAGAGGAAACCCTAATGTAAACTATGGACTTTAGTTAATATGTCAATACTGACTCATAATATGTAACAAATATACCATGCTAATGCAGGATATTAATAATAGTGAAAACTATGTGTGTGTGCAGGGGTGAGAGATGATGATAAGTTACACAGGAACTTTTTAAAAGTTTTTATTTAAATTCCCGTTAGTTAAGATAAAGTGTAATATTAGTTTCAGGTGTACAATTTAGTGATTTAACACTTACATACAGCACTCAGTGCTCATCACAAGTGCATTCCTTAATCTCTATCACCTATTTAACCCATTCCCCCAACTATCTCCCCTCTAGTTAACCATCAGTTTGTTCTCTATAGTTAAGAATCCGTTTCTTGGGTTGCCTCTCTCTCTCTTTTTCTCCTCTGTGCTCATTTGTTTTGTTTCTTCAATTCTTAAATTTGTGAGAACTTTTATTAATTTTTTCTGTAAACCTAAAATTGTTCAAAAAATACTCTATTAATTAAAAAAAAAACAAAAAAACAAAAAACAAATGAAAGCTCCCTTCATTATGAATGGACTACTTTTCATGGAAGAGTAGTTAGGTGGGATCATAAATTAATTATATTTTCCTGACAGAATGAAGTAACATTGTCAATACCATCATATAAACATTAAAGTTGTAAGAGTTTAATTTATGAACTCAGAATATATCACATACTGGGTCACAAATCAGGTCTCAACTGATACCAAAAGATTAGGATCATTCCCCGCATATTTTCAGACCACAATGCTTTGAAACTTGAAGTCAGTCATAGGTGGAAATTTGGAAAGAACTCAAACACTTGGGGGTTATAAAGCATCCTACTAAACAATGAATGTGTCAACCAGGAAATTAAAGAAGAATTAAAAAAAAATTCATGGAAACAAATGAAAATGAAAACACAACTGTTCAAAACCTTTGGGAAGCAGAAAGGTAGTCCTAAGAGGGAAGAATATAGCAATATAAATCTTTCTCAAAAACAAGAAAGGTCTCAAATACACAAACTTATCTTACACTTAAAAGAACTGGAGAAAGAACAGCAAATAAAGCCTACACCTAGCAGGAAAAGAGAATTAATAAATATTAGAGCAGAAATCAATGGACTAGAAAACAAGGAGCAATAGAACACATCAACGAAACTAGGAGCTGGTTCTTTGAAAGAAATAATAAGATCAATAAACCCCTAGCCAAAACTATCCAAAAGAAAAGAGAAAGTACCCAAATAAATAAAATCATAAATGAAAGAAGAGAGATCACAACAAACACCAAAGAAACACAAACAATTATGAGAACATACTATGAGCAACTATATGCCAACAAATTAGGCAATCTGGAAGAAATGGATGCATTTCTAGAAACATATAAACTACCAAAACTGAAACAGGAAGAAATAGAAAACCTGAACAGACCATACCCAGCAAGAAAATTGAAGCAGCAATCAGAAATCTCCCAACAAATAAAAATCCAGGCCCAGATGGCTTCCCAGGGGAATTCTACCAAACAAAGAAGAACTATTCTTCTGAAGCTGTTTCAAAAAATAGAAAATCTGGGGGCGCCTGGGTGGCTCAGTCATTAAGTGTCTGCCTTCGGCTCAGGTCATGATTCCAGGTCCTGGGATCAAGCCCCACATTGGGCTCCCTGCTCAGCGGGAAGCCTGCTTCTCCCTCTCCCACTCCCCCTGCTTGTATTCCCTCTCTCGCTGTGTCTCTCTCTGTCAAATAAATAAATAAAATCTTAAAAAAAAATAGAAAATCTAAAAACCAAACAAAGACCCCACCAATAAGGAGAACTACAGACCAATATCCCTGATTAACATGGATGCAAAAATTCTCACCAAAATGCTAGCCAATAGGATCCAACAGTACATTATTCACCAAAGCCAAGTGGGATTTATTCCTGAGCTGCAAGGGTAGTTCAACATCCTCAAATCAATCAATGTGACACACTACATTAATAAAGGACAAATCCATATGATCCTCTCAATGCGGAAAAAGCATTTAACAAAGTGCAGCATCCTTTCTTGATTAAAACTCTTCACAGTGTACAAATAGAGGAAACATACCTCAATATCATAAAAGCCACATACAAAAAGCCCACAGCAAATATCATTCTCAATGGGGAAAACTGAGAGCTTTTCCCCTAAGGTCAGGAACATGATAGGGATGTTCATTTTCACAACTGTTGTTCAACATAGTACTAGAAGTCCTAGCCTCAGAAATCAGACAACAAAAAGAAATAAAAGCCATCTGAATCAGCAAAGAAGTCAAACTCTCAATCTTTGCAGATGACATAATACTCTATGTGGAAAACCCAAAAGACTCTACCCCAAAATTGCTGGAACTCATACAGGAATTCAGCACCATGGTAGGATATAAAACCAATGTATAGAAATCAGTTGCATTTCTATACACTAACAATGAGGCAGAAGAAAGAGAAATCGAAGAAGCAATCCCATTTACAATGGCACCCAAAACCATAAGATACCTAGGAATAAACCTATCCAAAGAAGTAAAGACCTACACTCAGAAAATTATAGAACACTTATGAAAGAAATTGAAGAAGACACAAAGAAATGGAAAATCATTCCATGTTCATGGATTGGAAGAACAAATTTTGTTAAAATGTCTATGCAACTCAAAGCAATCTACACATTCAATGCAATCCCTATCAAAATGCCATCAACATTTTTCACAGAGCTGGAACAAACAATCCTAAAATTTCTAAGGAACCAAAAAAGGACCAGAATAGCCAAAGGAATGTTGAAAAAGAAAACCAAAGTCAGAGGCATCCCAATTGTGGACTTCAAGCTGTATTACAAAGCTGTAATCATCAAGACAGTATGGTAGTGGCACAAAAACAGACACATACATCCATACAACAGAACCCAGAAATGGACCCTCAACTCTATGGTCAGCTAATCTTCAACAAAGCAGGAAAGAATATCCAATGGTAAAAAGACATTCTCTTCAACAAATGGTGCTGGGGGCGCCTGGGTGGCTCAGTTGGTTAAGCGACTGCCTTTGGCTCAGGTCATGATCCTGGAGTCCTGGGATCGAGTCCCGCATTGGGCTCCCTGCTCAGTGGGGAGTCAACTTCTCCCTCTGACCCTCCCCCATCCCATGTGCTCTCTCTCTCTCATTTTCTCTCTCTCAAATAAATAAATAAAATCTTTAAAAAAAATAGTGCTGGGAAAATTGGACAGCCACATGCAGAAGAATGAAACTGGAGCATTTTCTTACACCACACACAAAAATAGACAAAAGGCCTAAATGTGAAACAAGAATCCATCAAAATCCTAGTGAACACAGGCAGCAACCTCTTTGACCTCAGCTGCAGCAAATTCTTCCTATATACATCTCCAAAGGCAAGGGAAATAAGGCAAAAATGAACTCTTGGGACTTCAAAATGTCTTATCAGATAAAGGGCTAATATCCAAAATCTATAAAGAACTTATCAAACTCAACACCCAAAGAACAAATAATCCAATCAGGAAATGGGCAGAAGACATGAACAGACATCTCTCCAAACAAGACATACAAATGGCCAACAGACCCATGAAAAAAATGCTCAAAATCACTTGGCATCAGGGAAATACAAATAGAAACCACAGTGTAATACTACCTCACACCAGTCAGAATGACTAAAATTAACAAGCCTGGAAATGACAGATGTTGGATGTGGATAAAGGGGAAACCTCTTGCATTGTTGGTGGGACTGCAAACTGGGGCAACTACTCTGGAAAACAGTATGGAGGTTCTTCAAAAAGTTGAAAATAGAGCTACCCTATGACCCAGGAATTGTGCTACCAGATATTTACCCAAAGATACAAATGTAGTGATCTGTAGAGGCACCTGCACCTGGATATTTATAGCAGCAATGTCCACAATAGACAAACTATGGAAAAAGCCAAGATGTCCATCGACAGAAGAATGGATAGAGGAGGTGTGTGTATATATATATATATATACACACACACACACATACTCACACATACACACACAATGGAATACATCTCAGCCTTCAAAAAAATGAAATCTTACCATTTACAACAATGTGGATAGAACTGGAGGGTTTTATGTTGAGCAAAACAAGTCAATCAGAGAAAGACAATTATCATATGATCTCACTCATATGTGGAATTTAAGAAACAAGATTATGGAGGAAGGGAGGGCAAAATAAAACAAGATGAAATCAGAGAGGGAGACAAACCATAAGAGACTCTTAATCATAGGAAAGAAATTGAGGGTTGCTGGAGAAGAGGGGAGAGGGGTCATGGGGTACCTGTGTGATGGACATTAAGGAGGGGATGTGATATCATGAGCACTGGGTATTATATAAGACTGATGATTCATTGACCTTTACCTCTGAAACTAATAATATCCTATATGTTAATTAATTGTATTTAAATTAAAAGAATATATTGGGAAAATAAAAGATGGAGTCATTCATGTCAGGCAGGGTACTGTGTCAAACAATGATGTAGGCAGTAAAGTGACTGCAGCTACTAGATATCACAGAGAGCAGTGCCAGCTGACGATGCCCTGGAACTGATAACAAGAAGAAGCAGAAGAGGTCTGCAGAGGCCCAAGAATAATTCATTCCCTTTTAAAAGGGAGGGTTTTTGCAGCCATCAGACTTTTCAGACACTGACCCCTCTACGCTGACCACTTGAAAAAGGCAGCTGTCCCAGAAGGCTCTATCCAACTGATCTTGGAACAGAACTGAGATCCTTCATGGCTTGAACATAAGAAGCAGTAAGTGCTGAGAGCTGATCTGGACCGGACAGGGGCCTCATCTCAACTGTGCGCTCACAGATTGACTTTGAGTTTGGTTCGTTAACTTCCTACCCTGTGTTATCTTTTTTGGGGGGGGGGGGGGGATTTTGTTTATTTGCTCGAGAGAGAGACAGAGAGACAGAACAGTAGCAGGGAGAGGAGCAGGAGGGGAGGGAGAAGAGGACTCCCCACTGAGCAGGGAACCCCACACAGGGCTTGATCCCAGGACCCCGAGATCATGATCTGTGCCAAAGGCAGATGCCTGACCAACTGAGCCACCCAGGTGCCCCACCCCCTGTGTTATCTTGTTTGTTGTGTGGCTCGTCTTGTGGTCTTTGGGTGCCATGTAAGCCAAGTTAATCACATGGTGAAATGTCATTTAGTTTGGAATCCTGAGCCTGCTTTACAATTATGTTACCTTTGCTATATGGTGGAATAAAACTGACACTGTGGGGGTGCCTGGGTGTCTCAGTCATTAAACGTCTGCCTTCGGCTCAGGTCATGATCCCAGGGTCCTGGGATCGAGCCCCGCATCAGACTCCCTGCTCTGTGGGAAGTCTCCTTCTCCCTTTCCCACTCCCCCTGCTTGTGTTCCCTCTCTTGCTGTGTCTCTGTCAAATAAATAAATAAAATCTTAAAAAAAAAAACAAAACCTGACACTGTGGGAAGACAAAACAAAAAACAAAACAAAACAAAAAACTAGGGAAAGAAAGTAACATGATTTCTTCAAAAATGTCATTTGCGAAATAGTACCATATAAGCAAAAAGGGTTCCAAAGATATATTATGAACTTTGGTCCGTGACAATCACATAATGCCTTTTTAGCATGGTAAAAACTGTTGTTATTTTTTTAAACAAGCATATCAAAACAAAATGGAAAAATCAACATAGACTTAATATACACTGACATCTGTGATTTATCTTTTTTCACTTTGTTACAAGAAAACATATTTATTTTTATCTTAAAGAAGATCATCAATTTCAAGAATTATAATTTATAGTAAGATAATGATTTTTAACCAACATTAATTTGTATTTTTATAAAGTTATTTCTGAATATGTAACTTGCTAATAATCAAGCATAATTGTTTAGAATATTTGGAGAGAAGATAGGGATTATCCCTCTGTTTAGATTGGTTATTTCTGAAATAATGGCAAGAGTGCTTATGATATACTTACAAATGTATATATTAATACATCAGTAAACATACAACACACACATATATCTGTATAACATTTTCTGGTTGAAAATAAATTATGATTTAAATTGTTTTCATGCATTCTTCATAACTAACACATTTAATTATTACTAAGTTCTTTATTTCTAACTTAAATGTTCTTCTTTTATTCTTACTAATTAAAGGTAAAAAGAAATAGGATAAGGTAATAATAATGTAATGACGATAAAATACCTCATAATACAACAATACCAGAATACTGCAGATGCTGATCATGTTATCAGTTTCATCAATGCAATGCTAATAATCAGTTTTGTTTTGTTTTTGCTTTGTTTCAGATTTTTTAATATAACATTTTCTTTTCTTATTTGACTAAACCAGTCAGTGGTTTTGATGTCCTACAGTTATAGAAAACATGTATATTTTGCTATTTATTTGAGTTTAGCTGTGCCTTAAAACCTAGACTTCTAAGTATGTGGGTAGACCAAATGTTTTTAAAAAGCAAATTCACTCTCTCTTTAATTTACTAGCACTGCAGGTCTGACTGCAATCTATGAAGTTTCACATGATTTAAACTTGGATATTTATGGAGACTTGTGATAACTAAGATATGCTCATGTCCTTCCTATAAAAGTTCCCAGATTTACACTTCCAACAATGGAAGTCATGTGTTTCCAGAGGAAGGTTAACATCTTTGGCATTTCCTGCCTGCTATGGTTTGATAGATATTCACTTTTTTTGTTTTGTTTTAAAGAAAGTTTAAAACAAGATCTCTTTTGAAATAGCTGGCTTCCTCACTGAGGTGGAAAATGAGGGTTTTTTTAATGCTTCTTTATTTTTATTTACTTATTCTTTTGATCACTATATTTTTTCTCATTCTGTTGATGTTCTTAACTCCTATTGCTTTGTCCATCTCAATGAGCTTTCACTTACGTTATCTCAGCATGGTGTAATAGAAAGAATGAGGGCTTTGGACACAGCAGACCTGATTTTCCAGGAGGTACTAATATCATCTCTAGTATACAGATGATGAAACTGAAGTACAAAGAAATGAAGTAAATTTTCCAAAGTTATACTGTGTAAGTGGCAGAGCCAGGATTTTAAGGGAGGCAGTCTGACTCTAGAGTCCATGGTATTTACAGTTTTGCTATACTGCCTCCAATTGGCTTTTATTATTATTTCTGATAAGCCCTGAAGTAGGTAGCTCTTGCTCAAAGTCACATAACATCTCAGAAGAGAAAAAAACTCACTTGATCCTATGCTCAGTAAATGCTGGTCACATTTCACCATCTTAATCTGCTTCTCATAGAAGTAGAAACACATATATGCAAAACACACACACACACAAAGATTTAGAGTAAAAAAGAGGTTACATTCAATAGTTTAACCCCTAGAAAGTAACGAGATGTAGGTTCTTATAGTTGAACAATTTGGCCAACTTAATTGCTCTTTTAAACTTCCTAAAGGTCACTGTTAAAGCAATAGTGCTAATCAAGTTTAGGTTGCCATAATGGGGTCAGAAACATAAGTATTAAAATGATAATGGAATGTGGTAGAGAGGGATCCAAGATAGCACACAGAAAATAAAGTTTAAATATAAACCACTAGTTGGGAATGGAGCCCTTCAGCGCTTCACATATTCAAATTTATCTGAGTTCTCCACCCCTCCTTCTAGGAATGCAGGTATATTTCTTCCCGAATCCTAACAGAGAGAGAAAAACAACAGAATAGCCATCTTTATCTTTACCCCAGGAGCCTTTACACACACACACACACACACACACACACACACACACACACACACACACCCTTTAGAAATGTTGAAAGTTTATAATCCTCCTGAAAATCTGTTACGAAAAAATTCACAACCACTTAAACAGAACTTTCTAACAGTCTCAATGGTTATTCTCATAGAAGTATTTTGAATAGTTTTACAGCCTTTGAGACTTTTCTTAATTAATCAAAACATTTTTACCTTGTTTTATTCATTTTGCTAAAATGTAAGTTTCTGATAAACTCAAAAATAAATGCCATGTTGGGGTGCCTAGGTAACTCAGTTGGTTATGTGTCTGACTCTTGATTTCAGCTCAGGTCATGATCTCAAGGTTGTGAGATGGAGCCCCATGTCAAGCTCTGCACTGGGAATGAAACCTGCTTAAGATTCTTTCTCTCCTCCTTCTTCTGCCCCTCCCACCCTAAAATGGGCTCATGCATGCTCTTTCTCTCTCTCTAATAAAAATAAATAAATACTGTCCTTGCTAAAATGAAAGACAGTGAAACAAGAAAAGCAAAAAATAAAGTTTCCATAACCTTCATGTCATTTGGTGCTCACAGGTCAGTAAAGAGTGCTGGAATCTAAATTCTCCATGTAACTGCTGACTAATTTGTGTGATGAGAAAGCATTTTAATGTCTAAAAATATTATTCAGGGGTGTCTGGGTGGCTCAGTCAGTTAAGCATGAACCTTTGGCTCAGGTCATGATGCCAGGATCCTGGGATTGAGCCCCATGTCAAGTCCCCTGCTCAGCAGGGAGTCTTCTTCTCCCTCTCCTTCTGTGTGCTCTCTCTCTCTCTCAAATAAACAAATAAAATATTTTAAAATTAAAATAAAAAAAATAAAAATATTATTCACTTGACCTAAATACCTCAACTATCAGTCTTAACCATGGCAGTATTATTCTTAACTCTTTTTGAAATTCTTCTTACTTTTTTCCTTTTTCTTTATTTTCAACTGATTTAAAATGCTATTTTCTTATTTTAAAAACACTAAACCCCCTGCAAGAGAAAGGAAAATGGCAGAATAGGGGACCCTAGTTTCATCTGGCCCCTTGAATTCAGCTAGATATCTATCAAATTGTTTTCAACACCTGTGAATTCAACCTGAGATCTAAGGAAAGAATTGCTGCAATTTTACAATTAGAAAAGCAACCACCTTTTGCAAGGTAGGAGGTATGGAGAAATGAATTTGAGGGGATATATCCAAAGATAACCTGCAGGGGGAAGGAGCCCCTGTAAGCTGGTTACTGGAAAGTGATGTAGCAGTGGAATGCAAGATCGTAACTTTTAGAAATCTGCTCTAGTGAGGAATGTCTCTGCCTGAAAGATAATCAGGTGGTGATGTGGGGCAGAATCCTAGGTGGGAGAGTGTGGTCTCTGGGTCCCTGGAGTCACAGAAAGAACGGGGGTGTCTGAGTGCAACAGAGTGCCCAAGCATTGCAGGGGGGTGGACCTGTGAGCCCAGGAGTGGGCTCTCAGCTTGGTGTTGCTATAAACCACTAACCCCAGCAGGATCAGTGACTGCTCTCTGAGTAGGGGACCAGCAAGCAACAGAAACATGGCAAGACCCTCCTCCTTCTCCCAGGAGGAGTGGCAAGAGTGCATTGCATGATGGGGCTACCACTCTCAGAGCAGGGGCCCAGCAAGTGGCAGAACTGTGGTGAGACCCCCATCGTTCCTCCAGGAGGATGAGCGTGGGTGCCCTCTGCAGAAGTCTGCAGAGTTTGGCACAAACAAAAGTGATTGACTGTTTTTCCCTGAATGTCCATTGAAAATTGGGGGTCGTGATCTTTCAGCTCTGGGGCTGGAGATTGGGGCAAAGCCAGTTTTATTTTTATTTACTAATTTTTTATTCTCTAAAGCAGCAAGGAAAGCCTTCAAGGAACAAAAGCCACATAGATCAACCCAAAGCATCTTAAACTGAGCCTGGCTACCTGGCAAGGGGTGGTGAAACTCCATTCAGGCAAAGATACCTGAGAATCAGTGCAACAGGCCCCTCCCCCAGAAGACCAGCAGGAACATCAGGCTAATACCAAGTTTACAGATCACATAGAACTGAAAAACACCTGAGCTAGGGGAAAATAGTATATAGAATCTGAGGTTTTTTCCTCATGATTCTTTAGTCTTTCAGCTTATTTTTTTTTCTTTTTCTCTGTTTTTCCTTTTCAACTAGTTTCGTATTTTATCAACTATTATTTTTAAGTTTTCTTTTAAATTTTCATTTTTACATTTACATTTTATAGATGTATTCTTCATTTTTGGCTTCCTTTCACTGTATTCAATTTGAGATATATATATATATATATATATCAAAACATATATATATATATGTTTTTCTTTCTTTACAAATTTGGGATCTAGTGTATTCTAACAGATCAAAATACAACTAAGACCAAGTGTGTCACCCTCTTTTGTCCACCTGTTAGATTTTATTCTCTCTTTTTTCCTTTTTATTTTCTTTTTTGGTTTCTGATCTCTTCAGATTTGTCTAGTGTATATTTCACTGGAGGTGGTGGTTGATATTTTTTTATTTCATTCTGTTGTTTATTTATTCCTCTCTGGACAAAATAACTAGAAGAAGAAATTCACAACAAAAGAAAGAACCAGAGGTAATACTCTCTGCTGCAGATTTAATCAATAAGGATATAAGTATGATGTCAGACCTAGAATTCAAAATAACGATTATAAAGATACTAGCTGGGCTTGAAAAAAGTATAAAATACGCTAGACAATCTCTTAGTGCAGAAAAAAAAAAGAACTAAAATCTAATCAGGCCAAAATTAAAAATGCTCTAACTGAGATGCAGTCTAAATTGGATGCCCTAACAGCTAGGATAAATGAGGCAGAAGAGAGAGTCAGTGACATAAAAAACAAAGTGATTGAGAGTAAGGAAGCTGAGGAAAAGAGAAAAAAAATAACTACTGGATAATTAGGGAGGCTTTGAGAAATCAGCGATAACAAAGAGAAACAATATTAGAATAATTTGGATCCCAGAGGAAGAGGGAAGAGAGATAAGGACAGAAGGTATATTTGAGGAAATCATAGCTGAGAACTTCCCTAATCTGGGGAAGGAAACAGGCATTAAAGTCTAGGAGGCACAGAAACCCCCCCTCAAAATCAATAAAAATATATCAACACTCCAACAAATAATAGTGAAGCTTGCAAATTTCAGAGATAAAAAGAAAATCCTGAAAGCAGCTTAAAACAAGATGTCCTTAACCTACAAGGGTAGAAACATTAGACTGACAGAAGACCTATCCATAGAGACCTGGCAGGCCACAAAGGGCTGGCATTTTATATTCAGGGTATTAAATGAGAAAAACATGCAGCCAAGAATACTTTATCCAGCAAGGCTGTCATTCCGAATAGAAAGAGAGATAAAGAGCATGCAGACCAAACATAAACTAAAAGAATTTGTGATCACTAAACCAGGCCTGCAAGAAATATTAAGGTGGTGGGTGCCTGGGTGGCTCAGTTGGTTAAGCGACTGCCTTTGGCTCAGGTCATGATCCTGGAGTCCCGGGATCGAGTCCTGTATCGGGCTCCCTGCTCAGCAGGGAGTCTGCTTCTCCCTCTGACCCTCCCCCATCTCATGCTCTCTCTCTATCTCATTCTCTCTCTCAAATAAATAAATAAAATCTTAAAAAAAAAAGAAATATTAAGGTGGGATCCTGTAAGTGAAGAGAGAGCCCAAGAGTAACATAGACCAGAAAGAAACACAGACAATCTACAGAAACAAGGACTTTACAGGTAATACAATGACACTAAATTCATATCTCAATAGTTACTCTAAATATAAATGGGCTAAATGCTCCGATCAAAAGACACAGGGTATCAGATTGGATAAAAAAGCAAGACCTATCCATATGCTGTCTACAGGAGACTCATTTTAGACCTAAAAACACCTCCACGTTGAAAGTGAGGGTGTGGACAACCATTTATAATGCTAATGGACATAAAAAGAAAACTGGGTTAGCAATCCTATATCAGACAAATTAGATTTTAAACAAAAGACTATAGGAAGGGATGAAGAGGGACACTATATCATACTTAAAGGATCTACCCAACAAGAAGATGTAACAATTATAAATATTTATGCTCCTAACTTGGGAGCAGCCAATTATATCAACCAATTAATAACCAAATTAAAGAAACACATTGATCATACTACAATAATAGTAGGGGACTTCAACACCCCACTCGCAGCAATGGACAGATCATCTAAGCAGAAGATCAACAAGGAAACGAGGGCTTTGAATGATGCACTGGACCAGATGGACTTCACAGATAAATACAGAGCATTCCATCCTAAAACAACAGAATACACATTCTTCTCGAGGACACATAGAACACTCTCCAGAATCGATGACATACTGGATCACAAATCAAATCTCAATTGGTACCAAAAGATTGGGATTATTTCCTGAATATTTTCAGACCACAATGCTTTGAAACTTGAACTCAATCACAAGAGGAAATTTGGAAGGAACTCAAACACTTGGAGGTTAAAGACATCCTACTCAACAATGAATAGGTCAACCAGGAAATTAAAGAAGAATTTAAAAAAATCATGGAAGAAAATAAAAATGAAAACACAACTGTTCAAAACCTTTAGGAAGCAGCAAAGACAGTCCTAAGAGGGAAGTACATAGCAGTACAAGACTTTCTCAAGAAACAAGAAAACTATTAAATACACAACATAACCATAGACATAAAGGAGCTGGAGAGGGAACAGCAAATAGAGCCTAAATCCAGCAGGAAAAGAGAATTAATAAAAATTAGAGCAGACATAAATGAAATAGAAACCAAAAGAACAGAAAAACAGATCAATGAAACTAGGATCTAGTTCCTTGAAAGAATTAATAAGATTGATAAACTCCTAGCCAGACTTATCAAAAAGAAAAGACAAAGGACGCAAATTAATAAAAAAAGAAGTAGTCAAATTCTCACTTTTCTCAGATGACATGATACTTTATGGGGAAAACCCAAAAGACCCCACCCCAAAATTGCTAGAACTCAAACAACAATTCAGCAAAGTGGCAGGATATAAAATCAATGTACCAAAATCAGTTGCATTTCTATACACAAACAATGAGACAGAAGAAAGAAAAATTAATGAATTGATCCCATTTACAATTGCACCAAAAGCCATCAGAAACCTAGGAATAAACCTAACCAAAGAGGCAAAGTATCTGCACTCTAAAAACTAGAGAACACTTTTGAAAGAAATAGAGGAAGACACAAAGAATTGGAAAAACATTCCATGCTCATGGATTGGAACAATAAATATGGTTAAAATGTCTATGCTGCCCAGAGCAATCTACATAGTCAATGCAATCCCTATCAAAATACCATCAAAAAGAAAAAAAAAAGAAAAGAAAAGAAAACAAAATACCATCAATATTTTTTACAGAGCTGAAACAAATAATTCTAAAATTTGTATGGAACCAGAAGAGACCCTGAATAGCCAGAGGAATGTTGAAAAAGAAAACCAAAGCTGGTGGCAACACAATGTCAGACTTCAAGCTCTGTTACAAATCTGTAATCTTCAAAACAGTATCATACTGGCACAAAAACAGACACATAGATCAATGGAACAGAATAAAGAACCCAGAAAGACCCTCAGCTTGATGGTGAACTAATTTTCAAGAAAGCAAGAAAGAATACCCAATGGAAAAAAGACAGTCTCTTCAGCAAATGGTGTTGGGAAAATTAGACAGCCACATGCAGAAGAATGCAACTGAACCTGTTTCTTTCACCATACACAAAGGTAAACTCAAAATGGATGAAAGACCTAAATGTGAGATAGGAATCCACAATGAGACAACACCTCACACCAGTCAGAATGACTAAAATTAACAAGTCACTAAACAACAAATATTGGTGAGGATGTGGAGAAAGGGGAACCTTTTTACATTGTTGGTGGGAATGCAAGCTACTCTAGAAAACAGTATAGAGGTTCCTCAGGAAGCTAAAAATGGAGCCACACTATGACCCTGGACTTGCACTACTAAGTATTTACTCCAAAAATACAAATGTAGTGATCCAAAGGGGCACCTGCACCCCAACATTTATAGCAGCAATGCTCACAAGAGCCACACTATGGAAAGAGCCCAGATATCCATTGACAGAGGAATGGATAAATAAGATGTGGTATATACACACACACACACTCAATGGAATATTAGCCATCAGAAAGGATGAAATCTTATTGTTTATATCGACATGGATGGAACTGGAGGGTATTATCCTGGGTAAAATAAGTCAATCAGAGAAAGACAATTATCATATGGTTTCACTCTTATGAGGAATATAAGAAACAACACAGAGGATCATAGGAGAAGTGAGGGAAAAACTTAATGGAAAGATATCAGAGAGGGAGACAAACCGTAAGAGACTCTTGACTCCGGGAAATAAACTGAGGGTTACAGAAGGGAGGTGGGTGGGGTGATGGGGTAACTAGGTGATATATGCAACTGATGAATTACTGCACTCTACATCTGAAACTAATGATGTTCTATATGTTGCCTAATTGAATTTAAATAAAAGAAAAAAGATAAAAAAACACACCAAACCCTAACCTTAAAGTAAAATATAATTCTCCCACTTCCTGTTGCTCTCTACTCTTTTATTTGTGTGTGTGTGTGTGTGTGCATATGTGTGTGTCTATATGTGTGTGTGTTTTCAGGAGCTTCTAAACATTTGTTTCCATTTTAAATGCCAATTTTTAATTATTTATAAATATTTATGAACATATATTGCTTCCCCATGTTGTGGAGCCTCATTGTCCTCAAAAAGTATGTAGCTTTGATTGTGAATGAGATTTATGAAAAACTTGGAGTTGGTGTCAAATTGCTCCCTACCCTACTCAGGTATTGTTATACTGTCAGGAAGTAAGGGAAAAAATAAGATTCTTTCAGATGTTTTGTTTGAAACAGGAAAGGCAAACCATAATAACAAGTACAGAAACTGACCTACACCAAATGAAATGCTGACAATGTATGGAAATCCCAGTGTACAGAGACTATGCTACTTTTCTGTTTTCTTCAAGAATGTGTGTAAATGGCCTGTCAGATGTGCCATTCTGACTAGGTGAATGCCCACAGCACAAATTTATTACACAGAATTCATGTGTTCCACAGAATTTCATTATCTTTGTTAATATTGTTAATATTATCATATTGCTAATTCCATTCAATGTGATTGCACTGTGTAAAATTGCACGAGGCACAATTTGATATTTCTACAACCTCTATGAATTAAATTTGTATTTTTCATTTATGTTATCTATAAATGAGAATTGAGAAATATGTACCACCCAATGTCGTGCCCACTCCCCTCAACTATTTAAATAGAGAAATTAGATTATAAGTATATTAGTTTGATGTAAGAAAGGAGACAGTCAAAAAGCATTGTTAAGGCATATGACATTACAAACCACAAACCATTGTTGATCTTCAAACAGGGAATGTTGGTGAAAAGTTTCATTGATAACCTTGTAAGTTACACTTTCAAGAGTACTTTCAGGAACAGTTATTACCTGTGAGATTTTGAGCAAATTGCTTTTCAGAACTTAAGTTTTTCCTTTTGTGAAGTGGGATGGGTGACAGAATTTGTATAAGACCCAAATGAAAGAATGCATATAAAAACCTTTGATAACTCCAAGGCCCCAAACATGACTGTCTAAGCCCTTTAAATGGTAACACTTGGAAATATTACCACAGAATGAATAAGAAGATACAGATAGTTCTTAAAATGGAAAACTAGAACAAGGGTAATTGAACTGTTTGTGTTTTATCATTTTTAATTAAGAATGAATTTAAATTAGAATCATATTTGCTGTAGTATTTGCTCATTCATCAGATGATTGGTATACAGTACTACGTTTATGAACTAATATTTTATATCTCTGAAGAAGGTAATATAAGACATCTGAGAGATGTAGAAAGTCTCAGAAATGATAAATTGGTCAAAGTTATTGCCAGAGCTATGACTAACATGTATTTACGATATATAATGGCTTATAACACACTAACACACAGTTTGTATTACAAAAGTTATGTATACCCTATGACAATTTAAACTTTGTTTATCCATTTAAAATATTTATTTCTGGGCACTAGGTATATAGCAGTGAATAAGATAGGTATATAAAACTTGACCTCATGGAAGTTGCATTCAAGTCCTAAAAGGCAATAAGTGCATAAAATGAAATCAATGAGTTCCTTTTCATGCTATTATCTTATCTGTCAAAAAATAACTATTGTCAAAAACTTGATGCCTCTCCTTTCATATCTTTTCTGATCCTCACACAAACATACATGTGCATTTAGATGCTTGATTTTGCTTTATACAAATGTAGGATCATATAATACATGTTATTATATGTTGGTTTTATTTTTTTAAGATTATTTATTTATTTATTTATTTGAGAAAGATAGAGAGAGAAAACACAGAGGGAGAGTGAGAGGGAGAAGCAGACTCCCGGCTGAGCAGAGAGCCTGATGCAGGGCTCGATCCCAGGACCCTGAGATCATGACCTGAGCTGAAGGCAGATGCTTAACCGACTGAGCCACCCAGATGCCCCTATATGTTGGTTTTAGTTACTTAACAAAATACCAGGGACATTGTTTCAAGTATTTTTTTCACTTTATGTGCCCTTTTATGTTTATTGATTAAAGAAAAACTAATAATACACAACCTTTTGCCTACTTTCTTCTTCTGAAGTTGTAGTTATTTTTGTTATATTTTGTTGTCATTGGTTAGAAGATTTCTAACTAAAGCAAGGTGCAATGTTAATATATTTCTAAATAATTCCTAGCAAGCGGAAATTCTCAAGAACTATAAATTGGTGAAAATAATGATTGCATAAAGTTACCATGTACATGGCCAGATATTTGTTTGGAGTAGAGAAAAAAAATAATTCTTAATAACATAATTTTACACAAATTTTAGTCAGGTTATTTTATTTGTTTAAAGTTTTTATTTAAATTCCACTTAGCTAACATATGGTTTAATTTTACTTTCTTTTTTTAAGATTTTATTTATTTATTTGACACAGGATTGGGGGAGAGAGCAAGCACAAGCACGGGGGATGGCAGGCAGAGGGAGAAGCAGGCTCCCTGCTGAGCAAGGAACCTGATGTGGGGCTCGATACCAGGATGCTGGGATCATGACCCGAGCCGAAGGCCGCCACTTAACAGACTGAGCTGCCCAGGTGCCCCTAATATTAGTTTCAGGAGTAGTTTCAGTGTTCATCAAAGTGCCCTCCTTAATATTCATAACCCATTTAACAAATCCACCTGCACACGTCCCCTTCATCAACCCTCAGGTTCTTCTCTATATTTAAGATTCTGTTTCATGGTTTGCCTCTTTTTATTCCCCCATGTTCATCTGTTTCATTTCTTAAATTCCACATATGAGTGAAATCATATGGTATTTGTCTTTTTCTGACATATTTAGCTTTGCATAATACGTTCTAGCTCCATCCATATAATTGCAAATGGCAAGATTTCATTTTTTATGGCATATATATATATCTTCCTTATCCATTCATCAGTCGATGGACATTTGGGTTCTTTCCATAATTTGGCTATTGTTGATAATGCTGTTATAAACATCAGAGTGCTTGTGTCCCTTCAAATCAGTATTTTTGTATCCTATTGGTAAATACCTAGTAGTGCAATTGCTGGATCATAGGGTGTTTCTATTTTTAACTTCTTGAGGAACATCCATACTGTTTTCCAGACTGGCTTTACCAGTTGGCACACCCACCATAAGAGGGATCCCCTTTCTCTGCATCCTCCCCAGCATCTGTTGTTTCCTGTGATGTTAATTTTAACCATTCTGAAAGGTATGAGATGATATCTCATTGTAGTTTTGCTATTTATTTCCATGATGATGAGTGATGTTGAGCATCTTTTCATGTGCTTGTTAGCCATCTGAATGTCTTCTTTGGAAAAGTGTATATTCATTTCTTCTGCCCATTTCTTAACTGGATTATTTGTTTTTGGGTGTTGAGTTTTATCAGTTTTTTATACATTTTGGATACGAACCCTTTATCAGATATGTCATTTGCAAATATCTTCTCCTATTCCAAAGGTTGCCTTTTAGTTTTGTTGGTTGTTTCCTTTGCTGCACAGGAGCATTTTATCTTTTTTTTAATATTTTATTTATTTATTTGACAGAGGGAGAGCAAGAGCGAGAGTGAGAGAGAGAGAGCATGAACAGCGGGGAGGAACAGAGGCAGAGGGAGAAGCAGACTCTCCACTGAGCAGGGAGTCTGATGCAAAACTCGATCCCAGGACCCTGGGACCATGACCTGAGCAGAAGGCAGATGCTTAACCAACTGGGCCACCAGGCGCCCAGGAGCATTTTATCTTAATGAAGTCCCAATAGTTCATTTCTGCTTTGTTTCCCTTGCCTTTGGAGACATAATTAGTAAGAAGAAGCTTTGTGAAATGTCAAAGAAGTTGTTGCCTGTGTTCTTCTCTAGGATTTTGATGGTTTCTTGTCTCACATTTTGGTTTTTCATCCATTTTGAATATATTTTTTGTGCATGGTATAAAAAGTGGTACACTTTCATTCTTTAGGATGTTGCTGTCCATTTGTTGAAGAGACTGTCTTTTTTTCCATTGGATATTCTTTCCTGCTTTGTCGAAGATTATTCAACCATATGGTTGTGGGTCCATTTTGGGGTTTTCTATTCTGTTCCATTGATCTGTGTGTCTGTTTTTCTGCCAGAACCATACTGTCTTCATGATTATAGCTTTGTAACATAACTTGAAGTCCAAAATTGTGATGCTTCCAGCTTTGCTTTTCTTTTTCAAGGTTTCTCTGTCTATTCCAGGTCTTTTGTGGTTCCATACAGTTTGGAATTATTTGGTCCAGGTCTGTGAAAAACGGTGGTGGTATTTTGATAGGGATTGCATTAAATGTGTAAATGGCTTTGGTAGTATAGACATTTTAAGAATATTTGTTCTTCTAATTCATGAGCATGGAATGTTTTTCCATTTTTTGTGTCCTCTTCAATTTCTTTCATAATTGTTTTCTCATTTTCAGAGTACAGATCTTTTACCTTTTTTTAGGTTTATTACTAAATATCTTCTTGTTTTGGTACAATTATAAATGGGATAAATTCCTTGATTTCTCTTTCTGCTTTCATTATTGTTGCATACAAATGAAATAGATTTCTATACATTGAATTTGTCTCCTGTGACTTTACTGAATTTGTGTATCAGTTGCAGCAAATTTTGGTGGAGTCTTTTGGGTTTTCTACATAGAATATCATATTGTCTGCCAATAGTGAACTTTTGACTTATTCCTTGCTGATTTCCATGCCTTTTATTTCTTTTTGTTGTCTGATTACTGTGGCTAGGACTTCCAGTACTATGTTAAATACAAAGTGTGAGAGTGGGCATACCTGTCTTGTTCCTGACCAAAAATGAAAGCTCTCCATTTTTCTCCATTGAGAATTATATTAGCTCTATGTCTTTTATATATGGCCCTTATGATGATGAGGTATGTTCCCTCTATCCCTACTTTGTTGAGGGTTTTTTATTAAGATTGGATGATGTACTTTATCAAATGCTTTTTCTCCATCTATTTTCTGCATCACAAAAGATCATGTGGTTTTTATCCTTTCTTTTACAAATGTGGTACATCATATTAATTTGTGAATATTGAACCACACTGGCAGCACAGGAACAAATCCCACTTGATTATGGTGAAATATTCTTTTAATGTAATGTTGGATTCTATTTGCTAGTATTTTGTTGAGAATTTTTCCATCCATGTTCATCAAGGATAATGGCCTATAATTTGCTTTATTAGTGGTATCTTTGTCTGGTTTTGGAATAAAGGTAATGCTGGCCTCGTAGACAGAGTTTGGAAGTTCCCTTCCATTTCTATTTTTTGGGAACAGCTTGAGAAGAATAGGTATTAACTCTTTTTAAATGTTTGGTAGAATTCCTCTGTGAAGCCATTTGGTCCTGGACTTTTGTTTGTTTGGAGATTTTTCATTACAGACTCAAATTCTTTACTGGTTATCAGTCTGTCCAAGTTTTCTATTAGTTCCTATTTCAGTTTTGGTAGTTTGTATGTTTCTAAGAATTTGTCCATTTTTTCCAGATTGCTTAATTTGTGGGCATATAATTTTTCATCATATGCTCTTATTGTTGTTGTATTTCTGTGGTGTTGGTTGTGATCTCTCCTCTCTCATTCATGATTTATTTATTTGAATTCTTTATTTTTGATAGGGGTTTATCAATTTTATTAATTCTTTGAAAGAACAAGCTCCTGGTTTCATTAATCTGTTCATTTTTTTCTTTGTTTCTGTATCATTTATTTCTCCTCTAATCTTTATTACTTCCCTTCTGCTGACTTTAGGCCTCATTTTTTTTTTTTTTTTCTTTTTCTAGCTCCTTTAGGTGTGAGGTTAGATTGTGTGTTTGGGATTTCTTGCTTCTTGAGGTAGGCCTGTGTTGCTATATTCTTCCCTTTTAGGACTGCTTTTGCTGCATCCCAGAGGTTTTGGACCATCATGCTTTCATTATCATTTGTTTCCATGTGTTTTTTTATTTCCTCTTTAATTTCCTGGTTGACCCATTCATTCTTTAGTAGGATGTTTATCGACCTCTATGTATTTGTGGGCTTTCCAAATGTTTCCTTGTGGTTGACTTCAAGTTTCATAGCATTGTGGTTGGAAAATATGTATGGTATGATCTCTTTTTGACTTATTGAGGCCTGATTTATGACCTAGTATTTGATCTATTCTGGTTAATGTCCCATGTGCACTTGAAAAGAATGTGTATTCTGCTGCTTTAGGATTAAATGTTCTCAATATGTCTGTTAAATCCATCTAGGCCAGTTTGTCATTCAAAACCATTTTTTACTTGTTGATTTTCTGTTTATGTGATCTGTCCATTAATATAAGTGGGTTGTTAAAGTTCCCTACTCTCATTGTATTATTATCAATGAGTTTCTTTATGCTTGTTATTGTTTCATATATTTGTGTGCTCCCAAGTTGGGGGTGTAAATACCTACAATGCTTAGATCTTGTTGGATAGACACCTTTAGTATGATATAGTGCCCTTCTTCATCTCTTATTACCATCTTTGGTTTAAAATCTAGATTGTCTAGTATAAGTATGGATACTCTGGCTTTCTTTTGACATCCATTTGTATGGTAAATATTTCTCCATCCCCTCACTTTTGATCTGCAGTTGTCTTTACATCTCAAATGAGTCTCTTGTAAGCAGCAAAACAGCATATAAATGGATCTTGTTTTCTTATCCATTCCTACAACCTATGATTTGCAGAGCTGGTTTAGTGGTCATAAACTCCTTTAGCTTCTGTTTGTCTGGGAAACTCTTTATCTCTCCTTCTATTGTGAATGACAGCCTTGCCTAATAGATTATTCCTGGTTGCATATTTTTCCCATCAGAATGTTGAATATATCATGCCACTTACTTCTTGCCTATCAGGTTTCTGTGGAAAGGTCTGCTGCTAAACTTATTTGTCTTCCCTTTCAAGTAAGGGGCTTCTTTTGTCTTGTTGCTTTTAGGATTTTTTTCATTATCTCCATATTTTGAAAATGTAACTATGATATGTCTTAGTGTTGGTCTGCTTTTGTCAATTTTAATGGGAGTTCTTTGTGCCTCCTGGATTTGGATGTCTGTTTCCTTCCCCAGATTAAGAAAGTTTCCAGCTATTATTTCCTCAAATAAACCTTTTATCCTCTTTTCTCTCTCTTCTGCTGTGACTCCTATGATATGAATGTTATTATGCTTTATGGAGTCACTGAATTTCCTTAGACTACATTTGTGATCTAATATTTTTCTTTCACTCTTCTTCTCAGCTTCATTATTTTCCATAATTTTATCATCTATATCACTTATTAGTTCTGCTTCTTCCATCCTTGTGGTCATTACATATAGTCAGTTTTGAATCTTAGGTATTGCATTTTTCGTTTTGGCCTGACTAGTTTTTAGGTCTTATATCTCTGCAGCAAAAGATGCCCTGGTGTTTTCTATGCTTTTCTCAAGCCCATCTAGTATCCTTATGATGTTGCTTTAAGTTCTGGATTAGGCATATCATTTATATTGCTCTTGGTTACATTCCTGGCCATGACCTTTTCTTGTTCGTTCTATTGGATGAATTCCTCCATCTTGGCGTTTTGTCTAAGTATCTGTCTTTTATGTGTTAGGAAAACAAGTTATGTTTCCTGCACCTGAGAGTAATGTTGTTTTTTTTTTTTTTTTAAGATTTTGTTTATTTATTTGACAGAGAGAGAGAGCACAAGTAGGCAGAGCGTCAGGCAGAGGGAGAGGGAGAAGCAGGCTCCTTGCTGAGCAGAGATCCCAATAGGGGGCTCAATCCCAGGACCCTGGGATCATGACCTGAGCCAAAGGCAGCTGCTTAACTGACTGAGCCACTCAGGTGCCCCATGAGAGTAATGGTTTAATGAATAAAACATCATATACTGTCCAGTGCCTGGCTCTTCAGGAAGTGTCTCTGGTGTATGCTGTGTGAACTGTATTGCTGTGTTTTGGTTGCTTTTTCCCTCAGGTCAGTCCTCTGCAGAGTTTCTCCTTGCCTGAAGTGGGCAGTGTTTGGGCCTTAGCAGGAGTGTGGTAAGTTTTAACTGGGTGTGTTCTAGTCTGCTTGTTAAGAGAGACCTGATGTTATTTCTACTAGAGCTGAGGTTTTGCACAACTCTATGGTTTGTAGGCATGGTAAGTGTGTGGCGTTTTTGTTGGTCTTCTGGAGGAGGTGCTCCTACTCTGTTTCTTAGACACACTTGCATGAAAAATGCATAGTGCAGGGGGGATGGTGTAAGGGATTTAGGCCACCACTTTTGGCACTGTGCTGCTTCCTGAAGTTAGTTTATGCTGAGGGGTAAGGGAGGGAAATGGCATCATTCTGCTCCTTTGTCCCTGGAGTGGGGAGTTTGTGCCTGCTGCTGTCCAGGAAGGTCTCCAAGAAGAGGGAACAATCTCTCCTCATGTGTCCCGGGTGTCCCTAAGATCTCTGCCTTCATCCTGTCTATGTCTGAACCATCTCCCTGCCTGGCAGCTCAGTGTATCTGTATTCTATCCCAGTCAGCCCGGCTGAGTTTTAAAATTCCAAACTTCAGGGACCTGGTATGGCGTGGACCCCAACTGGTCCTCTGGGGAAGGGTCTCACCATGCTGGAACTGATATTGGTTTTTACCAGAAATGTAGTTGCACCAATGTGCAGGGGTATGGAGTTTGGAGTAAGCCAGCCAAGAGCCAGTGTCCAAGTTAGCTGCCCTCAGCAGGTGTCTGTGAGCTTTTGCTGGGGAGTGGATGGGTAATGGCTCTTGCAGTCTCTTTTGTTCCTGCAGAGGCAGTGCCACATTTCCCAGATGCACTCCAAGAAGGGTGAACTGCCTCTCCCAGTGCATCCCATTGGATCCTCAGATCTTGCTGTTTGCTTTTGAGCTATCCGCCCTCCTTCTCCACAGGAGAACTGCATCTTCCTTAGAGTTCCACACCAGTCATGCCATGGATCTCCAAAACTCCAGTCTTTGAGCCCTGCTGGTTGTAAAACTCATGAAAATCAGACCCTCTCATGTTCCTAGTCAATGGCATTGGGGAAGTGTTCTCTCTCTCCTTCTCACCTCTCTCTCTGACCAGCGCCCTCTCTCTGCTGCAGCACCCATGATCCATTTCTCCCCCAAATCATAAGCAATACCTCAAGAAGGAAGAAAAATCTGAAATTAGCAACCTAAACTTACACCTAAAGGAACTACAAAAAGACCAACAAACAACCTAAAACCAGCAGAAGGAAGAAAATAACAAAGATTGGCAAAATAAATAAATGATCTAAAAACAAAACCAAACAATAGAACAGATCAGTGAAACCAAGAGCTTTTTCATTAAAAAAAATCAAAATTGATAAACCTCTAGCCAAACTTATCAAGAAAAATAAAAGAGATTCAAATGCATAAAATCACAAATGAGAGGAGAAATAACAACCAACATTGCAGAAATGCAAACAGTTATAAGAGAATATTATGAAAAACTCTATGCCAACAAATTGGACAACCCAGAAAAAAATGAATAAATTCCTAGAAACATATCAAGTACCAAAACTGAAACAAAAAGAAATAGAAAATTTGAACAGACAGATAACTGACAAAAAAAATGAAACAATAATCAAAAATCTCCCAACAAACAAAAGTCCAGGACCAGATGGCTTCACATGTTAATTTTATCTAACACTCTATGAAGAGTTAATGTGCATTCTTCCTAAACTATTCCAAAAAATAGAAAAGGAAGGAAAACTTCCAAATTCATTCTATGAGGACACCATTACCCTGACACCAAAACCAGATAAAGACTCCACTAAAAAGAGAACTACAGGCCAATATCCCTGATGAAGATGGATAAAATAAATAAATAAATAAATAAATAAAATAAAGTGCTAGCAAAATGAATTCAGTAGTACGCTAAAAAATAATTCACCACAATCAAGTGGGATCTGTTCCTGGTATGAAAGGTTGGCTCAATATTCACAAGCCAATCAATGTGATACATAACATCAATAAGGGAAAAGATAAGAAATATATGATCCTGTCTATAGATGGGGGAAAAAAAGCATTTGAGAAAGTACATCCATTCAAATTAAAAAACCCTCAACAAAGTAGGTTTAGAGGGAACATACCTCAACATAATAAAGGCCATTCATTTATTTTTTGAAGATTTTGAAAAGATTTTATTTGAATTCCAGATAGTTAACATACAGTATAATATCAATTTCAGTTGTACAATATAGTGATTCAACACTTCCATTCAACAGCCGGTACTCATCACAACAAGTGCCCTACTTAATCCCCATCACCTATTTAAACCATCCTCTCACCCACCTACCCTCTGGTAACCAGCAGCTTTTCCTCTATAGCTAAGACTCTGTTTCTTGGTTTGCCTCCCTCTCTTTCTTCGCTTTGCTCCTTTGTTTTGTTTCTTAAATTCCACATATGAGTGAAATCATATGGTATTTGTCTTTCTCTGATTGACTTATTTCACTTAGCATAATACTCTCCCTTCATCCATGTGGTTGCAAATGGCAAGATTTCATTCATTTTTATGGCTGAGTAATATTCCAGTGTATATATATCACCTCTTCTTTATCCATTCATCAGTTGGTGGACATTTGGGCTGTTTCTATAATTTGGCTATTGTAGATAATGCTGCTATAAACATTGGGGTGCAAGTATCCCTTTGAATTAATATTTCTGTATTCTTTGGGTAAATACCTTATAGTGCAATTGCTGGATCATAGGGTATTTCTATTTTTAACTTTTTGAGGAACCCCCATACCATTTTCCAGAGTGACTGCACCAGTTTGCTCTCCCACCAAGAGTGCAACAAGGTGTTGTTTTTTTTTTCATATCTATGAAAACACCTATTGTTTCTTGTGTTCTAGATTTTAGTCATTCTGACAGGTGTAAGGTGACATCTCATCATGGCTTTTATTTGTATTTCCCAGATGATGAGTTATGTTGAGCATCTTTTCATATGTCTGTTGGCCATCTGGATGTCTTCTTTGGAAAAGTGTTTATTTATGTCTTCTGCCTATTTTTTCATTGAATTATTCATTTCTAGGGTATTGAGTTGTATAAGTTCTTTATGTATTTTGGATACTAATATATGACATTTACAAATATCTTCTCACATTCCATAGGTTACCTTTTAGGTTTGTTGACTGTTTCCTTTACTGTGCAGAAACTTTGTATTTTGATGAAGTTCCAGTAGTTTATTTTTTCTTCTGTTACCCTTGACTCAGGAGACAAATCTAGAAGGAAGTTGCTAAGGTCAATGTCAAAGAGGTTACTGCCTTTGTTCTCCTCTAGGATTTTTATGGTTTCAGGTCTCACATTCAGATCTTTAATGCATTTTAAATTTATTTTGTATATGGTGGAAGAAAGCAATCCCATTTCATTCTTTTGCATGTTTATGCCCAGTTTTCCCAACACCATTATTTGAAGAAATGGTCTTTTTCCCATTGAATATTCTTTCCTGCTTTGTGGAAAATTAATTGACCATATAGTTGTGGGTATGTTTCTGGGTTTTCTATTCTATTCCATTGGTCTATGTGTCTACTTTTGAGCCATTATAATACTGTTTTGTTCACTACAGCTTTGTGGGGTTTTTTTGTTTTTGTTTTTGTTTTAGATTTTATTTATTTATTTGACAGAGAGAGAGACAGCGAGAGGGGCACACAAGCAGGGGGAGTAGGAGAGGGAGAAGTAGGCTTCCCGTCAAGCAGGGGGCCCGATGTGGGGCTCGATTCCAGGACCCCAGGATCATGACCTGAGCCAAAGGCAGATGCTTACTGACTGAGCCACACAGGCGCCCCTCACTACAGCTTTGTAACGTACCTTGAAGTATGCAATTATGATTCTTCCAGATATGGTTTTAGTTTTCAACATTGCTTTTGTTATTTGGGGTCTCTTCTGGTTCCATCCAAATTTTAGCTCTGTGAAAATTGTGTGTTCTAGCTCTGTGAAAAATGCTGTTGCTATTTTGATAAAGATTGTTTTAAATGTGTAAATTGCTTTGGGTAGTATGGACATTTTAACAATATTTGTTCTTCCTATCTGAGCATGTAATTTTTTTTTTCTATTTCTTTGTGTCATCTTCAGTTACTTTGAAGAGTTTCAGAGTATAGGTCTTTTAATGCTTTGTTAAGTTTATCCCTTGGTATCTTATGCTTTTTGGAGCAATTGTAAATGGGACTGAACACTTAATTTATCTTTCTGCTTCTTCATTATTGGTGTATAGGAATACAACAGATTTCTGGATGCTGATTCTGTACCTTTTGACTTTATTGGATTTGTATATCTGTTCTAGCAGTTTTTTGGTGGAGTCTTTTAGGTTTCTTTATGGAGTATCATGTTATCTGAAAATAGTGTAAGTTTAACTACTTTTTTGCCGATTTGGATGCCTTTTATTTCCTTTTTTAAAAGATTTTATTTATTTATTTATTATTTATTTATTTATTTATTATTTATTTATTTATTATTTGAGAGAGAGACTGAGCCTTTTGACAAGTGTGAGGTGATATCTCATTACAGTTTTGATTTACATTTCCATAATGATTAATGATATTGAGCATCTTTTCATGCGTCTGTGGGATACCTGAATATCTTCTTTGAAGAAATGTTTATTCAGGTCTTCTGCCCATTTTTAATTGGATTGATTGTTTTTTGATATTAAGTTGTTTGAGTCTTTTATATATTTTGGATATTAACCCCTTATTGGTTGTATCATTGGGAAATATCTTCTCTCATTCAGTGTGTTGCCTTTTCATTTTGTTGATGGTGTCCATCACTGTGCAAAAGCTTTTTGTTGTTGTTGTTAAAGCTTCTTAGTTTGATGTAGTTTTATTTATATTTTGCTTTTGTTGCCCTTGTCTGATGAGACAGAGCCACAAAAATATTGCTCAGACTTACATCCAGGAGTTTATTGCTTATGTTTTCTTCCAGATTTTTTTGTTTTCTGGTCTTACATTTACATCTTTAATCTATTTTGTGTTTATTTTTGTACATGGTGTAAGAAAGAGGTCCAGTTTCATTCTTTTGCATGTTATCTAGTTTTCCCAACACCATTTATTGAAAAGTCTCTCTTTTTCTTGCCTCCTTTGTTGAAGATCAATTAGCCATATAAATATGGGTTTATTTCTGGACTCTCTATTCTGTTCCATTGACCTAGATGTCTGTTTTTGTGACAACATCATACTGTTTTGGTTACTATAGCTTTGTATTATGGTTTGAATTCAGGGAGCATGATACCCACAGTTTTGTTATTCTTTTTCAAGATTGCTTTGGCTTCTCAGGGCTTTTTTGTGTTTCCATACAAATTTGAGGATTTTTTGTTCTAGTTCTGTAAAAAATGTCATTGGTATTTTGAATGGTATTGCACTGAACCTGTAGATTATTTTGGGTAGTATGATCATTTAACAATATCAATTATTTCAATCCATGAACACAGTGTATCTTTCAATTTATTTGGGCCATCTTCAGTTTCTTTCAACAATGTCTTCTAGTTTTCAGAGTACAGGTCTTTCACCTCTGTGGTAAATGTATTCCTAGATATTTCATTCTTTTGGATGCAATTATAAATGGGATTGTTTCCTTAATTTCTCTTTATGTTAATTAATTTTCAATTGATAGACACACAACAGATTTATGTTTATTTATGTATATTAATCTTTTATCCTACAGTGCACTGAATTCATTTCCTAGCTCTAATAGTTTTTTGGTGAATATTTGATAACTTTCAGGCCAAGAAGACTACCTTGTTTGCAGATAAATTTTGCAAAATGTACTTAGTACTTTTGCTCACATTTTCATTATCATTTCAAATCAACCATTTCATTAGATGAAAACTGACTAAGGTTCCAACCATGTAATGGACAAAATACTTAAGAGAAATTAATTCTCATTGTCAAAATATTTTCCAAGGAATTTGGCTTCAATACTCTTCTAAGAATATATATATATTTTTAAGATTTTATTTATTTATTTGACAGAGAGACACAGCAAGAGAGGGAACACAAGCAGGGGGAGTGGGAGAGGGAGAAGCTGGCTTCCCGCTGAGCAGGGAGCCTGATGCGGGGCTCGATCCCAGGACTCTGGGATCATGACCTGAGCCAAAGGCAGACGCTTAATGACTGAGCCACCCAGGCACCCCGTCTTCTATGAATATTTACCTTTATATCCCTTTATGTCTTTCTAGTTAAAGTAAATTTCTTACTGATGATAAATTTATAGGTCCTACCTGAATTTTATATCATTTATACCATATTTGAATCAATATACTTCTTTATATTAAACAGAACAAAAAAATCATTTTTATGAAGTTTTATTTTTCCATGGGATGTATTTTTTTCTTTATAAGTTATACCTAAATAATTCTGAAAGCTTTTCAACTGTAGGTTACTGGTATATTGATCTCATTCTTTGTGAAATGGTGGTGATAGGAATAACTGGTATTTTTAGAGTTCCACTCCTTGCCCACTAACTTTGTAGCTAGACTGTGTTGATCTCTAAGTGCCAGCAGACATAGCCAAGGACTTTCAGCCAGGAGGCAAATATTTTGATGTACTATGGTTGCTGTGCATTTTACTATACACAAATGCACTTTCTTCTCATATTTTATTTTTAAAACAGAATTTCATTGTTCAGTTCATAAAAATTACTTAAGGAAACTGGGCAGTTGGGTCCTACAATTAGTAAAGACTTTATAAAATGTGAAAGCATTTATTAATTTTACAAAAAGAGATTTAACTTCACAGATGTTTGTGCTTAAATAATGTACACATGCTCCAGTCCAACATTCCTACAGGTAAATATTTATTCCCTGATAGAACTGAATTCCAGACCTTACTAAAAAAAAATCTTTTTCACTTCCTGGACCATACACACAACTATTAAATTAAGAAACTGTTTTAGATCTATAATAAAAGAATGAATGATGAATTCTTAGCACTAATATTTTTTTTCTAAACAATTTAAAATTTTCTACTTTTTGTACCATGGGTTAACTCTTCCTTTATCTAATTTAATAAACAAAGTAACACTATTAACTTCAATTTATTAGACTACCACAATAGATTAGTTTATCACTTAGTCAAATTTTGGTTCAATACAACTATAAATGACAATATGAATACTAAACTTGGAACCAGAATACTTAGGTGGATCCAAATTCTGGATTTCATTAGATGTATGAATTTGAAAAAAAGCTAAGGGAGGTTATTTTTTCTCCTTTATATTATGTACATTATAGCATAACTTGTAGTATCGTCTATACAGAGAGGAGGCATTGATCCACAATATCTTGTTTTGAATTGTATCCCTGTGACTAGCCATATAACCTTGGAAAAAAATTAACTTTTGTATGCCTTAGCTTTCTTATCAGTGAAATAATAGTAATAAGAATATTTTAAGAATTGAATGTGTCAATTTGTACAAAATTACTAAAATAATAGTACATAGCAAGAAATATAAAGCAATTGTCACTATTTTTTATTGTTGCTGTTGATGTTAGCATCATTATTATTGTTGTTTTTATTATTAAATCTTGGGTAAGCAAATAAATTAAATATGGCCTTTGTTCCACACCATCACTTTTTTCTTTTCTAATTCTTTTTTCTTTTTCTTTCTTTTTCTTTCTTTTTTTTTGTTGTCTATTACACTTAGCTTTATTTTTTTCTTTTCAAATCTTTATTTAAATTCTAGTTAGTTGACATATAGTGTAATATTGGTTTAAGGAGTAGGATTTAGTGATTCATTTTTTATTGAATATATTTGACACATCACAAGTGTAAATTTAAGGTGAGATTTATATGTTGTGATATGATTGCAACTGTAGAGACATTTATTACATTACATAATTATAGTGCAATATTGTCTATATATACCATGCATTAAATTACTATGGCTTATTTACTACTCATTGTAAATGTGTACCTTTAAGCAACATCAGTCTTATCTGCCCAATCATCATCCCCTGCTAGCCACATTTTATTCTGTTATTTACAGATTTGACTATTTTTAGATTCCACATATAAATGATGTTATACAGTAGTTGTCTTTCTCTGTCTGACTCATCTCACTTATCATAATGTTCTCAGTGTCCATCTGTGTTGTTGCAAATAGCAAGATGTTGGGGTTAATGCAGAGCATGAAATCAGCCATAATACCTGGCTTGCTAAAATATAACATGGAAGCCGCTGGAGGTGAGGGAAGGTTTTGGAAAAGGGCATAGGCCTTTGGAATGCCGAGGCCTGCGTGACAACTCTGCTGTTGGAATGCTGTGGGGAGTTGCCTTCCCGAAGCCTTCTTAGACCAAACAGCCGCCCTGTGATCTAAGAGATGTATGCATTGTCCCTTAGGCTATGTTTAGTAGAACACACAGACTAGCATATCTTATCTTTCCCATAAATCCTCTCAGTTTCAGTAAGACCCCTTGTCACACATCACGTGCTTGAGAAACAATGATAAAGATATCCTGAAGGACCAATAAAAGCGGGAGCAAAGAAGAACAAAGGGTCTTTGTCTCTGAGCATTGATCCCCTTGCCTTCTCCTCTCTTTCATGGCATAGTTTAGAGTAATCTTTCATCCATCGGTACAGGGATTGCTGGCCATTCCTGGCAGCAAGATACCCTGTTTTCTCATGTCTGAATAATATTCCATTGTGTATATATACCACATATTTTTTTATCCATTCATCCATTGATGGATGTTTTGTTGTTTCCATATTTTGGTTATTGTAAATAATGCTGCATTAGACATGGGAGGGCATATATTTCTTCAAAATACTGTTTTCATTTCCTCTGGGTATTTACCCAGTAGTGGAATTGCTGAATCATATGGTCAATTTATTTTTATTTATCTTTTTTGAGAAACCCCTTATTGTTTTCCATACCATATAATTTCACTCATATGGGGAATTACATATGCCACATTAAATGATGTGTTCTTTATGCATTCTTAAGAATGCATGGCAATTATACTTTTCATTTAAAATTAATATACTAGATTTTGATTCATTTCATCAGTCTCACGGAATTTGGTTGATTTCCCTCTTGAGGTTGATTGAGCATGGTTTATTACTCCCTTGTAGATGAAATCCATTATCAGTAAGATGACAAAATCAGGATTCTCAGTTAAATGTTTTACTTTTCAACTGTGGTGAAATAACTTATTGGGCAATGTCCAGTCTTCAGTCTACATCACTAAACCTCTTCTGTTCAAATTTCTAATGGGATTATATAACAATTTGTATAATGTATATAAATTATTCTAAACTATAAACTCTTTGAGGAGATATGATATGGCATATTTTCTCATTACTGTACACCTACTTGTAGCATAGTTTCTGGTACTCAATATATGGGCACTCAATATATATTGCTGAATAAATGAATTAATATAAGTATTTATCAGCTTTCCACATTTAATTTAAAATTCAATGTCACATAAGAACTTGAGTCATAAAATTTGAATTCCTAGAAATTCATTATAGATACCCATATCTCTATTTGTAAAAAATCTCTCAACTGAGAGTTATATCCCCAATTTGAACATATGCATTCTCTAGTTCAGGTTTCTGCCACAGATGTGTTTAGTTCAATGAAAGAATGGTGAAACATTCTGTCATTACATAACATTACACCATAGACTGGAAAATCACATGGTACTGTTTTGTTTCCACTATCAACAATTCCCTGTACTCCCATTGTTCTTTTATAACCAGCTTTGTTATTTCAGGGAACAGGCAATCAAAGGCTAGTTCCCCAACATATATCCTATGGTAGTAAATCTTTGTCTAAAATGTTATTCATATGTTTGAAATTATTTTTTCCTTGGCTCTTTAAATATGTTGTCAAATTCTTAATGTTTCTAATGACTACAAATACTAATAAACTGTTGATTGTTTCACTTTTAAAAATTGTCCAAAAAATTACCTTATTTCCTACAGGACACTATAAATGCAGTTCCAGAAATTGTCTAGGTTTTATGTGAAATCTATAAGATTAAAAGTGTAATTTTGACTCATAGAATTTGAGTGTGCCAAAAAATACCTTGAAAAGCACTTATTCAGAAAATTCCTCAGCCAACCATGTGGAAAATATAATTACGTTAGGAATCTTACTCTAATATCAGCCTTCAAATGCAAAATTGATGGTTGTGTTATAATATAGTTTTTCTAAAATAAAGTTCCATGCTATTAGGTCTCAATAATCATGTATTTGTACACATTATATTGAGTCAATAATATTCAGCATAATTCAACTTTTCAAGAAAAAAATTTTAAAAAGTTTAATAATGAAAAAATAAGATTCTCCCTGAATTTCTCCCTATGTATGCTAATCTCTGCAGGACTTAATATAAATAAGCGTCTTTGTTAAGAAAAGTTTTTTTTTTTTTTTTTTTTTTTAATACATAGCAACTTTTCCTTACCTCATTTCCCCATTCAATACAATAATATTGCCTATTTGGTATTTTGGGGGGCAATAACTTGAAACATTTTTCAAATAAGTTTGAAAAGCTCTAAACACCACCTTCAGAACTTGGGAGGAGAGGAAAAGTGGACACTGGAAGTGTGGGAATTGACATAGTGTATATATCCCAGATTCTCATATCTTTTGGCATACACTGCTGTCTTTTTCTATGACTTACTGTTCCTAGCTTTCATAAAAGCTAGAAGTGCATAAAGAAAAGAGGTAGACACAGAAACATAGTATTACATTACTAAATTTTATAAAAGTCTATTTGTATTCATAAATGTTAGAGTCATTAGTTTGGCAAGCAACTGACATCTTGTTTCAATGCCAGTAAGCATTACAGTTGGATAATATTTCCTTAAACGTTTTTCTTTCTAGCCTGCCATCAGAATAGAGATAATAATACATCTGTTACTTTTGAAATAACTAAAGACCATATTATATTACCTTTCAGCCTTATTTTTGACCAATATATTTTTTTTCTTTTTGTAGATTGTTTCTTAATTTCAGACTTAAATTTACTGTTTCCTTGATATACTTATGGTCTCATCATATTAACAGCATGGATATATTTGGAATATTTTAGTGCCTGTCTTCTTAAGCAAAAAAGTATATTTCTCTTTTAAAGACTCATTTAGGCATGAAACCTGTTTAATTTTTTTTTCTAAAAATGTGCATAGAAAAATAAATATTGAAGTAGAGACATTTCATGGTCATTTGCATGTTTTCCTATATAATCTCTTAACATGTATAACCATTAAAATTTTACTGTTTATTTTTCCTTTCAATGAAAATTATGTGATGTTTGGTTAAATTCACCCACTTCATTGTATAACTATCATTTTGAAATCAGAGACTCTTTCAAGCATTTAGCCAGTTGGAATTACCACATGGCTTTGTTTTTTAAAAATATTAACTCCCGGGCACCTGGGTGGCTCAGTTGGTTAAGCGACTGCCTTCGGCTCAGGTCATGATCCTGGAGTCCCTGGATCGAGTCCCGCATCGGGCTCCCTGCTTGGCAGGGAGTCTGCTTCTCCCTCTGACCCTCCTCCTTCTCATGCTCTGTGTCTCTCATTCTCTCTCTCTCTCAAATAAATAAATAAAATCTTTAAAAAAAATATTAACTCCCACATCAATGTTTTCAATTTTGTACATTTTACACTTAAACATTGTCAGTTTTTGACCTGTGTACACTGTGACTCTATTTCTGAAATGGAAAATAAGACTAACTTTATATCAGATCTGAACTAGGACAAAATACTTCATTAGAATTTCAAGTGCTAGTATGTAAGAGGTTTGGATTTCAAAGGCGCTCACTGTGTACTATTGTTACTTAACATTTAGATGGAATATGTTGTTTCTGATGTGTTCATGCAAATAATTAACTTGGTCATACAAGTATACAGTGAAAAAGTAATACCAGCTATTTGCTACAAGTTCGACAATCTCTAACTATATTTTTAAATAAGGCAATGTTAATTAGTGATTACATACTGTCAGATTGCACCCTTCTTTAGTAAATTAGTGGCACATCTATACTTATATTAGCAAAGTGTATGGTGAAGATACACTGCTGGTCTAACTTACTGTGGTCACTTTTCTCAGTGTCAGGCAGAAATATACATGAGTGACATCTCACTTCTCAGGGTTTGCACTGTAGGGAAAATGCTTTTCATGAACTCACTTTTCAGACAACCAAAAAAAAAAAAATTAGATATAATCTAAAGCATTAAGATGATCTACATAAATGTTATCATACTCATAATACTCTGGTTTCCATAAGATTCACACTCATTTTACCCTGGTTTATACAGGATTAGTTCCATGATTTTAAACCATAGGGAAAAAAGTGACTCTGGAAAAGTGATTTAAACAGCAAGAGGAATTAAAAGTAGGACTCCCCTATAATCCAGCAATTGCACTACTAGGTATTTACCCAAAGAATATAAAAATACTAATTTGAAAGGATACATGCAACCCAATGTTAATAGCTGCATTATCTACAATTACCAAATTATGCAAACCAATGCAAAGAGCCCATGTCCACTGACTGATGAATAGTTAAGAAGAGGTGTCCATAGGCAGATGAATGGATAAAGAAGTGGTATATATATTATATATATATAGCTAGAGAGTGTTATGCTAAGTGAAATAAGTCGGAGAAAGTTAAATACCATATGATTTCACGAATTTGTGGAATTTAAGAAACACAACAAATGAGCAAAGGAAAAAAAGAGAAACAGAGAAGCAAACCAAGAATCAGACACTTAATTATAGTGAACAAACTGACAGTTACCAGTGGGGAGGTGGGTGGGGGGGTGGGTTAAATAAGTGATGGGAATTAAGGGGTACACTTGTGATGAGCACTGGGTGTTTTATGGAAGTGTTGAATCACTAAATTGTACACCTAAAACTAATATTACACTCTGTTACTTACCTGGAATTTAAACAAAAATTGAAAAAAAAGAAGCTACCAGAAGAGGTTTTTCTTGTGGTTTTTGTTTTGTTTTGTTTTAGTTTCAAGGGTAGAATTTAGTGTTTCATCAGTTGCAAATAACACCCAGTGCTCATTCCATCAAGTGCCCTCCTTAATGCTATTGCCCAGTTATCCCACCCCCCATCCACCGCCCCTCCAGCAACCCTCCATTTGTTTCCTATAGTTAAAAGTCTCTTACATTTTTCCCCCATCTCTGTTTTCATCTTTTATCCTTCTCTTCCCCTATGTTCATCTGTTTTGTTTCTTAAATTCCACATGTGAGTGAAATCGTATGATATTTGACTTTCTTTGACTGACTTATTTCACTTAGCATAATACCCAGTAGTTCTATTCATGTTGTTGCAAATGGAAAGATTTCACTCTTTTTGATGTCTGAGTAATACTGGATTATATATCTAACTATATATCTAACTATCTAACTATATATATATATATATATAGCTATATATATCTAACTATATATATATATATATCCCATTTCTTTACCCATTCATCTCTCTATGGACACCTGGGCTCTTTCCTTATTTTAACTATTATGGACATTGTTGCTATAAACATTGGGGTGCATGTTCCCATTGAATCACTATGTTTGTATCCTTTAGATAAATACCTAATAGTGAAATTGCTGGGTCCTATGGTAGCTCTATTTTTAACTTCTTGAGGAACCTCAATACTATCTTCAAGAGTGGCTGTGACCAATTTGCATTCCCAGCAACAGTGTAAGAGAGTTCCCCTTTCTCCACATCCTTGCCAACATCTGTTGTTTCCTGAGTTGTTAAATTTAGCCATTCTGACTGGTGTGAGGTGGTACCTCATTGTAGTTTTGATTTGTGTTTCCCTGATGCTCAGAGATGTTGAGCATTTTTTCATGTGTCTGTTGGATATTTGTATGACTTCTTTGGAGAAATGTCTATTCGTGTCTTCTGCCCATTTCTTGACTGGATTATTTTTGTTTTTTGGGTCTTGAGTTGGGTAAGTTTTTATAAATTTTGAATACTAGCCCTTTATCTGATAAGACATTTTCAAATGTCTTCTCCCATTCCCTAGATTGCCTCTTAGTTTTATTGACTGTTTCCCTAGATGTACAAATTTTTTTTCTAATTTTATTTTATTATGTTATGTTAATCACCATACATTACATCATTAGTTTTTGATGTAGTGTTCCATGATTCATTGTTTGCCTATAACCCTCAGTGCTCCAAGCAGTACATACATGCCCTCTTTAATACCCATCACCAGGCTAACCCATCCCCCCACCCCACTCCCCTCTAGAACCCTCAGTTTGTTTCTCAGAGTCCATAGTCTCCATGGTTCGTCTCCCCCTCCGATTTCACCCCCTTCATTTTGCCCTTCCTGCTATCTTTTTTTTTTTTTTTTAACATATAATGTATTATTTGTTTCAGAGATACAGGTCTGTGATTCAACAGCCTTATACAATTCACAGCACTCACCATAGCACATACCCTCCCCAATGGCTATTTACATTTTGAGACATTAGGCATCAGTGGCCATAGACTATATTAACCACATTCAGATTTTAATAAAAATGCAGTTTTTGTCAATGTAAGATAATATGGGCAATTGAGTAGTAGAAATAGATTCTTCCTTCTTTTTCCTCTAATGCTGCTGTGTTGATTTTTAACTCAAGATGTCCCTCTGCTGGAGTATTGGATTATGGAAATACAAATGAATTCTTTGCACAGGCATGTTCAGATTTCTAAAATGAATTAACTAAAATGCTTTTGATGGTTTTTAACAAACCATCCATGCCGTGTCACTGTTGAATTATGCTGAGGAAAAACAACAAATACATACATACATATAAATTATTTAGAAAACTTCTAAGATATATACCCTACTGCAATCCTTTCTTCCAAGTGCAAATCCAAGCTCCATCCCTGCTTACCTCAAACTCTGTAGATAACGTCTCTTTTACATATAACATGATTGATGTAATCTCCATTACCTACTAATTTTCTTCACACAAATTCCTGTTCATTTCCGCCTACCTCTCTCCTATTCATATTCATATTTCCTTCATTCAAAAGCAATTTCACTTGGTCAGTTTTCTTTTTTTTTTTTCCTGGAATTTTCACATTAAAATTCACATTTTTTTTTTCCTGGAACTTTTTATATTGCATCAATTTTTATGGTGATAGAATACAGATAAAGTAACATTTACCAATTTAACCATTTTTAAGTGTACAATTCAGTAGCATTAAGGATATTCACATTGTTGTGTAACTATCACTACTATCCATCTTTAGACTCTTTCATCTTTCAAAATTGAAACTCTGTACTCATTAAACAATGACTCCCCATTACCCCCTGCCTCCAGTTCCTGGTGACTATGATTCTACTTTCTTTTTTTTTTTTTTTAAAGATTTTATTTATTTATTTGACAGAGAGAGACACAGCGAGAGAGGGAACACAAGCAGGGGGAGTGGGAGAGGGAGAAGCAGGCTCCCCGCAGAGCAGGGACCCCGATGCGGGGCTCGATCCCAGGACCCAGGGACCATGACCTGAGCTGAAGGCAGACGCTTAACAATTGAGCCACCCAGGCACCCCTATGATTCTACTTTCTATCTCTATGAATATGGCTGCCATAAGTATCTTATATAAGTGGATTTGTGTAATATTTGTCCTTTTGTGTCTGGCTTATTTCACTTAGCATAAAGTTTTCAAAGTTCACCCATGTAACATATATCAGAAATTCATTTTATTTTAAGTTTGAATAATATTTCATTATATGTATATATCACATTTTGATTATCAGTTCATTCATTGATGGATATTTGTATTATTTCCACTCTTTGGCTTTTGTGAATAATGCTGCTATGAATATAGGTGTAAAATACCTGTTTAAGTCCCTACTTTCAATTACTTTGGGTATATATCTGAAGTGGAATTTGTGGATCATACTGTAATTCTATTTTTTTTTTTTTGAGAAACCAACATACTGTCTTCCACAGTGGCTGCACAATTGCACATTCCTACCACTAATGCACTAGTGTTTCAATTTCTATGCATCCATGCTAAAACATTTTTAATCATAGCAATCCTAAAAGGTGTTAAGCGATATCTCATTACAGAATTGATTTCATTTCTTAATGATAACTCACATTGAAAATATTTTAAGGTACTTATTGAATATTTGCATGTCTTCTTTGGAGAAATGTCTATTTAAGTCCTTTGCTCATTTTTCAGTTGAGTTGTGTGAGGTTTTTTTGTTGTTGTTGCTGTTGTTGCTGTTATTGAGTTGTGAGAGATCTTTATATATTCTATAAATCAATTCTTTATCAGATAGATGATTTACAAACAATTTTTCCTATTCTGTGAGTTGTTTTTTAACTGTTGTGATAGTGTCCTCTGATGCAAAAAAGTTTTACATTTTGACGAAGTCCATTTTATTTATTTTCTTTTTGATGAATGTTCTTTTGGTGTCCTATCTAAGAAATCCTCACCAAACTTAATGTCATGAAGACGTTCCTCTTCTCTTCTTATATATTTTATAATTTTGTATATTTTACACTTTTAGCTCATATATTTAGGTCATTTAAGTTAATTTTTGTATGGTGCAAGATAAAGATACAACTTCGTTGTTTTACGTATAGATATCTAGTTTCCTCAGCACTATTGATGAAAAGACTGTCCTTTCCACATTCAAAAAACTTAGCACTCTTGCCAAACATCATTTGAGAATACATACAAGAGTTGATTTCTGGGCTTTCTATTCTATCCCATTTGTCTTTCTATATATTTTGTGCCAGTGCCACTATCTTTTGATTACCATAGCTATGTAGTAAGTTTCACAGAAGTGTGAATTCTCCAACTTTGTTCTTCTTTTTCAGGTTACCTTTGGCTATTTCAGATCTCTTGATATTACAAATCAATTTTAGGATAGGCTCTTACATTTCTTTTTTTTTTTTTTTTTAAAGATTTTATTTATTTATTTGACAGAGAGAGACACAGCGAGAGAGGGAACACAAGCAGGGAGAAGCAGGCTCCTGGCTGAGCAGGGAGCCCGATGCGGGGCTCGATCCCAGGACCCTGGGATCATGACCTGAGCTGAAGGCAGACGCTTAACGACTGAGCCACCCAGGCGCCCCAGGCTCTTACATTTCTGCAAAAATGTCTTCGGGATTTGGTAATAATTGTACTAAATCTCTAGATCACTTTGGATAGCATTGTCATCTTACCAATATTAGGTCTTCCAATCCATAAACATGGATGTCTTTCTGTATACTTATGTCTTGTTGAATTTCTTTCAGCAATGTTTGTGGTTTTCAGTGTATAAGTTTTTCACCTTCCTGGATTTATTTATTCATAAGTATTTTATTTTTGATGTTATTGTAAGTAAAATTATTTTATTAACTTCCTTTTCAGATTGTTTATTGTTAGTGTATGGAAACACAATTGATTTTTGTAAGTTGGTTTGGTTCTCTGCAACTTTGCTGAATTTGTTTATTAGTTCTAATAAACTAATAATAAAATAAATGATCAGTGACTTTTTGGAGTACTTGGGGTTTTCTACATTAAAAATGATGTCATCTGTGAAGAAATAATTTTGCTTCTTCCTTTCCAATTACGATATATTTTATTTCTTTCTCTTGCCTAATTGCTCTGGTTAGGATTCCAGTACTATGATAAATAGAGTTGGAATAATGGACATCTCATATGGTTCCTGGTCTTTAAGAAAAAGCTTTCAGTTTTTGATTTATTATGATGTTAGCTGTGGGCTTTCCATATACAACTTTTATTATGTTGTGATAACTTCCCTTTATTCCTAGTTTTTTGAGTGTCTTTATCATGAAAGGATGTTGAATATTGTAAAATGGTTTTCCTGCATCAATTGAGATAATCACATGATTTTTGCCCTTCATTCCATTAGTGTGTAATATTACACTCAGTGATTTTCATATGTGTGCCATCCATGCATTCCAGGAATAAATTTCATTTGACCATGGTGTATAGTCCTTTTAATGTGCTGCTGAATTGCTTTGCTAGTATTTTATTGATGACTTTTGCATTAATATTCATCAAGGATATTGATCTGTAGTTTCTTCTAATATATTTATCTGGATTTGTTATCAAGTTAATACTAGTTTCATAAAATGAGTAAGAAATTGTTCCCTCCACTTCAAATTTTTGAAAGAATGTGAGGCCTGGCATTAATTCTTCTTTAAGTGCTTGGTAGAATTATCCAGTGAAGCCGTTTGGTCCTGAGCTTTTCTTTCCTAGCAGGTTTTTTATCATTGATTCAATTTACAAATTACAGATCTGTTTGTGTGTTTTATTTATTCATAATTTAATCTTGGTAATAGTCCGAGTTGGTTCAGTCTGCTATAACAGTATTATAGACTAGTAGCTTATAAGTAACAGAAATGTGTTTATCACAGTTCTGAAGGTTGGAAGTCCAAGGTCAGTGTACCAGTATGGTCAGGTTCTAGGGAAGACTCTTTTCTGAGTTGCCAACTGCATATTTCTCAACACACCCTCAGATGGCAGAAAAAGAACTCTCTGAGTTCTCCTTTATAAAGTCACTAATTCCAGGGGCGTCTGGGTGGCTTAGTCAGTTAAGCAGCTGCCTTTGGCTCAGGTCATGAACCGGGGGTCCTGGGCTCAAGCCCAGTGTCAGGATCCCTGTTAAGCAGGGTGTCTGCTTCTCCCTCCCCCTCTGCTCCTCCCCCAGCTTGTGCTCTATCTCTCTCAAATAAATAAATAAAATATTTAAAAAATTAAAGTCACTAATTCCATTCATGAAGGCTCCACCCTCATGACCTAATCACCTCCTGATTACCTCATCTCCTAATACCATCACACTGGGGGTTAGGATTTCAGCATATGAATTTGTGGAAAAACATTTAGTTAATAGCATTCCACCCATGACCTTCAAAAATTCACAGTCTCTGTGCATGTAAAATACATTAATTCTATTCTGACAGCTCCAAAATCTTAACTCATTCCAGCATAAACTCCCAAGTCTATGTCCAAAGTCTCACCTAAGTATCATCAAAGTCAGATACAGTAAGAGAGTAATTCATCCTGAGAAAAAATGCTCTCCGACTGTGTGCCTGTGAAATCAGGTAAGTTATGTGCCTCCAAAATACAATGATGGGACAAGCATAGTTTAGGCATTCCCATTACAAAATAAAAGAAATATAGGGAATAAAGGAGTGACAGGTGACAAATCCCAAACCTAACAGGGAAAATTTCATTAGAATTAAGGACTCAAGAATAATCTTCTTTGGCTTGATGCTCTACCATCTGGACCCTGTGAGGTGGCAAAACATCACCCCCACTGCTCAGTGAAGCAGTCCTACAATGGCTGTCTGCATGGGCCTGCCCCTACCATGGTTGTCTGCTGGGGTTCCACAGATAACCTGGATTGGGGTCATGCTCCTGTTTTCCCGCCAAGTGACCTCACCCCTCACAGGCTCACTGGCCACAGACCACCCTGCAATTGTCTGTGAGGGCCCCACCACTGAGACACTGGGATGGGGGCATGCTGAGCCATCTGACCCAGAGAGACAGCCCATACCCCTTGAAATTGGTCTGCTCCAAGGGCTTTTGCACCCTAGGCTTTTTGTGGGAGTGGCAGCCCTGATGACTTCTGAGTTGCTTTATGGGGTCATTTCTCCATTGCCTTAAAGCACAGTGCCTGGTTTCTCTTGAGTTGCCTGATCCATACTAATCTCCTTATCAAATTGTTCTTTAGCCAAACCCTTATTGCTCTAAAGTTTTGCAATATGGGTAGGCTGAGAATTTTCCAAATATTTAACATCTTCTTACTTTTTGCTTAACATTTCTTTCTTTAGGTCATTTTTGTCTTCTTGCTTTGGAGTTTAGAGTCAGGAGGTGCCAAGCTACCCCATTATACATTCCATATAAGTTGCTTAATTTATCATGCCATTCTGGTTATATTTATTTTATTTCTTTATTTTTATTTGAGCATACTGACACAAATGTGCTAAATTTGTGACACAGTGTGACACACAGTGCCAAATTCATTGCAGGTGTACAATATACTGATTAAACGTCTCTATATGTTATTCTATGTTAACCACAGATGTACCTACCATCTCCCCCTGTACAATATGGTCAATAGTATTGACCATATTTCATATGCTATACCTTTTTTAAATTTTATTAAAAAATAATTCTAGTATAGTTAACATGCAGTGTTATAGTAGTTTCAGGTTTACAATATACTAATTTAGCAATACTATATATTACTCAGTGCTTATCAAGATAAGTGTACTCTTAATCTCCTTCACCTATTTCACCCATTCCCCCAAACACCTCAGTTTATTCTCTATAATTAAGAGTCTGTTTTCTGGTTTGACTCTTTTTTTTAATCTTTTTTATTTGTCTTGTTTCTTAAATTTCACGTATGAGTGAAACTATATGATATTTGTCTTTCTCTCACAGACTTATTTTCCTTACCATTATACTCTTTAGCTCCATCCATGCTGTTTGTTTCAAATGGCAAGATTTCATTCTTTTTATGGCTGAATAATATTCCATTATATATATCATATTGTCCTTATCCATTCATCTATTGATGGGCTGCTTCTATAATTTGGGCATTGTAAATAAACTTGCAACAAACATATGGCTGCATGTATCCCTTTGAATGAGTGTTTTTGTATTTTTTGGGTAAAAACCCAGCAATGTGATTACTGGACCATAGGGTACTTCTATTTTTAACTTTATGAGGAAACTCCATATTGTTTTCCACAGCACTGCAACAGTTTGCATTACCACCAACAGTGCAAGAGCGTTCCTTTTTCTCCACATCCTCATCAACAAAGGCTATTCTTTGTGTTTTTTATTTTAGCCATTCTTACAGATGTGAGGTAATATCTCATTGTGGTTTTGATTTGCATTTCCCTGATGATGAATAATTTTGAGCATCTTTACATGTGTCTGTTGGCCATCTGGAACTCTTCTTTTGAGAAATGTCTCTTCATGCCTTCTGCCCATTTTGTAATTGGATTATTTGCTTTTTTGGTGTTGGGCTGTATAAGTTCATTATATCTTTCAGATACAAACCCTTTATTGGATATGTCATTTGAAAATATCTTCTCCCACTCAGTAGGTTGCCTTTTAGTTTTGTTGATTGTTTCCTTTTCTGGGCAGAAGCTTTATATTTTGATGTAGTCCCAATAGTTTATTTTTTGCTTTTGTTTCCCTTGCTTCAGGACTCCTAGCTAAAAAGAGTTGCTAAGGCTGTTGTCACAGAAGTTACTGCCTGTGCTCTCACATTCAAGTCTTTAATCCATTTTTAATTCATTTTTGTGCATGGTGTAAGAAAGTGGTCCAGGTTCATTCTTTTGCATGTTGCTGTCCAGTTTTCCCAATACCATTTGTTGAAAAGACTGTCTTTTTTTCCACTGGACATTCTTTCCTGCTTTGTCGAAGATTAACTGACCATATAATTGTGGGTTTATTTCTGGGCTTTCTATTCTGTTTCACTGATATACATGTCTACTTTTGTGCTAGTATCATACTGTTTTGATTATTACAGCTCTGTAATATAACTGGAAGTCCAGAATTGTGGATTGTGATGCCTCCAGGTTTGCTTTTCTTTTTAAAGATTGTTTCAGCTATTGGAGGTCTTTTGGGGGTTCCATACTAATTTTAGGACAGTTTATTCCAGTTCTTTGAAAAATGCTGTTGGTATTTTGATAAGGACTGTCTTAAAGGTGTAAATTGCTTTGTGTAGTATAGACATTTTAATAATATTTGTTCTTCCAATCCATGAGCATGGCATGTCTTTCCATTTCTTTGTGTCATCTTCAATTTCTTTCATCAGTGTTTTATAGTTTTCAGAGTACAGTTCTTTCATCTTTTTGGTTAGGTTTATTCCTAGGTATCTTATTCTTTTTGGTGCAGTTGTAAATGGGATTGCGTTCTTATTTTCTCTTTCTGCTGCTTCATTAGTGGCGTGTAAAAATGAAAAATATTTCTTGGGCACCTAGGTGGCTCAGTCATTAAACGTCTGCCTTCAGTTCAGGTCATAATTTTAGGGTCCTGGGATCGAGCCCTCCATTGGGCTCCCTGCTCAGCGGGAAGCCTTCTTCTCCCTCTCCCACTCTCCCTGCTTGTGTTCCTGCTCTTGCTATCTCTCTCTCTGCCAAATAAATAAATAAAATCTTTTAAAAAACGCAAAAAAATTCTGCACATTAACTTTGTATCCTGTGACTTTACTGAACTCATTTATCAATTCTGGCATTTTTTGGTGTAGTCTTTAGCGCTTTCTGTACAGAATATCAACTCACCTGCAAAAAAGGAAAAGTTTTACTTGTTCCTTACCAATTTGGATAAACTTTATTCATTTTTCTTTTCTGACTGCTGTGGCTAGGTCTTCCAGTACTATGTTGAATGAAAATGGTGAGAGGGGCCATGCCTGTCTTGTCCCTGACAGGAAAAGCTCTCATTTTTTTCCCCATTGAGTATGATGTTAACTGTGTGTTTTTCATATATGGCCTTTATTGTTTTGAAGTATGTTCCCTCTAAGCCTACTTTGTTGAGGGTTTCTTTGCTGAGTGGATGTTGTTCTTTGTCAGCTGCATTTTCTGCATCTATTGTAGTGATCATATGGTTTTTATCCTTTCTCTGAGTGATATGATGTATCACATTGTTTGATTTGTGAATATTGAACCATGCATGCATTCTGGGAAAATATCCTACATGATCATGGTGAATGATTTTTTAAATTTATTGTTGGATTTGGTTTGTTAACATTTTGTTGAGGAATTTTACATGTATGTTTATCAGAGATATTGGCCTGTGGTTCTCTTTTTTTTTGTAATGTCTTTATTTGGATTTTGTATCAGGCTTATGCCAGCCTTATAGAATAAATTAGTAAGCTTTCCTACTTTTTCTCTTTTTTGGAATAGCTTGAGAAAAACTGGTATTAAATTTTCTATAAATGTTTGATATAATTCTCCTGTGAAGCAGTCTGGTCCTGGACATTTGTGTGTTGGGAGTTTGTTTATTACTGATTCAATTTCATTGCTGGTAATCTGTTCAAATTTTCTATTCCTTTTTTTTTAAGATTTTATTTATTTATTTGACAGAGAGAGACACAGTGAGAGAGGGAACACAAGCAGGGAGAGTGGGAGAGGGAGAAGCAGGCTTCCCGCAGAGCAGGGAGCCCAATGCGGGGCTTGATCCCAGGACCCTGGGATCATGACCTGAGCCGAAGGCAGATGCTTAACGACTGAGCCACCCAGGTGCCCTCTATTCCTTTTTGATTCAGTTTTGGGAGGTTATATGTTTCCAGGAATTTATCCATTTCTCTTAGGTTGTCTAATTTGATGACATATAATTTTTCATAATATTATCTTACAATTGCTTGTATTTATGTGATGTTGGTTGTTATTTCTCCTCTTTAATTTCTGATTTTCTTTGAGTCCTCTCTCTCTCACTTTGTGTGTGTTTGTGTGTTAGGGTAAATCTGGCTAAAGGTTTATCAATTTTGATGACCTTTGCAAAGAACTGTCTCCTTGTTTCATTGATCTGTTCTACTGTATTTTTTAGTTTCTATTTCATTTATTTCTTCTCTAGTCTTTATTATTCCTTTCCTTCTGGTTTGGGGTTTTGTTTGTTATTCTTTTTCTAGGTCTTTTAAGTATAAGATTAGGATATTTGAGATTTTTCTTGGTTCTTGAAGTAGGCCTGAATTGTTATAAACTTCCCTCTTAGAACAGCTTTTCCTGCATCCCACAGGTTTTTGACCATTGTGTGTGTGTGTGGTTTTTTTTTTTTTTTTTTTTTTCATTTGTCTTCATGTGTTTTTTGATTTCCTCTTTGGTTTTTTGGTTGACCCATTTTTTTATTTAGCAGCACATTATTTAACCTCTATGTATTTGTGATCTTTCCAGATTTTTATTATCATTGGTTTATAGTTTCATAGCATGATGGTCAGAAAAGATGCAAGGTATCACTTAGTTATTTGTGAATTTGCTGAGGCTTGTTTTGTGGCCTAATATGTGATCTATTCTGGAGAATGTTCCATATGAAGTTGAAAAGAATGTGTATTCTGCTGTTTTAGGATAGAATATTCTGAATATATCTGTTCAATCCATCTGATCCAATGTGTCATTCAAGCCAATTTTTCCAAGTTAATTTTCTGTTTAGATGTTCTGTCCATTGATGTAAGTGGGGTGTCAAAGTCCCATACTATTATTGTATTATTATTAATTATTTCCTTTATGTTTGTTATTAACTGCTGTCACGTAGTTAGGTTCTTCCATGTTGGGTACATAAATATTTGCAATTTTTCTATCTTCTTGTTGAATTGTCCCCTTTATTATTATGTAGTGTCCTTGTTTGTCTCTTTTTACAGTCTTGGTTGTAAAGTCTATTTTATCCTTATTGTATTGCTACCTTGGTTTTCTTTTCACACCCATTTGCATGATAAAATTTTCTCCATCCTCTCACTTTCAATCTACAGGTGTCTTTAGGTCTGAAATGAGTCTCTTATAGACAGCACATAGATGGATCATGCTTTCTTATCCATTCTCTCTTCCTATGTCTTTTTATTGGAGCATTTAGTCCACTTACAATCAAAGTAATTATTGGTTTGGATATATTTATTGCCATTTTGTTAATTCTTTTATGGTTGTCTTTGAAGTTCTTCTCTGTTCCTTTCTTTTTTGGTCCCTTCTCTTAGTATTATTTGGCTATTTTTAGTGACATACTTGGATTTCTTTCCTTTATTCTTTGCATATACATTGTTGGTTTTTGATTTGTGATTACCATTGTGTTTGTATATAACATTTTCTGCATAGAGCAGTCTATATTAAGTTGATGGCCATTTATGTTTGAACCTATTCTTTACTCTTTTCCGCCCATGTTTTGGGTATATGGCATACTTTACGTTATTATTTTGTGATTTCTTTGACTGTTTTTTAACAGATATACTTATTTTTACTGTTTTTCTCCTTCCTACTCTCCTTATTCTTTCTTAATGTCTTTCCTGTGCACTTAAAGAGTCCCTTTTAACATTTGTTGTAGGGCTATTATAGTGATCATTAATTCCTTTAATTTTTTTTTTATTTTTGTCTGGAAAACTGTTTTTCTATCCTTTTATTGTGAATTATAGCTTTGCTGTATAGAATATTTTTTACTGTAGATCTTTTCTTTTCAGCACTTTGAATATATCATGCCACTCTCTTCTGCCCTGCAAAGCTTCTGCTGAAAAAATCCGCTGATAACCTCATGGGGTTTACTTTCTATATGATTGCTTTCTATTCTCTTGTGGTTTTTGAAATTCTATTACTACTTTTGGCCATTTTAATTATTATGTGTCTTAGTGCGGACCTCTTTGGATTGGTTTCAGTGGGGGGGTCTCTCTGCCTCCAAATATGGACATCTGTTTCTTTTCTCATATTCAGGAAGTTTTCACATATTATTTCTTCAAATAAATTTTCTCACCCTTTTTCTCTCTTCTTCTGTAATCCCCATAATGTGAATAGTATTATGCTTGATGTTGTCACTGTGTTACCTATGTCTATTCTCATTTTGCATATATATATATATATATATTTTTTTTTTTTTTCTCTCACTTGCTCAGCTTCATTACTTTCCTTTACTGTGTCCTATAGGTCATTGATTTGTTTTTGTTTTTGTTTTTTCTGCTTCCTCTAGTCTACAATTATTCCATCTAGTGTATTTTTAATTTCATTAATTTTGTTCTAAATTTCTAATTGGTTATTTTTTATCTTTTTGTTAAAGGTCTCACTGATGTCCTTCCTCCACTCTTTTCTCAATTCCAGTAAGTATCTTTTTTTGATAATTACATTAAATTCTCTGTCAGGCATGTTAATTATCTCTGTTTCATTTAGGTTTCTTGCTGTGATTTTGCCCTGTTCTTCCATTTGGGGCATATTCTTTTATCTCCTTATTTTCTCTAACTCTCTGTGTCTATTTCTGTGTGTTGAGAAAGTCAGGTACGTCTCTTGCTCTTGAAAGTAATGACCTTATGAAGAATAGATTCTGTAATGCCCTGTAGTGCAGTGTCCTCTCTTTACCAAAACATGGCTCTCCAGGGGTATCTCCTATGTATGCTACATGCATCCTGATCTTGTGGCTGAAGCACTTTATTTTTTCAGTCCAGTCTAGAGTCATTTTGGGCTTAAGTTGAACAAGGCCAGGTATTTTCCACAGATGCATTAGCACCAAACTACAGGGTACTCTCCCTGTGTTGTTCCCTGAGTAGCTTTTATTGGTGGGTGGGGCATGTAGTCAGACCAGTTGTCCGTCCCCAGTCCACTGCTGTGGCAGCATTCTGAATTGTGTGTGTCATTATGTTACCCTTTCCCTGGGGCAGGAGTCACTTTGGAGTGGTGTTTGCCCCTCTTGGGGCTACTTCTTCACTACTAGGCTTGTGACCCTGGTTTGAATGGGCTCAGTCCAAGAGTGAATTAGAGGGAGCAGATTTACAACATGCAAGGGGGGCAGCACTGGAATGGTGGTGTTAGCAAGTTTTGCATGCCTACCATACTCTGTGGGAGGGAAGACGGTCACTTCAGCTCTGGGACTGAGGCAGACCTGGCTAGAGGAGGTAGGTGTGCCAAAGCATGAGGGGTGGTGCACAGCAATGGCATTAGAAAGTTAAGCAGTGAGTGTTGGTGCCTGTCTGGTTCCATAGGTGGCTGTGTGTTTATGCTGGGGGGCAGGGGAGGGAAATGGTACCTGCCAGCTCCTTTTTTCCTGGAGAAGTCTCCCAATGATGTCTTAGCCTCCAGGACAGGTTCTGAGATGAGTAAACTACTCTCCTTCCCATATGCTCCAGGAGTTTTTCAAACTACTATGTCTATGCTGTATCTCCATGGGCTATTGTTGTGCTATCTCTTTAAAGGAGGAGATTCAGTTTCCTCTCACTTTCTCAGCTCTCCCAGAGTGGAGTCTACTGATTTTTAAAATTCCAGTTTTTAAAACATACTTGTTGTAAAAACTCATGAAATTCAACCTATTTCCAAAGTCAAATGTTAGGGTGATCTGTCTTCCCCTCGTGGGCTCCCTGGTGTGAGGGATTCTTTCTCCCTCCTTTCCAAACCCATGGCCTCCCTCCCTTCTGTGGACACCTCTGTAGGACCATTTCGTGTCTGACTGTGTCTCTGACCTTCCTACTCTCTTCAATGTGGCCTCTTCTCTACATTTAGTTATGGAGTTTGTTCTGCCAGTCGTTGGGTCATTTTGTAGGTTATTTACACAGATGTGAGTGCTATGTAGTTGTATCTGTGGGACAAGGTGACTTTAGGGTCCTTTTATTCCACCATCTTCCTTGGAAGACTCTCACTCTGCTGTGTTTTTATTTTTATCACTTACTTATTTCATAACTGGAACACTGTATCTTCTACTTTCTTTACCCATCCCCCCATCTTTCCCTCTGGCAAACATCAGTTTGTTCTCTATATTTATATGTTTGATTCTGCTGTTTGTTTTTTCATTTGTTTGTTTTTGTTTTTTTAGATTTTGCACATGAGCGAAATCATGTTATGTGTCTTTCTTAAGCTGAGTAATTTTGCTTAACATTATACTTTCTAGGTCCATTCATGTTGTTACAAAAGCTAAGATCTCATATTTTTATGGTTGCATAACATTCTATTGTATGTACATACCACATCTTCCTTATCTATTCATCTATTGATGGACACATAGGTTACTTCCATATTTGGCTATTATAAATAATACTGCAATAAACAAAGAGGTGCACATATCTTTTTGAATTAGTTCGTGTTTTTATTTTCTGAGTGTAAAAACCCAGTAGTGGAATTATTGGGTCATGTGGTATTTCTATTTTAATTTTTTTTGAGGAACCTGCATACTGTTTTCCACAGTGGCTGTACAAGTTTACATTCCCACCAAGAGTGCATGAGGGCCCCTTCTCTCCAAATCCTCTCCAGCACTTGTTATTTCTTGTGTTTTAATTCCAGCCATTATGTCTGGTATAAGGTGATATTTCATCATGATTTTGATTTGCATTTCCCTGATGATGAGTGATGTTGAGCATCTTTCTTATGTATTTGTTAGCCATTTATATGTCTTCTTTGAAATAATGTCTATACATGTCCCCTGCCAATGTTATTTATTTATTTGACAGAGAAAGAGATTCTGATAAATATTTATAATATTATGTCATCTGAAAATAGTGACAATTTAACTTCTTACTCACAAATATGGGTACTACTTATACCTTTTACTTGTCTGATTGTTATAACTAGCAATTCCGGTACTAAGCTGAATAACTGTTGAGAGTGGACATCCTTGTTTTGTTCCTGATTCAGAGGAAGAGTTTTAATTTCTTCATCTTTTAGTATGATGTTAACTATGGGTTTTTCGTAGGTAGTCTTTTTTATGTTGAGTTATGTTCCCTCTAAACCCACTTTGTTGAGAGTTTTTATTATGAATTTTGTCAAATACATTCTCTGTAACTATTGAAATAATTCTATGATTTTTATCCTTCATTTTTGTTGATGTGGTATATCACATTGATTGATTTTGGAATGCTGAACCATCCTTACATTCCCAGAATAAATCCCACTCGATCAAGGTGAATGATTTATTAATGTCTTGGTGAATGTGGTTTGCTAATATTTTCCTGATGATTTTTGCATGTGTGTTCATCAGGGATATTGGCTTGTAGTTTTCTCTTTTTTTGATGTCTTTGGTTTTGGTATCAAGGTAATGCTGCCTTCATAGATTGCATTTGGAAGCTTTTCTTCCTCTCCTTTTTTGAAATATCTTGAGAATAGATATTAACTTTCCTTTAAATGTTTTGTAGAATTCTCCCATGAAGCCACTGGTCCTGGACTTAAATTGTCTGGTAATGTTTTGACTATTGAATTTCTTTGCTAATAATTGGTCTGTTTAGATTTCTATGTCTCCCTGATTCAGTTTTGGAAGATTATATGTTTATAGGATCTTATCCCTTTCTTCTGTCCATTTCTTCTATCAATGCTTCAATTTGTTGGCATAAATTATTTTTTTATATTCTCTTAAAATTCCTTGTATTTCTGTGGTGTTGGTTGTTACTTCTCATCTATCATTAATTTAATTTATTTATTTGTTTTTTTATCTTTATTTTTTCCTTAATGAGTCTGGGTAAGAATTTGTCAATTTTGTTTATCTTTTAAAAAAAAAACTGGGGTTTTATTGTGTTTTTTTTTTCTTTTTTTAAAAGTCTGTATGCCATTTATTTCTGCTCTGTCTCTTATTATTTTTCTCCTTCTACTCACCTTGGATTTTGTTGTTTTTTTTTTTTTTTCTAGGTCTTTGGTGTAATATCTGATTACTTATTTGAGTTTTTTCTTGTTTCTTGAGGTAGGTCTGCATTGATATATAGTTCCATCTTAGAACTGCTTTTGCTGTATCCCCCAAATTTTGAACCATTATGTTTTTATTTTCATTTATCTCCAAGTATTTTTGGATTCTTCTGTAATTGCTTTGTTGACCCATTTTTTGCTTAGTATTTGCAGTTTAGCCTCTACATGTTTGTGTTACTTCTAGTTTTTCTCTTGTGATTGATTTATAGTTTCACAGAATTGTATTTTAAAAAGATGCATGGTATGATTTCAAACTTCTTAAATTTATTGACTTGTTTTATTTATTTTGTAAATTTAAATTCCAGTTAGTTAACATATAGTTTAATATTAGTATCAGGTGTAAAATTTATGATTCAACACTTACGTACACTTGGTGCTCATCACAAGTGCATTCCTTAATCCCCATCACCTATTTAACCCATCTCTCCACCAAGCTCCCCTCTGGTAACCATCAGTTTGTTCTGCACAGTTAAGAGTCTGTTTCTTGGTTTCTTCCACAATTTATTATGTATTCTGGAGAATGTTCCATGTGCACTTAAAAATGTATGTTTTTTGAAGGCATGTTCTGTATATATTTGTTATGTCCATCTAGTCTAATGTGTCATTCAAAGTCACTGTTTTCATAATGATTTTATGCCTGGATGATCTACTCATTGATGTAAGTGGAGTATTAAAGCCCACTGCTACTGTTGTACTAACATCAATTTCTCTCTATATGTATGTTAATATTCATTTCATATATTTAGGTACTCCATTGTTGGGTGCACAGATATTTATAATTGTTATCATCTCTTCGTGGATTGGTCCTTCTGTAATTATGGAATGGACTTCTTTCTGTCTTGCTACACTCTCTGTTTAAAGTCTATATTACCTGGACGTGCCTGGGTGGTTCAGTTGGTTAAGTATCCCACTCGGTTTTGGCTCAGGTCATGATCTCAGGATCGTGAGATTGAGACCTGCATTAGGCTCCATGCTCAGAGTGGAGTCTGCTTGGAATTCTTTCCTGCTCTCTCTCATTCTCCCTCTGCTCCTCCCTTGCACTCTGTCTCTCTCTCTCTCACATACATACATACCTAAATACATACATACATACATAAATAAAATCTTTAGGGTCTATATGATCTGATATAGATATAACTACATGGGCTTTTTCTATTTGCTTCCTTTGGCATGGTAAATGTTTTTTCATCCCTTCATTTTCTTTAAATTCCAGGTATTTAACATATAGTGTATATTCGTTTCAGCAGTAGAATTTACTGATCATCACTTACATACAAAAACCCAATGTTCATCATAAGAAGTGTTCTCCATAATACCCATCAGCCATTTTGCCCATACCCCCACCCACCTACCCTGCAGCAACACTCAGTTTGTTCTATATATATGAGAGTCAGTTTTATGGTTTGCCTCTCACTTTTCCCCCTATTGTCATCTGTTTTGTTTCTTAAATTCCACATATGAGTAAAATCAAATGGTATTTGTCTTTCTCTGACTGACTTATTTCACTTAGCCTAATACATTCTAGCTCCATCCATATGATTTCAAATGGCAAGATTTCATTCTTTTTTACAGCTGAGTAATACTCAATTGTATGTATATACAACAACTTCATTATCCATTCATCAGTCAGTGGACATTTGAGCTGTTCCCATAATTTGGTTATTGTTGATAATACTGCTACAAATATCAGGATGCATGTGTCCATTCAACTTACATTTTTTTTTTTTTTTTATATCCCTTGGTTAATACCTAGTAGTGCAATTACTGGATCATAGGGTATTTCTATTTTGAACTTTTTGAGAAACCTCCATACTGTTTTCCACAGTGGCTGCAGCAGTCTGCATGCCCATCAATAGTGTAAGAGGGTTTCCCTTTCTCCACATCCTCACCAACACTTATTGTTTCCTATGTTGTTAATTTTAGCCATTCTGACAGATTTGAGGTGATATCTCATTGTAGTTTTCATTTCTATTTCCTGATGGTGAGTAATGTTGAGCATCTCTTCATGTGTCTGTTAGCCACATAGATGTCTTCTTTGGAAAAGTGTCTATTCATATCTTCTGCCCATTTCTTAACTGGATTATTTGTTCTTTGGGTGTTGAGTATCATGAAGTTCTTTATAGATTTTGGATATTAATCCTTTATCATATGTGTCATTTGTAAGTATCTTTTCCCATTCCTAAGGTTGCCTTTTAGTTTTGTGATTCTTTCCTTCACTATGCAGAAGATTTGTATCTGGATGAAGTCCCAATAATTCATTTTTGCTTTTGTTTCCCTTGCCTAAGGAGACATATCTAGAACGAAGTTGCCAAAACAATATCAAAGAAGTTTCTGCCTGTGTAGTAACATGTAGGATTTTGATGGTTTCTTTGTCTCACATTTAGGTCTTTCATCCATTTTGAATTTATGTTTGTGTATGGTGTAAAAAATGGTCCAGATACATTCCGTCACATGTTGCTGTCCAGTTTTTCCAACACCATTCGTTGAAGAGACTGTCTTTTTTCCATTGGATATTCTTTCCTGCTTTGTCAAAGGTTAGTTTTCCATATAGATGTGAGTCCATTTCTGGGTTTTCTATTATGTTCCATTGATCTATGTGTCTGTTTTTGTGCCAGTAACATATTATCTTGGTCACTACAGCTTTGTAATAGAGATTGAAGTCCAGAATGGTGATAACTCCAGCTTTGCTTCTCTTCTTCAAGATTACTTTGGCTATTCAGGATCTTTTGTGTTTCCAAACAAATCTTAGGATTGTTTGTATAGCTCTGTGAGAAATACTGGTGATATTTTGGTAAGGATTGCATTTAATGTATAGATTGCTTTGGGTAGTAGATACATTTTTAGATTATTTGTTTATTTTTCCAATCCATGGGCATAGAATGTTTTTCCACTGCTTTGTGTCATCTTCAATTTCTTTCGTAAGTGTTCTCTAGTTTTCAGAGTACAAATCCTTTACCTCTTTGGTTAGGTTTACTCCTAGGTATCTTATGGTTTTTGGTACAATTGTAAATGGGATCAATTCCTTGATCTCCCTTTCTGCTACTTCATTACTGGTGTATAGAAATGCAACAAATTTTTGTACATTGGTTTTTTATCCTGCAACTTTACTGAATTTGTGTATCAGTTCTAGCAATTTTTCTGGTGTAGTCTTTCATGTTTTTTACATAGAGTATCATGTCATCTGCAGTAGTGAAAGTTTGGCTTCTTCTTTGCAAATTTGGATGATTTTTATTTCTTTTTGTTGTCTGCTTGTTCAGGCTCAATGTCCAGTATTATGTTAAATAATGGTTGAGAGTGGACATCCCTGTTTTTTTGCTGTCCCTAGAGGAAAAGCTCTGCTTTTCCCCATTAAGGATTATATTAGCTGTGGGTCTTTGATATATGGTCTTTATAGATCTAGCCCTATTTCTTGAGAGTTTTTATCAATAATAGATACTGTATTTTGTCATATGCTCTCTCTGCATCTATTGAGAGGATCATATGGTTCTTATCTTTCCTTTTATTAATGTGGTGTATTACGTTGATTGATTTGTGAATATTGAACCACACTTTCAGTCCAAGAATAAATCCCACTTGATTGTGGTGAATGATTCTTTTAATCTACTGTTGGATTTGATTTGCTAGTATTTTGTTGAGAATATTTGCATCCACGTTCATCATGGATATTGGCCTATAGTTCTCTTTTTTAGTGGGGTCTTTGTCTGGTTTTAGAATCAAGACAATGCTGTCCTCAGAGTGAGTTTGGAAGTTTTCCTTCCATTTTTATTTTTTGGAATAGTTTGAGAAGAATAAGTGTTAACTCTTCCTTAAATGTTTAGCAGAATTCCACTGGGAAGTCATCTGTCCCTGGACTTTTGTTTGTTGGGAGATTTGTGATTACTGATTCAATTTCTTTTCTGGTTATTGGTCTGTTCAATTTTTCTATTTGTTCCTGTTTCACCTTTGGTAGTTTGTATATTTCTAAGAATTTGTCCATTTCTTCCAGATTGCCCTGTTTGTTGGCATTTCAGTTTTCATAATATTCTCTTTTATTTATTCTCTTGTTATTTCTGTGGTTTTGGTTGTGATCTTTCATCTCTCATCTGTAATTTTATTTATTTTGGTCCTTTGTCTTTTCTTTTTGATAAGTCTGGCCAGGGGTTTATCAATTTTATTAATTCTTTGAAAGAACCAGCTACAGGTTTCATTGATTTCTTCTACTGTGTTGTTCTCTTTAAATATTTATTTATTTATTTATTTATTTATTTACTTAAGAGAAAGTGAGAGAGAGACAGAGAGAGAGAGAGCAAATGAACAGGGGGGAAGGGCGAGGGAGAAGGAGAAGCAGATTACCCACTGAGCAGGGAGCCCAATGCAAGATTCAATCCCAGGACTCTGGGATCATGACCTGAGCTGAAGGCAGTCACTTAACTGAGCCACCCAGGCACCTGTACTGTGTTTTTGTTTGTTTGTTTGTTTCTGTATCATTTATTTTTGCTGTAATCTTTATTTTCCTCTTTTTGTTGGTTTTAAGCTTCATTTATTGTTTTTCTGTCTTCTTTAGGTATAAGTTTAGATTTTATATTTGAGATTTTTCTTCTTGAGTTAGTCCTGCCTGTTGAGCTATGTAATTCCCTCTTTGTACCACTTTTGTTGCATCCCATATATTTTGTATTGTTGTTTCCATTTTCATTTGTTTCCATGTATTTTTTAATATCCTTTTTAATTTCCTGGTTAACCAATCCATTCTATAGAAGGATGTTCTTTTAACCTCCATGTATTTGTTGCCGTTCCCCATTTTTTCTTGTGGTTCACTTCAAGTTTCATGGCATTGTGGACAGAAAATATGCATGGTATAATCTCAGTCTTTTTTATTCTTGTTGAGGCCTGATTTGTGACCTGCTGGAGAATGTCAATATGAATGCAAAAAGACTGTATTCTGCTGCTTTGGGATGAAATGTACTGAATATATCTGTTAAGTCCATCTGGTCCAGTGTGTCATTCAAGGCCATTGTGTTTGCTGATTTTCTGCTTAAATGATCTGTCCATTGCTATAAATGGGATGTTAAAGTCCCCTACTATTATTGTATTGTTATCAATGATTTACTTTATGATTAATTGATTTATATATTTGGGTGCTCCCAAGTTGGGGGCAGAAATATTTACAGTTTTAGGTCATGTTGTTTTGGATGAACCCCCTTATTATGATATAGTGCCAGTCTTCAACTCTTGTTATAGTCTTAGGTTTAAAATCTAGTTTGTGTCATATAAGTATGGCTATTTGGCTTTCTTTTGACATCCGTTAGCATGACAAATTGCTCTCCATTACCTTATTTTCAATGTGCATGTATTTTTAGGTCTAAAATGAGTCTCTTGTAGGGGCGCCTGGGTGGCTCAGTCGTTAAGCGTCTGCCTTCGGCTCAGGTCATGATCCCAGGGTCCTGAGATCGAGCCCCGCATCAGGCTCCCTGTTCAATGGGGAGTCTTCTTCTCCCTCTGTCCCTTCCCCTGCTTGTGTTCCTTCTCTCACTGTGTCTCTCTCTGTCAAATAAATAAAATCTTAAAAAAATAAGTAAAAATAAAATTTATTAAAAACAATAAATAAAATGAGTCTCTTGTAGGAAGCATATAAATGGGTCTTGTTTTTTAATCCATTCTGACACCTGTGTTTTAATTGGAGGGAGCATTTAGTCCATTTACATTCAGATTGATTATTGATAGATACAAATTTAGTACCATTGTATTACTTGTTAAATCATTGTTTCTGGAGATTTTCTCTGTTCTATTTTAGTCTTTGTTACTTTTTTTTAATTTTTATTATGTTATGTTAATCACCGTACATTACACCATTAGTTTCTGATATAGTGTTCCATTATTCATTGTTTGCATATAATACCCAGTATCCCATTCAGTACATGCCCTTTTTAATACCCATCACCAGGCTAAACCATCCCCCCACCCCTCCCCTCTAGAACCCTCAGTTTGTTTCTCAGAGTGTAGTCTCTCATGGTTCGTCTTCCCCTCCAATCTCCACCCCTTCATTTTTCCCTTCCTGCTATCATTTTTTTTAACATATACTGTATTATTTGTTTCAGAGGCATAGGTCTGTGATTCAACAGTCTTACACAATTCACAGCACTCACCATAGCACATACCCACCCCAATGTCTATCACCCAGCCACCCCAACCATCCCACCCCCCCCACCACACCAGCAACCCTCAGTTTGCTTCCTGAGATTAAGAATGCCTCATATCAGTGAGATCATATGACACATATCTTTCTCTGATTGACTTATTTCGCTCAGTGTAATACCCTCCAGTTCCATCCACGTCATTGCAAATGGCAAGATTTCATTCCTTTTGATGGCTCCATAATACTCCATTGTATATACACACACCACATCTTCTTTATCCATTCATCTGTTGATGGACATCTTGGCTCTTTCCATAGTTTAAATATTGTGGACATTGCTGCTATAATCATTGGGGTGCATGTACCCCTTCGGATCCCTACATTTGTATCTTTGGGGTAAATACCCAGTAGTGCAATTGCTGGGACATATGGTAGCTCTATTTTCAACTTTATGAGGAACCTCCATACTGTTTTCCAGAGTGGCTACACCAGCTTGCATTCCCACCAACAGTGTAGGAAGGTTCCCCTTTCTCTGCATCCCCGCCAACATCTGTTGTTTCCTGACTTGTTAATTTTAGCCATTCTGACTGGTGTGAGCTGGTATCTCATTGAGGTTTTGGTTTGGATTTCCCTGATGCCGAGTGATGGTGAGCACTTTTTCATGTGTCTGTTGGTCATTTGGATGTCTTCTTTAGAAAAATGTCTGTTCATGTCTTCTGACCATTTCTTGATTGGATCATTTGTTCTTTGGGTGTTGAGTTTGATAAGGTCTTTATAGATTTTGGATACTAGCCGATTATCTGATATGTCATTTGCAAATATCGTCTCCCATTCTGTCGGTTGTCTTTTGGTTTTGTTGACTGTTTCTTTTGCTGTGCAAAAGCTTTTTATCTTGATGAAGTCCCAATAGTTCATTTTTGCCTTTGCTTCCCTTGCCTTTGACAATGTTTTTAGGAAGAAGTTGCTGTGGCTGAGGTTGAAGAGGTTGCTGCCTGTGTTCTCCTTTAGGATTTTGATCCACTCTTGTCTCACATTTAGGTCTTTCAACCATTTTGAGTCTATTTTTGTGTGTAGTGTAAGGAAATGGTCCAGTTTCATTCTTCGGCATGTGGCTGTCCAATTTTCCCAGCACCATTTGTTGAAGAGACTGTGTTTTTTCCATGGGACATTCTTTTCTGCTTTGTCAAAGATTAGTTGACCATAGAGTTAAGGGTCCATTCCTGGGCTCTCTATTCTGTTCCATTGATCTATGTGTCTGTTTTTGTGCCAGCACCATAATATCTTGATGATGACAGCTTTGTAATAGAACTTCAAGTCCAGAATTGTGATGCCACCAGCTTTGCTTTTCTTTTTCAACATTCCTCTGGCTATTTGGGGTCTTTTCTGGTTCCATACAAATCTTAGGATTATTTGTTCCATTTCTTCAAAAAAAGTTGATGGTATTTTGATGGGGATTGCATTGAATGTGTAGAGCTACCATATGATCCAGCAATTGCACTACTGGGTATTTATCCCAAAGGTACAAATGTAGGGATCCGAAGGGGTACGTGCACCCCGATGTTTATAGCAGCAATGTCCACAATAGCCAAACTGTGAAAAGAGCCAAGATGTCCATTGACAGATGAATGGATAAAGAAGATGTGGTATATATATACAATTGAATATTATGCAGCCATCAAAAGGAATGAGATCTTGCCATACGCAGCGACGTGGTTGGAACTGGAGGGTGTTATGCTGAGCGAAATAAGTCAATCAGAAAAAGACATGTATCATATGACGTCACTGATATGAGGAATTCTTAATCTCAGGATACAAACTGAGGTTTGCTGGAATGGTGGGGAGTGGGAGGGATGGTGTGGCTGGGTGATAGACATTGGGGAGGGTATGTGCTATGGTGAATGCTGTGAATTGTGCAAGACTGTTGAATCACAGATCTGTACCTCTGAAACAAATAATACATTATATGTTAAAAAAAAAAAAGAAGAAGAAAAAGATAGCAGGAGGGGAAGAATGAAGGGGGGGAGATCAGAGGGGGAGACGAACCATGAGAGATGATCGACTCTGAAAAACAAGCTGAGGATTCTAGAGGGGAGGGGGTGGGAGGATGGGTTAGCCTGGTGATGGGTATTAAAGAGGGCATGTTCAACATGGAGCACTGGGTGTTATACACAAACAATGAATCATGGAACGTTACATCAAAACTAATGATGTAATGTATGGTGATTAACATAACAATAAAAATTTTTTAAAAAGAATCTAAATCAGGAGATGATCCTTTGTATAAAAAAATAAAAAATGCACAGATGGCTTTCTCATTTTGTGAATCTTCCAATACTACAAATGTATAATCACTAAAAATATGATAAAATACATGAAAATACTTTGAACTTACCTGGAATTCCTCCAAGTTCTTTGCCTTTCCTTTGGGGTCTGCTTCAGATTCAGCATTAAATGATGTTTTATAAAGTTTTCTATTGACAGTTATGCTTTCATAAATATAATTATTTACTAGTGTGCCTTCAGCATCAATTCAAATTTTAAAGATAAGGTAATGGTATTATAATAAAATATTCATCTGATATTATCAATCTATTATATCCAGTGAATAAATTGCATATTTTCAAATTTGTGGTAAACCTTAAAAAATTCCCTCTTAAATTCCAGTCACGCATTCTATACCTAGTAAATATCTCAAATTATCTTGTTATGTTCTGAAAAAAAGTGATTCAGTTCTTTAAAATATTTTCCTTTCTCCATTTTATTTGAGAGATCAAGGCATAGAAATCATTTGATTATAAATAAATAAATAAATAAATAAATAAATAAATACCATAGGAAAAACTCATTTATTTTCAGAAAGATTTTTCCATCAATAAAATATCCTTTTTAAATAAAGCAAATTTAATATTTAAAATTCTCTCTCAAATATCCAATTATAGCCCCTCAAAACAAGAACAAATAAAACACACAACAAATTGTACCTTGACAGGTATTTTCCACTGGTGAATAAACTAGCTAAATTAGACAGTACACTAAAATTAGTTCACCTTTCCACACTAAATCCATGTCACGGGGTTAAAAAAAAATGGATCATTTTGTGTGATATAATTCTTATATTCATAGTCTCCCTGCTGAATATTTAAGGGTCCTAAACAACTTGCATTTCTGAAACTTCAATCTAACCAGATTTTACCCTCAATGAGACGTATACCAAGTTGTTCATAATGTCAACATTCTTAATGGCAACTGCCATGGCATAGCCCCAGCAATATCTTTCATCTCAACAAATAGCCTGCACTACTGTCAATAACTTCCACTGTCACTCCCAGAATGTTCAGGGATTGCATGTCCTCAGAAATTTTGGTAACTTCAAAAGCCCTCTAGGGATTGATTTTAGTTTTGCACAATTTTAATGAGGTTTATTGCCTTGAACCTTCAAGAATATTTAGGAAACAAAAGAGTGTGATACTTCCCACTATAAAACACAACACTGCATCTCATTTCTTGCTGTAGTTTGCAGCATATATTTCTCTGAATCTCTTTCTCTAGTGACACAAGATAATTTTTCACCTTTCCCACATCTTATGGGTACCTCCTAGTACGGGTCAGGTTATGTAGTGTATAGCTCTTTCAATTTCTCCCAGTAGTGCCTGATTTGGAGATCTTGGAGATTCAGGAGAGCTTCCCATCTTTGTCATACATATTACTTATCCTTCCTGCTTAGATACGAAGTCACTTATATAGGAACAACCCTGCATTTCTACCCATCCTAAAATTTTCAAATAGTAACCCTATTACCTTAGCTATAACATCTCTTGGAAAATTGGGTGGATCTTCTACAGAGACATAAATAATATGACCCACATGACTGACCTTTCTTTGAGGCAAAAGGGCATAAAACATGAGATAATCTGTAGAAAAGGGGAAAAATAATTTGCTTGAGATATAAAATCTTATTTGCTTCTATATCCCTAATATCCATAACACACTTTATGACTAACTGGCTCTTGAAATGGCTACTGAAAACAGCCTCCAAAGAGAGGATGATGACAATTCTAAGAATGTCCTCCCAATTGCTCTAGTTTAAATGAAAAAGGGAGAACATTTGAGTGGGATCCATTGATTTATTACTTCTCCAGTTGTTAGAAAATATTATTTGAACAGAGAATAAAAACTAGAAAATCACAAAGGGAGAACATGGCTCTTCAGAAATAAAGACAGCCTAGATAGAGCTTAGGTGGAACTCAGAAGTAAGTCCTGGAAAAGAGATATATGATCAAGGTGAGATAAAAAGAAACCATGTGAAAGGTCAAATGGTTATAAAGAATTAAGTGTTTATTTGTTATTAACTTATTTAAATTCAATTAGTTAACATATAGTGTACCATTCGTTTCAGATGCAGAGTTCGGTAATTCATCAGTTGCATATAACACCCTGTGCTCATTATATCACATGCCCTCCTTAATGCCCATCACCCAGTTACCCATCTCCCCAGCCACCTCCCCTCCAGCAACCCTGTTTGTTTCCTATAGTTAAGAGTCTCTTATGTTTTTTCTCCCTCTCTGATTTCATCTTATTTTATTTTTCCATTTTGGTGGGAATTTTGGTATCCATGTTCATTAGGGATATTGTTCTGAAATTCTCCTTATTGGTGGGGTCTTTGCCTGGTTTTGGGGTCAAGGTAATGCTGGCCTCATAAAAAGAGTTTGGAAGTTTTCTTTCCACTTCTGTTTTTTGAATCAGCTTCAGAAGAATAGGTATTAATTCTTTAAATGTTTGGTAGAATTCCTCTGGGAAGCCATCTGGTCCTGGACTCTTGTTTGTTGAGAGATTTTTGATTACTGCTTCAGTTTCCTTGCTGGTTATGAGTCTGTTAAGGTTTTCTATTTCTTCCTGGTTCAATTTTGGTAGTTTTGTGTCTCTAAGAATGCATCCATTTGTTCCAGATTGCCTAATTTGTTGGCATATTGTTGTTCATAATATGTTCTTATAATTGTTTGTATTGCCTTGGTGTTGGTTGTGAGCTCTCCCCTTGCATTCATGATTTTATTTATTTGGGTCCTTTCTCTTTGCTTTTTGATAAGTCTGGCCAGGGGTTTATCAATCTTATTAATTCTTTCAAAGAACCAGCTCCTAGGTTCATTCATCTGTTCTACTGTTAATTTATTTTCTATTTCATTGATTTCTGCTTTGATCTTTATTATTTCTCTTCTCCTGCTTGGTTTAGGCTTTATTTGCTGTTCTTTCTCAGGCTCCTTTAGGTGTAATATTAGGTTGTGTATTTGAGATCTTTCTTGTTTCTTGACAAAGGCTTGTATTGATGTATACTTCCCCTTTAGGACTGCCTTTACTGTATCTCAAAGGTTTTGAAGAGTTGTGTTTTCGTTTTCGTTTGTTTTCATGAATTTTTAAAATTCTTTTTTTTTTTAAAGATTTTTATTTATTTATTTGACAGAGAGAGACACAGCGAGAGAGGGAACACAAGCAAGGGGAGAGGGAGAGGGAGAAGCAGACTCCCTGCTGAGCAGGGAGCCCGATGCGGGGCTCGATCCCAGGACCCTGGGATCATGACCTGAGCTGAAGGCAGACGTTTAACGACTGAGCCACCCAGGCACCCTGAATTTTTAAAATTCTTAATTACCTGGTTGACCCATTCATTCTTTAGTAGGATCTTTTTTAGCTTCCATGTATTTGAATTCCTTCCAAATTTTCTCTTGTGATTGAGTTCAAGTTTCAAAGCATTCTGTCTGAAAATATGCAGGGGAAGATCCCAATCTTTTCTTAACAGTTGAGGTCTGATTTGTGACCCAGTATATGATTTATCTTGGAGAATGTCCCATGTTCACTTGAGAAGAATATGTATTCTGTTGCTTTAGGATGGAATGCTCTGAAAATATCTGTGAAGTCCATCTAGTCCAGTGTGTTATTCAAAGCCCTTGTTTCCTTGGTGATATTTTGCTTAGATGATCTGTCCATGCTCTGAGTGGGCTGTTAAAGTCCCCTATGATTATTATATTATTATCAATGTGTTTCTTTAATTTGGTTATTAATTCGTTGATATAATTGGCTGCTCCCATGTTAGGGGCATAAATGTTTACAATTGCTAGATCTTCTTGTTGGATAAACCCTTTAAGTGTGATATAGTGTCCCTCTTCATTTCTTTATACAGTCTTTGGTTTAAAATCTAATTTGTCTAATATAATGATTGTTAACCCAGTTTTCTTTTAATGTCCATTAGCATGATAAATGGTTCTCCATCCCTCACTTTCAATCTGGAGGTATCTTTACATCTAAAATGAGTCTCTGGAAGACAGCATAACAATGGGTCTTGCTTTTTTATCCAATCTGATTCCCAGTGCCTTTCGATTGGTGTATTTAGCCCATTTTCATTCAGAGTAACTATTGAAAGATATGAATTAAATGCCAGTGTATTACTTGTAAAGTCACTGTGTAGATTTTCTCTATTCCTTTCTGGTCTATGTTACTTTTGGGTTCTCTCTTCACTTAAAGGAGCCCCTTTATTATTTTTTGCAGGCCTGGTTTAGTGATTACAAATTCCTTTAGTTTCTATTTGTCCTGGAAGCTCTTTATCTCTCCTTGTATTCTCAATGAATCCTTGCTGGATAAAGTATACTTGGCTGCATTTTTTTTTTTTCATTTAACACCTTGAATATATCATGCCAGTCCTTTCTGGCATGCCAGATCTCTGTGGATAAGTATGCTGCCCGTCTGATGTTTCTACCCTTGTAGGTTATGCACCTCTTTTCCTGTGTGGCTTTCAGGATTTTCTCTTTTGTCTCTGAGATTTGCAAGTTTCACTATTAGATGTCAGGGTGTTGACCTATTTTTATTGATTTTGAAAGGGGTTCTCTCTGCCTCCTGCACTTGAATGCCTGTTTCCTTCCCCAGATTAAGGAAGTCCTCAGGTATAATTTGCTCCAATACACCTTTTGCCCCTCTCTTTCTTTCCGCTTCTTCTGGTATCCCAGTTATTCTAATATTGTTTTGCTTTATGGTATCACTTATCTCTTGAATTCTCCTCTCGTGACCCAGTAGTTGTTTATCTCTCTTTTTCTCGGCTTCTTTATTCTCCATCATTGTGTCTTCTATATCACAAATTCTCTCTTCTGTCTCCTTTATCCTAGCAGTTAGAGGGTCCATTTTTGATTCATCTCATTAATAACCTTCTTTGTTTTGACTTGATTAGATTTTAGTTCTTTTATTTCTCCAGAAAGGGATTCTCTAGTGTCTTCTATGCTTTTTTCCAGCCCAGCTAGTGACTTTATGATCATTATTCTAAACTGTAGTTCTGACACCTTACTTATATCCATAGTGATTAGGTCCCTGGCTATCAGTACTGCTTCTTGTTCTCCTTTTTGAGGTGAGTTTTTCCATCTTGTCATTCTGTCTGGAGAAGAACAGATGAATAAGAGAACAAAATACTAAAATGGCAACAATGACCCCAAAGAAATATACACTAAACAAATCAGAAGAAACCCAAAACTAGAAAAAAAATTAAAAAAAGAATATAATCAGACAAGTGAACAGAACAGAGTAATACACTGGATCTGGGTGTATTTTGGTCTGTTTTTTTTAGAAAACTGATCCAAAATTATAAAGAAAGAAATACTTATAAATGTACAAAAATAAAATTAAATACATTGAAATGATAGAATGTAACTGTAAAAATGAAAATTAAAAGACAAAAAAAAAAAAGAAAGGAATGCAAACAAACATGTGAACACAACAGAGCAATACACTATAACCTGAGTCTGTTTTGGTCTGTTTGTTAGATGAAACTACATCCCAAAATTGTAAGGAAATAAAAACTTCTATATATATACAAAAATAAAATTAAATACATTGAAAGGATATAATATAACTGAAAACATGAAAATTTTAAAAGGCTAAGAAGAAGAAGAAGAAAGAGAGAGAATATGATCATATTGGTGAAGAGAACAGAGCAACACAGTAGATTCTGGGTGTATTTTGGTCTGTTTGTTAGAAGAAACTGCATCTAATAATTACAATGAAAGCAAAATAAAAAAATATATATATATATATACACATACACACACAAAAATAAAATTACAGTGAAAGGATAGAATGTAAGTGTAAAATATGAAAATTTAAAAAAAATTAACAAGTTGATAAAATAAGAAATTGGTTGAAAAGAGGAAAGAAAAAAATTAAAATTGAAAGATCCATGGGGGGGAAAAAAAAAAAACATGAATTCTATATTCTATTTTTCCCGAGAGCTGAAGTTTTGCAGTTTTGTGTGATTGGTAAACTTGGTCTTGGCCAGATATTCTTGCTGATCTTCTGCGGGGATGGGCCAGTTGTCCTGATTCCCAGGTGTCTTTGCCCCAAGCAGAATTGCACTGCCCTTGCAGGGGGCTAGGCTATGTATGCTGCTCCGGATTGCTCTATGTGACTTTTGTTCCCTGAAGGCTTTCTGCTCTGCTTAGAGGTTGAGAATGAAAATGGTAGCCTCCCAATCTTCAGGTCTGGAGCCAAAAGCTTGGGGTCCCACCCCTCATTGCATCCTCCAGGAAAATCAATTGCTCCTGTCTCACACGGCCCATGACTGAACATTTCTATCTCAGGCACACGACCCCACTTGGAGTCTCTTGTGCTGCTCCTCCTGGGGGAGTGAGGGGTTTCTGCCACTTGCTGGGCCCCTGTTTAGAGAGTGGTCACCTGACCATGCCACAGTTCATGGTATATGGCAACACTGAGCTGAGAGCCCACTCCTGGGCTCTCTGATTTTAGCCACCTTCCCAGCTCTGATGCCTGGGAACTTTGCAGCACTCTGGCACCCCTGGTTTTCCTGTGACCCCAGGGATCCTGAGACCACACTATCCCACCTAGGATTCCACCCCACTTCACCACCTGAGCGGCTTTCAGGCAGGACATTCCTCACCAGAGCAGACTTCCAAAAGTTCTGATTTTGTGCTCTGCTGCTATATCACTTTCTGGTGCTGGCTGATGGAGGCTCCCTCTCCCCATGGTCTATTTTCCCACATATCACCTCAGATTCACTTCTCTGCACCTCCTACTTTGCGGAAAGTGGTCGCTTATCTATCTGTAGAGTTGCAGCTATTCTTTTCTTAGATCTCTGGTTGAGTTGCAGGTGTTCAGAATGATTTGATAGCTATCTAGCTGAATTCCTGGGATCAGACAAAACTAAGGTCTCCTAGTCCTCTGTCATCTTGGACTATATTCCCAAACAAGCATTTTATTTTTCAACGCAGAACATTACTTCACCTGCATGCCCAAATTTTCTCTGAGCCCACACAATTACAGACTTTCATTTGAACTGCTGTAACTGTTCTGTTTTCCCATCTCAGAGAGCAAGCCCTAGACTTGGTGATCTGGGCACCTCCAGCAGACAGCTCCTGAAATGCCGGCAGTATGGAATCTCAGCCAGGAGTGGGCCCCACTGGACCTGCCTACATCAGCACTCATCCAGGAGGCTCTCATATCCTTGGGTTCCCCTGAAACCACTCTCCTTACCTCACATGAACCCCTTACTGAAGGCCCCTCCCCTAACTGGAACTTTGGGCATTCACACTAAATCCCATTTCACTGGGCAAGAGAAAGTGCTACATTTTAGAATTCTATAAGCATATAGGCTGTAACAAAAACTAATAGTTTATTTACAAAAGAACCCAAATCAGAAATTTTCAGATTTCTCTGCAGCAATAAACATTTTATGTGTAAAATCAAACACAAACCATTTTCTGATGGGCAAGGTCTTTGTGAATATATCAGTTACATGACTTTATAAATATCAGTTAAATATTAACATATCCAGAAAGGAAAAGTAGTATAAAAGGACAACTAGTGAGTCTTTAAAAATCCATGAATCATATAAGGTTAAGTATAAATTATATTCTAAATATATCAAAATAAACAAATGCTAAAAAAATATTGAAAAGGAAAAGTTACATGCTAAACTGAATAGTTGTTCCAACATTGGTTTATACTCCCTGATTGAATGAGCAAAACTAAAAAAATGGGGAGGGCAGGGTAGAAATAAATGAGTGTTAAATCACTCATAATAATAAATATAGCAGAAATCTTCAGTGCTTTCCTCCCACATTAGTTGTAATCCAAATAATTTTTACACAAAACATCCACACTTAATTTTGAAATAGAATACATTTTTAAAGTTTTTCTTTAAATTATAGTTAGTTAACATACAGTATAATATTAGTTTCAGGTGTACAATATAGTGATTCAACATTTACTACATCACCCAGTGCTCAGCACAAGTGTACTCCTTAATCTCCATCACCTATATAATCCAACTCCCCACCTACCTCCCCTCTGGTAACCATCAGTTTGTGCTCTATACTTAAGAGCCCATTTCTTGGTTTGCCTCTCTCTCTCTTTTACCCCTTTGCTCATTTGTTTTGCTTCTTATATTCCACTTCGAATACATTTTAAGATTTGAATCAAGGTTTGGTGGCTCTTAGTCTAATATATTCAGTGTCCTTTATTGGAATCTATAAGGGCAAGCATTTTTGTATACTCATGATAGAATTGTATATTTGAAAGCAAACTTGGAGGTCACCCAGTTCTGTCTCTATCAGATGTCTAACTTTACCTTTTGCTATTACTTTGCTTTAATAAAATTGAAATTTTATCCATATTAGAATACCCAACTTGGTGCACTAAATTGTTTGACAGTTGTAACAATAAAATCACACTGAAAAAAAAAATCACTAAATGCCTCAAGCTAATTAGTCCTTAATTTGATAGCTATTTAAATACAGAAGCAGTATTAAATACTACTTATGTGAAGAAGTTGCCAGCTTGAGTCTAAATTGTGTTCTTCCCTAGATTCAAATAGGCTGGATCTGTCTGGAGACCTCAAGAAAACTGTCACCATTTTTATGCCAATCACTATTATTCCCATTACCTAGAGTATGATTTTTGAAACATATTTTACCAAAGAATATGTTATAAAACTGATTGTGGACAAAATTTTGAGTGTTACTGCCTCAAGGTCTTTTGTAACACCTGTAGACTGTCACGTCCCTCTGTTGCCTCCTACTGTATGAAATCTTCCACAAATGAGTCACAACAGTCTTCCATATACTTTTTTTAAAAATTAATATGATGACAGTCAACAGGGCTCATTTTTTTTCTTAAAATCCTAATTTGAAAAGTCCTATTACACAGGTCCCTTGATTCTTTTACCCTGAGTGATTCTTTGAATCAAGGATGTGACTGGGTATGGACATCTTTATTTTTACTTTTTAGTGCTTACCTTCTTATATATTCTCAGTGGAGGAAATGTCAAGTACTTTAGTCATTACTCAAAAATGCCTACTGGCCCCACACACATCTATTTCAACAGGACACTGTTGAAATTATAATGTCTTAAATCCCTATAAAAGTCTATGAAATATAATGTATGCTTGACTCAAAATAAAAAAAAATAGTAAGAACTGCTGGAAATAATCTAAATATAGTTTACATGTTCTTAGAAAACATTTAAAAATGAAAAACAAAAAAATAAGTCAAATTTATATCTGATAAGGGTTAATATGCAAAATATAATATGCAAAATATAGAAATAATTTATACAAGTTAACACCATAAAAACAAACAATCTAATTAAAAAGTGGGTTGATGGGCGCCTGGGTGGCTCAGATGGTTAAGTGTCTGCCTTCAGCTCAGGTCATGATCCCAGGGTCCTGGGATCGAGTCCCGCATCGGGCTCCCTGCTAGGCGGGGAGCCTGCTTCTCCCTCTGCCTCTGCCTCTCTCTCTCTCTCTCTGACTCTCATGAATAAATAAATAAAACATTTAAAAAAATAAAATAAAATAAATAAATAAATAAAAAGTGGGTTGAGGATCTGAATAGACATTTTTCCAAGGAAGACATACACATGGTCAACAAACACATGAAAAGGTGCTCAACCTCACTAATCATTAGGCAAATGCAGATCCAAACCACAGTGAGATATCCCCTCATACAAGTCAAAATGACTAGTGTGAAAAAGACAAAAAAATAGCAAGTCTTGGCAAGGATGTGGATAAAAAGGAACATATGTGCACTGTTGGTGAGAATATAAATTGGTGCAACAACCATGGAAAACAATATGAAGGTTCCTCAAATAATTAAAAATAAAAATACCATAGGATCAAGTAATTCCACAACTGTTTACCCAAAGAAAATAAAAACACTCATTTGAAAAGATATATTCACCTCTATTTATTTCAGCATTATTAGCAATAGCTAAGATATGGAACAACCCAAATATCTACTGGTAGATGAATTGGTAAAGAACTGCTATGTATATAATGGAATATTACTCAGCCATAAAAAGAATGAAATCTTGACATTTGCAACATCATAGATGGACCTAAAGGGTATTATGCTAAGTGAAATAAATCATAAGGAGAAAGACATATACTACATGATTTCACTTATATGTGGAATCTATAAAACAAATGAACAAACAAAAATGGACCCAAATACAGAGGACAAATTGATGCTTGTCAGAGGTGTGTGCATGGAGATGGATGAAATAGATAAAGGAAATTAAGAGATACAAACTTCTAATTATAAAATAAATAAGTCATGCAGATGAAAAGTACAGCACAAGGAATGCAGTCAATAATATTGTAATAATATTGCATGGTGACAGATGGTGACTACACTTATTGTGGTGAGGGCTGAGTAGTGTATAGAATTGTCAAATCAATATGTTGTGCACCTGAAATTAATATAACATTGTATGTCAATTATAGTTCAAATAGAATTGTCAAACAAATTAAAACATTTGCATTAAAACCCGAATAAATAAATAATATAAAGATAAAATAAAACCCTTTTCTCTTAAAATGCTCATTATAAAATATGACATACTTTTATTTTGTTATAAAATACATGTTGGCTTTTAAAACCATTTTTCTCCTTAATAATAGTCATATCCTCACCTCAGGTGAAACATCAAATCTATTCTTTACTATTTGTTTTTTTTTTTTTCATTCAGATACTCATCAAAGTAAAGAAGAAGGCAAGGTGCACATTATCCAATATTTGTGTTATCTTGAATTAGTCTACTTAAAAAAAACTCAGCTAAAGTTTTTTTTTTTTAAGATTTTATTTATTTATTTGAAAGAGAGAGACTGAGAGAGAGAGAGCATGAGAGGGGGAGGGTCAGGGGTCAGAGGGAGAAGCAGACTCCCTGCCGAGCAGGGAGCCCGATGCGGGACTCAATCCAGGGACTCCAGGATCATGACCTGAGCCGAAGGCAGTCGCTTAACCAACTGAGCCACCCAGGTGCCCTCAGGTAAAGTTTTATCAGAGTTTTGTTTCAGTTTTGAGTATAATGTCTTATAAAGAAAACTCTTATTACCAATGACCATGATAGTAGAAACAAGAATTATTATCAGACGACATTATTGTAACACAGTGCAAATCCCTTAGATGCTGTGAAATGGTATCATAAACATCTCTATTAACTTTGAAATTAAGTTTAATCAAAAAGTCACTGAATGTAGGAAATTATATGTTATTCTTAGAGCATGGCCCTTAGTTAAAGCTCCCTTAATAAATAATGAAGTTTTATCAACTGAAGGAAATTTACACCTCATTCTTCCATTCATCAACAGATTCACCATGTGAAATTTCATACAAAAAACCTACAGAAAACATGCATCTAAGCTGCCATGGGAAATACTTCAAACCGTTAGACAACAGAAGGGTAGAACCTGTGAACATTATAAAAGAGCTAAAAAACCTTTGTGTTTTATTGTGTGAAAGTCACTATTTCTTTACATAGGAAAAATGTTTTTTGGAATCAGCTTTTACCTGGTCCAGCTCAACATGATCAAACATAATTGATATGGTAAAAGATAACATAAATGATGATTACCATAATTTTTAATGAGGTGGACATTTATGTACTTCAAATTTCACTCTATTTTGCATGCAATAACTAAATATATTTTCAGGTGCCACACTTCTGATCTGTGGTACAGCTCTTGAGATATTTTCCTTAAACACTGTAGTTTTGCACTTGACACATATATTGAAACATGTTAAATATTTAAATGTTTATCAGTTAATTGTTGTTTTGTTCAAATATTTCTTTGCATATCAAAATGCTTCATAAGAACAGTCCTCTTCAATGTACTTTTTCAAATTGATACCGAATAAACAAAACAACAACAGTAATGCCTGTGATATAATTAGGCTCATCATCAAATAACCACCAATCACAAGAGTTCAGTTAGCAAATCAGGTCTTTTTCATTGCGAATGACAAATTACTTAATTTGATGCACAACAGCAGTATTGAGAGCTTTAATACAACCAGTGTTTTAAATTATTTAGGGTCTAGAGATCAAGCCCCAGGGCAGGCTATTTGCTCAGTGGGGAGTCTGCTTAGGATTCTTTCTCTACTTCTCTCTCTGCCCCTCCCCCCTCTCTAAAAATAAGTAAATAAATCTTTAAACAAAAGAGAAGTGTTATTGGCATCCACCATAAAACAAGGAAGATTACTACTATTGCTTGGGATTTTGACACAGGAATCCAAAATAATATTTTTGGAAGTCTTTTATTTAGTAATCATTCTTATTTTGACTGATAACACACTATGGTCCTAAATAAAGATGAAAAAAATGTGATAGCGTCTGATATCATCACTCTAAACTAAGGGAAACAGAAACAACAAAGTGTAAGGGAAACATGCACTTAATCTCTTTATTGTTAAGGAATATAAATGTATTACATATGTATTTTCCATTACAAACATTGTCATAGGAGTGATATTAGCAAGATGGTAGAATAAGAAGTACCAGTCCATGTTCTCTGGCAAACAGATTTAATAATAATATGAGGATATAAGTAACTTTATGAGAATTCCAGGACTCAGTTAAGAAATTTCAGTAATCCAAGGTAGTACAAAGCCAAGAACATCCGCACTGAATTGGGTAAGAAGAACGATTTCACTTTATCTGCATCAGTACCTCCTGCAAGCCAGCCCAGCTCAGTATCAGGGAATAAAATCCTGGCCCATCACTTCTCCTTTGGAGAAAAGGCAAAGAGTGGAGCATGCCTCCAATGTTCTGACTTTTCAGAGATATGTCAAAGGAAGTAGTTTGTGTCTCACTTCACCCAGAAGACTGACAGAAGAGCAGTCTGGATGCTTGGGGGGCAATGAGATCAAGAAAATCAGCAGGTGGCTTGCTATAATCAACATGACTTAGTGTGATTGGGAGAAGTTGCATGACTTGAGACTTCTTTCTCAGGAGGGAGGGAGAGGAGTGGAGTGTGTGTCTGCTGTTCTGACTCTTCAAAAGGCTGACTGAGAGATTAGTTCCTGCCTTGCTTCATTTGGAACACTGACTGAACCAGTACAGTTTGGCTGCATGGGGACTGCTGAAATAAAAAGTGACCACTGGGTGGGGAGGAGTTTGGTGTGGTCAGCACAGATCGATGTGATTGGGAAAAGGCATAAAACCCAAGGCTTCAAGAAAAGAAGCATGAGTCTGCAATTTTGGTTTTTTTAAGGGCTGTACAAGAGACTGGTATCTTGCCAGACTCAGAACACTGACAGGGACTGGCATACTCTGGATGCCTGGTGGCCACTGAAAGTAAGAGAGAGCTGGGCAGCTTACTATTGTAAAGCTGAAAAACTTACAGTATTAAAGACAGACACCAGAGGGAGCAAGAGATTAAAAATTCCTGAAAAAAAAAAAAAAAGTCATTCAGTCTTTCCAGTTGATAAGTTGTATGCATGGGCCCAGATAATTCCCTCCCCCTTGAAAAAATTTTCGGAGGTCCCCAGAATCTCTAGCCGGGTTGATTGGATACAGTCTTCCCTTATTTAAAGTCAGCCTAAGAAGACTTGGAGGGCGCCTGGGTGGCTCAGTTGGTTAAGCGACTGCCTTCGGCTCAGGTCATGATCCTGGAGTCCCTGGATCGAGTCCTGCATCGGGCTCCCTGCTCGGCAGGGAGCCTGCTTCTCCCTCTGACCCTCCCTCCTCTCATGTGCTCTCTCTCTCTCTCATTCTGTCTCAAATTTAAAAAAAAAAAAAAAAAGAAGACTTGGAAACATGGTTATTTTTTCAAATGAGCAGATGTCAACACAAAGTTATGAGATACATGGAGAAACAGGGAAAGATGGCCAAATCAAAGGAACAAAATAAATAACTGACCATAATGAAACAAAGGTATATGAATTACCAGAAAAAGAATTCAAAATAAACACTATAAAGATCAATGAGCTCAAGAAAATGATGCTAAGCAAAATGATAGCATAGAAAAAAAGAGATAGAAAATATTAAAAATAACCAAACAGAAATTTTGGAGTTAAAGAATACAACTGACCTGAAAACTCACTAAAGGGGTTCAAAAGCAGACTTCATCAAGCAAAAAGAATAATCAATATACTCAATACGGGTCAGTAGAAATTATCCTATCAGAGAAACAAAAAGAATAAAGAATAAGAAAGAGGGAAAAAAGCCTGAGACTTATGGAACATCATAAACAAAGCAATAAATATATTGTGGGAGTCTCAGAGGGAGAAGAAATAGAGAATCAGAAAACTTATTTAAAGAAATAATGGCTAAAACTTCCCAAGTCTGAGGAAGGAAATAGACATATGGATATAAGAAGCCCAAAGCACATCAAATACCATAAACCCAAAAAATGCACAAGACAAATTATATTAAAAGTATCAAAAGTTAAACACAAAGAGAATTTTAAAGGCAGCAAGAAAAAAAGTGATTTGCCAAATACAAGGACACTACCATAAGTGTATCACTGGTTTTCTCTGTAGAAATCTTATAGTCCAGAAGGGAGTGAGATCATATATTGAAAGTGATGAAAGAAGAAGAAAAAACACCTAGTAACTAAGAATGACATATCCAGCAAAATTATTCTTCCAAAACAAATGAGAAATAAATACTTTCCCAAATAAACACTGAGGTAGTTCATTGAAAATAGGCTTTCCTTAGAAAGTATTAAAGGGAGTCTTTCAAGTTGAAACAAAAGAATGCTAAGAAGCAACTTGAAAGCATACAAAAGTATAAAGAAATCTTACTAGTAAAAATAAGTATAGAGACAAATACAGAATACTGTAACTGCTGCAAAAATCACTTTTAGCTCTGATGTAGAAGTCAAAAGACAAAAAGATAACTAACTATAAAAATATGTGAATAAATACATAATATAAAAGATGCAATTTGTGACATCAATAATATAAAGTATGAGAGGAGGAGAAATGTGTCAAGTTGCTGTATTCAATTTATCAACTTAAAATAGATTGTTATAAGACATTCTATGTAAGCCTCATGGTAACCACAAAAAAAATCTATTGAAGATACATAAAAGAAAAAAAGAAAGGTATCAAAACATGTCACTACAAAAGAAATCAACATCATACAAAAGACAACAAGAGAAAAAAAGTTAAAAAAAAGCTATGGCAAGCAGAAAACAATGAACACAATTGCAATAGTAACTCCTTCCCCAACAATAATTATTTAAATGAAAGTGGATTAAACTCTAATCAAAAGATGTAGAGTGGCTGAATGGGAACAAACAATAAAAGAGGACCCAAATATATGCTGTCTGAAAGAGACTTTAGATCTAAGACATAGGCTGAAAGTGAAGGGATGAAAAAAGATTCCATGTAAATGGCAACCAAAAGAGAACAGAAGTGACTAGAATTATAAGAGACAAAACAGACTAAGTAAAACAACAACAACAACAACAACAAAAACTGTCAAGAGGAAAAAAAGGACATTATATAATGCTAAAAGGGTCAAGTCAAAAATATATAACAACTACAAAATAGGAATATATAACAATTACAAAACAGAATATATGACAACTACATATACATATATCTATATCATCTATCTATCTATCTATCTATCTATCTATCTATCTATCTATCTATCTATCTATCCATCATCTATCTACCTATCTATGCATTCAACATGAAACCACACAAATATATGAAGCAAATAGTGACAGAATTGAAGTAAAAAATACTCAGAAACATAGAAAAAGAGTAGGAATTTCAATAATGGATAGAACATCCAAGCAGAAGATCATTGAGGACCAAGAGTGGACTTGTACAATACTACAGATCCAATGGATTTAATGGACATATATAGAATTTCATCCAACAGCAGCAAAATACACATTATTCTAAGTGCTAATGGAATGTTATCCGAGATAAAGTATATTTTAGGTCATAAAAAAGAGCCTTAACATATTTAGGAAGATTGAAATCATGCCAAGTATATTTTTCAACCATAATGGAATAAAACTAGAATAAATAACAGAAGGAAAACTGGAATTTTTTTTTTTTAAATATGGAATTCAGACAACACACTCTTGGACAGCCAATGGGTCAAAAAAAATCAAAAGGCAAATTAGAAACTGTCTTTAGGCAAACAAAGATGAAATCACAACATACCAAAACTTACACAATCAAGCAAAAGAAGTAGTAAAACAAAATTTTATAAAGATGATTATCTACATTAAAAAAAGAGGAAAGAGGGATGCCTGAGTGGTTTAGTCAGTTAAACGGCTGACTTCATCTTGAGGCATGATCCCAGGATCCTGGGATCGAGTCCCATATTGGGCTCCTTGCTCAGCAGGGAGCCTGTTTCTCCCTCTTCTGGCTGTTCCCCCTGCTTGTGTGCTCTCTCTCTCTCACACACAAATAAATAAATTTTTAAAATCTTAAAAAAAAAAAAGAGGAAAGGTCTCAAATAAACAACCTAACTTTACAACTAAAGGAACTACAATTAAAAATAAAAAAGAACTAAAATAATATGAACACACTAAGCCCAAAGTTAGCAGAGCTAATGTAACAACTACTAGTAGAATAGAAACAAATGAAATAGAGGAAAAAATCAAATGAATTGAGTTGTTTTATTGAATAGATCAACAAAAATTACAAAATTTTAGCTGGATTAACTAAGACATAAAAAAGACTTAGAGGAGACATTGCAACTGATGCCACAACAATAAAAAAGATTATAAAAACTTCTATGAACAATTGAATATCAAAAATAGGTATTTCCTTGAGATAGTGATTTCATTACCTTTGGATAAATACCAACAAGTGGAATTGCTAGATCATATGATAGTTCTATTTTTAATTTTTAAAAGGAATTTCAATACTACTTTCCATAGTGGCTGCACCAATTTACATTCTGACCAAGAGAATACCTTCTAAATAACACATTTTTTTCTTTTTCTCCACATTTTCACCAACATTTGTTATTCCATATCATTTTTATAATAGCCATTCTGAGAGGTGCAAGATGATAGCCCATTGTGGTTTTTGCATTCCTTGATGATTAGTGATGTAGAACACTTTTTTATGCACCTGTTGTCACTCTGGGTTGTCTTCTTTGGGAAAAAAATAAATCTATTCAGGTCCTCTGAGCATTTTTTTACATTTGTTTTTTATTTAAATGCAATGAGCCAAGGTAGAGTACATTATTAGTTTTGGATATAATGTTCAATGATTCATTAGGTCAGTATAACACCCAGTGCCCATCACATCACGTGCCCTCATTAATGCCTGACACCAGTTACACCATCCCCCCACCCACCTCCCTTTCTACAACTTTCACGTTGTTTCCCAGAGTCAAGATTTTCATATGGTTTGTCTCCCTTTCTGATTTCTTCCCATTCAGTTTTTCCTGCCTTCCCCTATGGTCCTCTGCTCTATTTCTTATATTCACATAGGAGTGAAATCATAGGGTAATTGTCTTTCTCTGAATGACTTATTTCACTTAGCATAATACCCTCCAGATCCAACCATGTTGATGTAAATGGTAGGTATTCATCCTTTCTGATGACTGAGTAATATTCCATTGTATATATAAACCACATCTTCTTTATCCATTCATCTGTCAAAGGACATCTAGACTCCTTCCATGGTTGGGCCATTGTGGACATAGCTGCTATGAACATTGAGGTGCAGGTGCCTCATTGTTTCACTACATCTGTATCCTTGAGGTAAATACCCAGTGGTAGCTCTATTTTTAACATCCTGAGGAGCCTCCATACTGTTTTCCAGAGTGGCTGTACCAGCTTGCATTCCCACCAACAATGTAGGAGGGTTCCACTTTCTCCACATCCTTGCCAACATTTGTTGTTCCTAGTTTTGTTAATTTTAGCCAGTCTGACTGGTATAAGGTGGTATCTCGTTGTTTTGCTTTGTATTTCCCTGATGGCAAGGAATGTGGAGCATTGTTTCATGTGCCTGTTGGCCATTTGTATGTCTTCTTTGGAGAAATATCTGTTCATGTCTTCTGCCCATTTTTTGACTTGATTTTTTTTTGGGGGGGGGTGTGTTGAGTTTAAGACGTTCTTTATAGATCTTGGATACCAGCCCTTTATCTGTAAAGTCATTTGCAAATATCTTCTCCCATTCCATAGGTTGCCTTTTAGTTTTGTTGACTATATCCTTTGCCGTGCAGAAGCTTTTTACCTTGATGAAGTCCCAATAGTTAATTTTTGCTTTGGTTTTCCTTGCCTTTAGAGATTTCTCTTGCAAGAAGTTGCTGTGGCCGAGGTCGAAGAGGTTATTTCCTGTGTTCTCCTCTAGAATTTTGATGGATTCCTGTCTCACATTGAGGTCTTTTATCCATTTTGAGTTTATCTTTGTGTATGGTGTACGAGAATGGTCCCCCTTCATTCTTCTGCATGTGGCTGTCCAATTTCCCCAGCACCATTTTTTGAAGAGACTGTTTCCATACAATATTCTTTCCTGCTTTGTTGAAGATTAGTTGACCATAGATTTGAGGGTCCATTTTTGGGGTCTCTATTCTGTTCCATTGATCTATGTGTCTGTTTTTGTTCCAATACCATGCTGTCTTGATGATCACAGCTTTGTAATATAGCTTAAAGTCAGGCATTGTGATGCCCCAGCTTTGGTTTTCTTTTTCAACAATCCCCTTGTGATTCAGGGACTTTTCTGGTTCCATCCAAGTTTTAGTACTGATTGTTCCAGCTCTGTGAAAAATGTTGATGGTATTTTGATAGGGATTGCATTGAATTTGTAGATTGCTCTGGGTAGCGTAGACATTTTAATGATATTTATTCTTCCAAACCATGAGCATGGAATATTTTTCCATGTCTTGTGTCTTTCTCAATTTCTTTCATAAGTGTTCTGTAGTTTCTAGAGTATAAATCCTTTACCTTTTTGATTAGGTTTATTCCTAGGTATCTTATGGTTTTTGGTGTTATTGTAAATGGGATTGATTCCTTAATTTCTCTTTCTTCAGTCACATTGTTAGTGTATAGCAATGCCACTGATTTCTGTGCATTGATTTTGTATCCTGTCATGTTGCTAAATTGCTCTATGAGTTCTAGTAATTTGGGGGTGGAGTCTTTTGGGTTTTCCACTTAAAGTATCATGTCATCTCCAAAGAGAGAGAGTTTAACTTCTTCTTTGCCAATTTGAATGCCTTTTATTTCTTTTTGTTCTCTGATTGCTGATGCTAGAACTTCTAGTATTATGTTGAACAGTAGTGGTGAGAGTGGGCATCCCTGTCGTGTTCCTGACCTTAAGGAAAAAGCTCTCAGTTTTTCCCCATTGAGAATGATATTTGCTGTGGACTTTTCATAAGTGGCTTTTATGATATTGAGGCATGTTCTTTCTGTCCCTATACTTTGAAGAGTTTTAATCAAGAAAAAATACTGTATTTTGTCGAATGCTTTCTCTGCATCAATTGAGAGGATCATATGGTTCTTCTCTCTTCTCTTATTAATATGTTCTATCACATTTATTGATTTGCAAATGTTGAACCACCCTTGCATCTCAGGAATAAATCCCACATGGTCTTGGGGAATAATCCTTGTAATGTACTGTTGGAGCCTATTGGCCATGATTTTGGTGAGCATTTTGACATGCATGTTCATGAGGAATATTGGTCTGTAATTCTCCTTTTTTTTAAAGATTTTATTTATTTATTTGACACACTGAGAGAGAGCACGCACACAAGCAGGGGTAGTGGGAGATGGAGAAGCAGGCTCCTTGTTGAGCAGGGAGCCCAATGTGGGGCTTGATCCCGGGACCCTAGGATCATGACCTGAGCCAAAGGCAGATGCCCAACCAACTGAGTCACCCAGGCGCCCCATGTAATTCTCCTTTTTGATGGGGTCTTTGTCTGGTTTTGGGATCAAGGTAATGCTGGCCTCACAGAATGAGTTTGGAAGATTTCCTTCCATTTCTTTTTTTTGAAACATCCTCAGTAGAATCATTATTATTTCTGCTTTAAATGTTTGGTAGAATTCCCCTGGGAAGCCATCTGGACCTGGACTCTTTTTTTTTGGGAGTTATCTGATTACTGCTTCAATTTCCTTGCTGTTATTTGTCTGTTCAGATGGTCTATCTCTTCCTGTTTCAGATTTAGTAGTTTATAAGTTTCCAGGAATGCATCCATTTCCTCCAGATTGCATAGTTTGCTGGCAATAGTTGCTGATAATAATTTCTAAATATATTTTTTTCTATTTCCTTGATATTAGTCATGATCTCTCCCCTTTCATTCATGATTTTATTAATTTGGGTCCTTTCTCTTTTCTTCTGGATAAGTCTGGCTAAGGGTTTATTGATCTTATTAATTCTTTCAAAGAACCAGCTTCTAGTTTCATTTATCTGTTCTACTGTTTTTCTGGTTTCTATTTCATTGATTTCTGCTCTAATCTTTATTATTTCTCTTCTCCTCCTTGGTGTAGGCTTTATTTGCTGTTTTTCTCCAGCTCCTTTAGGTGTAAGGTTAGCTTGTGCATTTGGGATTTTTCTAATTTTTTGAGAGAGGCTTGGATAGCTATGTATTTCCCCCTTAGGACCGTCTTTGCAGTATTCCATAGATTTTGGGCCACTGTGTTTTCATTCTCTTTAGTTTTCATGAATTGTTTAAATTCTTAATTTCCTGTTTGACCCATTCATTCTTTAGCAGGATGCTATTTAACCTCAAAATGTTTGAGTTCCTTCTAAATTTCTTCTTGTGATTGAGTTCCAGTTTCAGAACATTGTGGTCTAAAAATATGCAGGAAATAATCTCAATCTTTTGGTATCAGTTGAGACCTGATTTGTGACCCATTATGTGGTCTATTCTGGAGAAACTTCCCTGTGCACTCGAGAACAATGAGTATTCTGTTGTTTTAGGATGGAATGTTCTGTATATATCTGTGAAGTCCATCTGGTCCAATGTGTCATTCAAAGCTCTTTGTTCTTTGTTGATCTTCTTTGACAATCTGTCCATCGCTGTGAGTGGAGTGTTGAAGTCTCGTACTATTAATGTACTGTTATTGATATGTTTCTTTATGTTGGTTATTTTTTTTTAATATTTTATTTATTTATTTGACAGAGAGAGACACAGTGAGAGAGGGAACACAAGCAGGGGGAGTGGGAGAGGGAGAAGCAGGCTTCCCGCGGAGCAGGGAGCCCGATGCGGAGCTCGATCCCAGGACCCTGGGATCATGACCTGAGACGAAGGCAGATGCTTAACGACTGAGCCACCCAGGCGCCCCCTTTATGTTGGTTATTAATTGGTTTATATAATTGTCTGCTTCCACATTGGGGGCATAGATATTTACAATTGTTAGATACTCCCGGTGGATAGACCATTTAAGTATGATATAGTGTCCCTCTACATCTCTTACTACAGTCTTTGGTCTGAAATCTAATTTGTTTGATATGAGGATTGCTACCTCAGCTTTCTTTTGAGGTCCATTAGTGTGGTAAATTTTTCTCCATCCCTTCACTTTCAATCTGGAGGTTTCCTTAGGTTCAAATTTGTCTCTTGTAAACAGCATATCCATGGGTCCTGCTTTTTCTATCCAATCTGATACTCTGTGTTTTTTTTTAATTGGAGCATTCAGCCCATTTGCATTTAGAGTAACTATAGAAAGATATGAATTTAGTGCCATTGTGTTACCTGTAAAGTCCCTTTTTCTGCAGATTTTCTCTGTTACTTTCTGTTCTGTTACTCTTGGGGATCTCTTCTTTTGCAGTATCCCCCTTAATATTTCTTGCAGAACTGGTCATGGTGGTCACATATTCTTTCAGTTTCTGTCTCTCCTGGAAACTCTTTATCTCTCCTTCCATTCTGAATGAGAGCCTTGCTGGATAAAGTATTCTTGGCTGCATGTTCTTCTCATTTAGTACCTTGAATATATCTTGCCAGCCCTTTCTGGCCTGCCAGGTTTCTGTGGATAAGTCTGATGTTATTCTGATGTTCCTCCCTCTGTACCCAAGAAATCTCTTCCCCCTAGTTGCTCTCAGGAGAGCTTCCTTGGCTCTAAGGTTTACAAGATTCACTATTATATGTCGGGGTGTTGATCTATTTTTATTGGATTTAGGAAGTCTTCTCTCTGCTTCTTGGATGTGAATGCTTGTTTCCTTACCCAGATTAGGGAAGTCCTCAGCCATGGTTTGCTCAAATATATCTTCTAAACCCACCCCCTCTCTCTCCACCCCCTCTTGGATCCCGATGATCCTGATATTATTTTCAATGTATCATTAAATTCTCTAAGTCTCTCTTCAAGTGCTATAAGTTGTTTTTCTCTCTTTTGTTCAATGCCCTTCCTTTACATCAGCCTGTCTTCTATTTCACTGACTCTCTCTTCTGCCTCTCTTACCCAACTGTTAGAGCATCCCAGGGATGTTGGACAGCCCACCCTAGTACTTTTCAGGCTGCTCAGGCAAAGATCGGTCTCCTTACCAGTCTGGCTCATGGTTTATGGCAACCAGAATTGGGGGTCCCTTCTGGGCTCGCTGACCATAACAAGTTTCCTTGCTCCACTGCTTGGGCACTCTACTGGGTCAGGCCCCCCATTATTTCTGAGATCACAATGATCCACCCAGACTTCTGCCCTATTCATCCCCTGTGCCCTTTTCAGAAAGGGATGTCTCTCACTGGAGCAGATTTCTAAGGGTCCTGATTTTGCACTCTGGTGTTATATCACTTTCCAGTTGTTGGGTTATGGAGGCTCCCTCCCCCTCCATTTATCTTCTGATATTTCCCCTGAAGATTTTAGATTCTGTACCTCCTACCTTGCAAAAAGTAGTCATTTTTCTGCTTGTAGAGATCCAGATATATTTTCTTACATCTCAGGTTGAATTCGTGTGTGTTCAGAATGGTTTGATAGATATCTAGTTAAATTCGAGGGACCAGATGAAACGAAGTCCCCTACTTGGCAGCCATCTTGCCAGTGCCCATTTTTTTAAGTCAAATTTTTGTTTATTGGTTTGTTTGTTTTTTATTAAGTTGTGTAAATTCTTTATCTATTTTGCACATTAATCTCCTATTTAGATATAAAATTTGTAAATATTTTCTCTTATTTGGTAGATTGTCATTTCATTTTGTTAATGGTTTTCTTTGCTGTTAAAAAAATAAAAACTTTTTAGTTTGATGTAGTCCTATTGTTTATTTTTGCTTTTGTTGCCTTTGCTTTTGGTGTCAAATTAAAAAAAAAAAAAATCATTGTCAAGACCAATGTCAATGAGCTTACTGCCTGCTTCTTTATAGGAGTTTTATGGTTTTGGGTCTTATTTTCAAGTTTTACAACTTTTTGAGTTGATTTTTGTATCTGCTGTAAGATAGTAGTTCAGTTTCATTCCTGTAGTGTAAGCCAAGTGGTAATGACCTTCCTCAGCCTTTGTTCATCTGAGAATGTCTTAATTTTCCCTCATTTGTGATAGATAACTTAACCACATATAGATTTATTGGCTAAATTGTTTTCTTTTTCTTTTTTTTTTTTTGGTAGAGATGAAATAGTATTGTGATTTGCATCAGTATTATTTGAGAACACACAAATTTGTGGTTGGTTTGTTTCTCCTACTCTTTTTCTTTGTTTACTGAATAAATGACTTTATGACTAACTTTAGAGTGTATAAATACACACACACTATATCATGTAATATTCCTGCAGTGGCTTAGTATGTATGTTTCAACTATGGAATAAAAATTCAGATTATCTCAAATCTTTTTTTTTTTTTTTAAAGATTTTATTTATTTATTTGAGAGAGAGAGAGCACAAGAGAGGGGAGCGGGAGAGGGAGGAGCAGACTCCCTGCCGAGCAGGAAGCCCGATGCGGGACTCGATCCCAGGACTCCAGGATCATGACCTGAGCCGAAGGCAGTTGCTTAACCAACTGAGCCACCCAGGCGCCCCCAGATTATCTCAAATCTTGCAAATAATTTACTTATAAGCTGCTGGTAACACATATCATCTAAATATTCTGAAGAAAAGAAAAATATACAGATGTTTATCAAAACTATGTGGTGATAAATATATTTATATAAATATAGACATGCCTTTTTATGTCTGCGATTTTCTGAAGTCCGAAATTTCTTTGGATGGTAGGCACCAAGATAATACTTCCTCTAAATAATTTAAATGAATTGCTCACCCAATTAAAATGTAGAGCTACACATTCTCTATTTCAAAATCACATTTCCTGCATAATTTTTATCATTTTATGGATTAATTGAATTTGAGGATGGCTCTTATCACTCTGTTCATTGTAATAGCTATATATTCCATCAAATAATGTTTTGGAATTTATAAAGTGATTTTACATTCATTGTTTTCTTTGATTATCTGAACTACCTTATAGAAGAGAGAAAAGATAAACACACACACGCACACACGCACAAAAAGATCATGAAACCTTAAAATTCTGCATATCCTATCTTAACCATTCTTAGATATTTTCCAAAATAACCCAGGTCTCAAGGGGTGTGAGTTGGAAGCAAACAAAGCTACTAACCAGTTACTGTGTTTAATACAATTTATTACAAGCTCTTTTTTTATGCCTGGCATAATATTAGAAATGTATAAATGGAAAGGAGATTTAAAAATTATATAGTCAAACTTTCTTGTAGGATATTTCCTCCAAGAATTCAGTATTCATGGCACAGGCTTTTTTGATATAGAAAACCTGAGATAATGCTAGTAGATTAACAACAGAAGCATAATGAGAAAAGGTAGGGATTTCTCTATGCATGATGCCTCTAATCAATGATGTTTCTTTTTGTAATTGATTCATTTTACGCCATTGGTAAAACTTTCTCATTTGGCATATGGTATATAGCTCAGCTGTAGCTCAAATGTTGTACAGCTCATAATATTGGTACAAAGGCATGGCTTTTCAAATATGGTATTCAAGTTATACATGAATTTTTGGAATCAGTGCAGAATTTTTTTTTTTTAAGATTTTATTAATTCATTTGAGACACAGAGATACAGAGAGAGAGAGAGAGAGAAAGCATGAGCAGGGAGAGAGGCAGAGGGAGAGGGAGAAGCAAGCTCCCTGCTGAGCCAGGAGCCCGATGCAGGGCTCGATCCCAGGACACTGGGATCATGACCTGAGCTGAAGGCAGACGCTTAACCATCTGAGCCACCCAGGATCCCCATCAGTGCAGAATTTGATGAAAAATATTTGAGGTTAGAAGTTCTTTCAAGTGATGTCAGCAATACGGCAGCATATGACATTCTTCCTGTTTTCTCCCCTTTAATCAACAAATTAGACATCCATATATGAACAAAGGTGTCTTTGTATTTGGGGATCTAGCACCTTACTCCAAGACACCTATGAGAAACCTTGCCCCTGGAATAACAGACAAACTTTGCAGGGAATGACCAGCAATCCCTGTACCGATGGATGAAAGATAACTCCAAACTTTGCTGTGAACGAGAGGAGAAGGCAAGGGGGTCAACACTCAGAGATGAAGACCCTTTGCTCTTCTTTGCTCCTGCTTTTATTGGTCCTTCAGGATAATCATAAATCTTTATCACTGTTTCTCAAGCATGTGATGTGTGACAAGGGGTCTTACTGGAACTAAGAGGATCTGTTTATGGGAAAGCTAGGATATGCTAATCTGCATGTTCTACATGTTCTACAAATTCTGCTAAACATAGCCTAAGGGACAATGCATACATCTCTTAGATCACAGGGTGGTTGTTTGAGCTAAGAAAGCTTCGGGGAAGACAACTCCCCCGCAGCATTCCAACAGCAGAGTGGTCATGCAGGCATCTGCATTCCAAAAGCCTAAGCCCTTCTCTGAAACTTTCCCTTGCCTCCAGCGGCCTCTGTGTTACATTTTAGCAAGCCAGGTATTATGCATTATTTCATGCTCTACATTAACCCCAACAAAACTTCTATATGGGCTGCACGATCAGTGAAGCCAGAAAAACTGCCTAAATTCTTTTTCCACTGTAGAGCAAGAATTACATGAATGCTGACACAGACAGGCTCCCATATACAAGATAGAACTTGTAGAAATTCACTCTTCCTGAAGGGAGACTCCAGAAACCTTTGGAGGAAAAAAAAAGTCATATATATATATGAATTTGGTCCTAGCAGAGGTGGTAAGAGAAACTTTTCTGGCACTCTTTCTTCCCTAAGGAAACACTGAGTAGGCTGATTTATCTGGTGGAGACAATCTCTCCCATTAGGAAAAGGAAAGTGGTGAGTGCCCAGCTGCTTCACTTAAGGATTATAGCTAGAGAAGCTTGGAGAAGACCTTTTTGCATTGAGATAACAGGATAAGAGATTAGCTTAATGGACTTGTATGTTCAAGCATTCCCCAGGTTTGGGAAGTTCCCAGCTATTATTTATTTAAATAAACTCTGTCCCCTTCTCCCTTTTTTCTTCTTATGAATACTCAATTATTCTAATATCTGTTTTTTTTATGGAATTATGTAGGTCACATATGTTTGTTTTTCTCTTTTTTTAAAAATCTTTGATCTTTCCTTTTTTTGTGTTATTTCAAAATTCCTATCTTCTGAGTTATCTTTTATTTCTTTCATGTGGTCTGTTCTGTTATATATATTCTCTATTGCATTTTTTATCTCATTCACTGAATTCTTCAGCTAGAAAATGTCTCTTGGTTCTTTTTTATAATTTCAATGTCTTCGTTAAAAAATGTATATTAGTCATATATTTTATTCCTGATTTCATTGAATTGCCTTTCTGAGTTTTCTTGTAACTCATTAAGTTTTTTCATGGCAGCTTTTTTGAATTCTTTATCAGTTAGATTGCAATTTTCCATGCATTTGAGGTTGGTTGGTGGATAATTATCATTTTCTTTGTGTGATGCTATATTACCTTGATTTTTCATATTGCTTATAGTTTATTTATTTATTTATTTATTTATTTTTGCTTATGAATTTGAAGTTGCAGACACTTCATTAAATCTTTGTTCTTTGCCTTCAGATAGGTGTTATGTTCTATGGTATGGTTATATATTCTTTTCCCCTGTCTTTGTGAAAATGTATCTGTTGCACTCTTGTCTCTTCTTTTTCCTTTTTGTGAGTAAATGTTTAAACTTGTATTTCTGCTTTTTTTTTTTTTCAATTTACTCAGTTGGCTTTGGAAACCTCTTTTGTTTTCCAGAAGGTGACACTATAGCTGAAGTTTGTGATTTATTGCTTGTCCACCTTCCTTAACCCATTTTCTTAGTGCTCTCCCTTATCACTGGAGTTCATTCTCTTGGGCCCATTTGGGGACTGGCGCAAAGATCTGTCACCAGAGTAGTAAGAGTGATGAGTTCAGCACTCAGTATATTGAGGGCTCCCATGGACCCTGTAGGGAAATCTGCAGTGGTGACACTCCCAGAAGCTCCTGGGTAGACATTTTTCTGAGCACAATCCCTTAAATACTATTTGAAATTCTTATCCACCTCTTTCCCAATACAATCCTTCCTCTATGCTGTAGAGCTCCTACTTTAGTACTCCAAGTGCTGGTGTAAGTCCTGTAATAACCACAAAATAAAACCCTAGTATAGATCCACACAATACAAAGAAAGTTGATAGAGAACACAACACCATGGAAAATAAACTACTTGCAAAGGTAGGGAGAAACAGAGGGAAAAAGAAACAATAGAATTCCAAAACAATCAAAATGCAATTAATAAGATAACACTGATGGTTCTTACATATCAGTAATCACTCAATATAAATGGATTAAATTCATTAATTAAAAAGCACATAGTGGCTGAGTGGATTAGAAAAAGACAATCCAACTGTATGCTGTATAGAAGAGACTCACTTCACCTTTAAAAATACACATAGACTTGGGGTGCCTGGGTGGCTCAGTTGTTAAGTGTCTGCCTTCGGCTCAGGTCATGATCCCAGTGTCATGGGATCGAGCCCCACATCGGGCTCCCTGATCCATGGGAAGCCTGCTTCTCCCTCTCCCACTCCCCCTGCTTGTGTTCCTGCTCTCACTATCTCTCTCTGTCAAATAAATAAATAAAATCTTTAAAAAAAAATACACATAGACTCAAATTGAAGGGTGCAGATATCCTATGCAAATGGAAAACACAAGAAAGGAGGATAGCTATACTTGTGTCAGCCAAAATAGACTTTAAACCAAAGATTGTAATAAGATATGAAGAAAGTAATTATATAATGATAAAGGTGTCAGTTCAATAAGAGGGTATAATAATTGTAAATATTTATGCAACCAACAAAGGAACACTTGACTATATAAAGCAAATGTTAACAGACTTAAAGGGAGAAATAGTAATACAATAATAGTAAATACATTAATAGCCCGATTTCAACAATAGATAGAACACCCAGGTAGAAAATCAGTAAGGAAACGTTGGACTTAAACTACATGTTCAACCAGAGGGACCTAAGAGATATATACGGAACAATCACTCAACAGAAGCAGAATACACATTCTTCTCAAATGCACATGGGACATTCTCCAGAATAGATCATATTATAGGCTTCAAAACAACCCTTAATAAATTTAAGAATACTGAAGTAATATCAAGCATCTTTTCCAATCACAGTGGTATGAAGCTGGAAATCAATCACAAGAAACTGGCAAATTTCTGATGATGTAAAAATAAACAACATGCTGCTGAACAACCAATGGGTCAAAGAAAAAAATGAAAAAAAATTAAAAAATATATTGAGAAAAAGGAAAATAGAAATACAACATGATGATAAGTAGGGGAAGAAATAAAAGCAATTATAAAGGGGGAAGTTCATAGCATTAAAGGCCTATGTTAAGAAAAAAGAAAGATCTCAAACAAACAACTAAGCTTTGCATCTCAAGAAACTAGAAAAAGAAAAAAAAAAAAAAAACTAAGCCCAAACCTTGTAAAAGAAATAAAAAAAATCAAAGTAGAAGTAAATGAAACAGAAACTAAAAAAGACTATGGGAGAACGAGAAAGATGGTTGCAGAGTAAGAGGATCCTAGGATATTCTGGTCTCAGGAACATAACTAGAATATTGTCAAATCACCACAAATTCCCCAGAAATAGACTTGAGGACTGATAGAACAAGCTACACAACTAAAGGGAAAGAAGAGGTCACATTGAAGAAAGTAGGAAATGCAAAGACATAGTTTAAGGGAGAAATGATCACTGGTGCTGCAGAGGGGAGAGAGCCATAGTCACAGAGAAGGGTGAGACAGAGGAACACACAAGGAAAGGCACAAGGAGAATGTTTCCTCAAAGCCATTGTCTTAGAAAGGACAGGAGTAAATTTTGAGTTCTTACAACCACTGGGGCTTAAAGCCCAGAGTTTTATTTTTTTTTTATTTTTTTTTAAAGATTTTATTTATTTATTTGAGAGAGAGAGAGACTGAGAGAGAGAGAGCACATGAGAGGGGGGAGGGTCGGGAGGGTCAGAGGGAGAAGCAGACTCCCTGCCAAGCAGGGATCCCGATGCGGGACTCGATCCAGGGACTCCAGGATCATGACCTGAGCTGAAGGCAGTGGCTTAACCAACTGAGCCACTCAGGTGCCCAAAGCCCAGAGTTTTAAAGGTCAGTGGGCTTGGCTGGGATAGAGCCTGGAAGGCACTGTGTTGACCTTGGAGAGAAGCCAGGCAAACAACTTGGGGGCACACAACTTGTTCTGTCAGAACTTCTAAACTCAACACCCAGAAACCAAATACTCCAATTATAAAATGGGAAGAAGATGTGAATAGACATTTTTCCAAAGAAGACATACAGATAGCCAACAGACCCATGAAAAGGAGCTCAACATCACTGATCATCAGGGAAATTCAAATCAAACTACAATGAGGTATCACCTCACACCTGTCAGAATGTGTATAATCAACAACACAAGAAACAACAGTTATTGGCAAGGATGTGGAGAAAGGGGAACCCTCTTGCATTGTTTGAAGGAATGTAAATTAGTGCACTGTTTGTGGGAATGTAAACTGGTGCAGCCACTCTGAAAAACAGTATGGAGGTTCCTCAAAAAGTTAAAAATAGAACGACCCTATGATCAAGCTATTGCACTAATATGTATTTACCCAAAGAATGCAGAAATAGTAATTCAACAGGATATATGTACCCTGATATTTTTTTAGCATCATTATCTACAATAGTTAAATTATGGAAACAACCCAAGTGCCCATCAACCGATTAATGGATAAAGAAGAGATAGTATATATACATATAATAGAATATTCCTCAGCCATAAAAAGAGTGAAATATTGTCATTTGCAAGGGCATGGATGGCCCTAGAGAGTATTATGTTTAGCAAATAAGTCCATCAGAGAAAGACAAATACCCTATGATTTCACTCATATGTGGAATTTAAGAAACAAAACAAATGAGGAAAGGGAAATAAAAAGAAGAGAGAATCAAACTGAGAAAGAGGCTCTTAACTATAGAGAACAAACTGATGGTTATCAGAAAGGAGGTAGGTGGGGGGATGGGTTAAATAAGTGATAGGGATGAAGGAGTGCACCTGTTGTGATGAGTACCCGGTATTGTATGGAAGTGTTGAATCACTATATTGTACATCTCAAACTGTATATATGTATGTATGCATGTATATATGTATTACACTGTATGAAAACTAAGAGGAATTTACATAAAAAAATAAAAGATGTAAAATAAACAGACTATAAGATTACTGAAACTAACATCTGTTTTTTTTAAGATTTTATTTATTTATTTGACAGAAAGAGACAGTGAGAGAGGGAACACAAGCAGGGGGAGTGGGAGAGGGAGAAGCAGTCTTCCCTCTGAAGAGGGAGCCTGATATGGGGCTCGATCCCAGGACCCTGGGACTGTGACCTGATCCAAAGGCAGACACTTAATGACTGAGTCACCCAGGCGTCCCATAACATCTATTTTTTTTTTAAGTTAAACCAAACAGACAAACATTTTGCTAAAGTTACCAAGAAAAAAAAAGATAGGACAAATATAAATAAAATTAAGAATGAAAGAGGAGACATTACAACTACAAATACAAAGAATCATGAGATAGTATGAAAAATTTACACCAGCACATTGGACAGACTAGAAGAAATAAATGAATTCTTATAAACATATAACTTATGATGAATGAATCATGACGAAATAAAAAACCTGAACAAGTTACTACTGAGGAGATTAAATCTATAATCAAAAACCTCCCAACAGGGACACCTTAATGAAACAAAAATTATATCATCCCAATAGATGCAGATAATTCATTTGATAAAATTCAACTTCCATTTGCAATAACAACTCTCAATAAACTGGGTATGGAGGGAATGTACCATAAAATAAAAAGGCCATATATGACAAGCCCATGGATAACATCATCCTCAGGAATGAAAAACTAAAAGATTTCCTGTAAGAGCAAAAATAAGAAAAGAATGCCCACTCTCATCATTTTTATTCAACATAGTACTAGAAGTCTTAGCCATAGTAAGTAGCCAAAAAAAAAAAAAAAATAGAAGGCATATAAATTGGAAAGAAAGATGTAACATTGTATCTATTTACAGATGATATAATGTTATCTAGGGAAAATACTAAAGACTCCACCAAAAATGTTAGAACTAATTAATGAATTCAGTAAATTTTGAGAATACAAAATTTATTTTTGTTTTAATTTAAATTTCAGTTAGATAACATATAGTGTCATAATAGTTTTAAGTGTACAATTTAGTAATTCAACACTTCCATACAACACCTGGTCCCAGCACAACAGGTGCATTCCTTCATCCCCATCACCTATTTAACTGATCCTCCCACCCTCCTCCCCTCTGGTAACCATCAGTTTCTTCTTTATCGTTAAGAGTGTGTTTCTTGGTTTCCCTCTCCCTTGTTTTGTTTTTTTTTTTCCTTTGCTCATTTGTTTAGTTTCTTAAATTCCACATATGAGTGAAATCATGTGGTATTTGTCTTTCTTTGACTGACTTATTTTGCTTAGCATAACACTCTAACTTTACCCACATTGTTGCAAATGACAAGATTTCATTCTTTTTTTATGGCTAATATTCCATTACATATGTACCACTTCTTTATCCATTCATCATTTGATGGACATCAGAATTCAAAATCTATATACAAAAAACATTTGTGTCTCCATACACTAACAACAAACTACCAGAAAGATCCCATTTACAATAACATCAAAAATAATAAAAAACCTAGGAATAAATTTAAACAAAGATATCCCATACCCATTGATTGGAAAAATTAGTATGCTAAAATGATCATACTACCAAAAACAATCTATAGATTTAATGCAATCTTATAAAAATTCCAGTGGCATTTTTCATAGAAAGAGAAAAATCAATCCTAAATTTTATATGGGAACATTAAAGACTCTGAATAACCTAAGCAATCTTGAGAAAGAAAAACAAAACTGGAAGCATCACACTTCCTGGTTTCAAACTATATTACAGTTATGGTAATCAAATCAGAATGTTATCAGCATAAAAACCAGTAGATACATAGATCAATGGAACAAAAAAGGACTCAGAAATGAAACCCTGCATATATGTTCTATTTGTTTATAAAAAGGAAGCCAAAAATTACAATTGGGAAAGGATAATCTCTTTAATAATTGGTGTTGGTAAACTGGAAAGCCATGTGCAATGGAATAAAATTGGATCCCTATATTACATCATACACAAAAATCAACTAAAAATGGATTAAAGATTTGAATGTATGATCTGAAACCAGAAAACTTCTAGAAGAAAATATAAGGAAAAAATTTTTGACATCAGTTTTAGCAATGATTTTTTGGATTTGACACCAAAAACAATGGCAACACAAGCAAAAATAAACAAGTGGGATTACTTCAAACTAAAAAGCTGTTCAGCAAAGGAAGCCATCAACAAACTGAAAAGGCAACCTATACAATAGTAGAAAATAGTAGAAAATATTTGTAAATCATTTTTCTGATACAGAATATACAAGATATAAAAACTCATATAATTCAATTGCAAAAACTCAAACATTTAGATAAAAATGGACAAAACTGAATGGAAATGTTTCCAAAGACATCCAAATGGCCAAAAGATACATGAAAAGATCTTCACTAATCATCATGGAAATGCACATCTAAAGAACAATGTGATATCACCTCACACCTATTAGTATGACCATCATCAAGAATTCAGGAAAAGGGGGTGGCAATCCTTATATCAGACAAATTAGATTTTAAACCAAAGACTGTAATAAGAGATGAGGAAGGACACTATATCCTACTTAAAGGGTCTATCCAACAAGAAGATCTAACAATTGTAAATATCTATGCCCCTAACATGGGAGCAGCCAATTATATAAGGCAGTTGATAACAAAAGCAAAGAAACACATCGACAACAATACAATAATAGTGGGGGACTTTAACACCCCCCTCACTGAAATGGACAGATCATCTAAGCAAAAGATCAACAAGGAAATAAAGACTTTAAATGACACATTGGACCAAATGGACTTCACAGACATATTCAGAACATTCCATCCCAAAGCAATGGAATACACATTCTTCTCTAGTGCCCATGGAACATTCTCCAGAATCAATCACATCCTAGGTCATAAATCAGGTCTCAACCAGTACCAAAAGATTGGGATCATTCCCTGCCTATTTTCAGACCACAATGCTTTGAAACTAGAACTCAATCACAAGAGGAAAGTCAGAAAGAACTGAAATACATGGAGGCTAAAGAGCATCCTACTAAAGAATGAATGGGTCAACCAGGAAATTAAAGAAGAATTAAGAAAATTCATGGAAACCAATGAAAATGAAAACACAACTGTTCAAAATCTTTGGGATGCAGCAAAGGCAGTCCTAAGAGGAAAGTATATAGCAATACAAGCCTTTCTCAAGAAACAAGAAAGGTCTCAAGTACACAACCGAATCCTACACCTAAAGGAGCTGGAGAAAGAACAGCAAATAAAGCCTAAACCCAGCAGGAGAAGAGAAATAATAAAGATCAGCACAGAAATCAATGGAATAGAAACTGAAAGAACAGTAGAACAGATCAATGAAACTAGGAGCTGGTTCTTTGAAAGAATTAATAAGATTGATAAACCCCTGGCCAGACTTATCAAAAAGAAAAGAGAAATGACCCAAATCAACAAAATCACGAATGAAAGAGGAGAGATCACAACCAACAACAAAGAAATACAAACAATTATAAGAACATATTATGAGCAACTCTATGCCAGCAAATTAGATAATCTAGAAGATGGATGCATTCCTAGAGATGTATCAACTACCAAAACTGAACCAGAAAGAAATAGAAAACCTGAACAGACCTATAACCACGAAGGAAATTGAAGCAGTCATCAAAAATCTCCCAAAAAACAAAAGCCCAGGGCCAGATGGCTTCACAGGGGAATTCTACCAAACATTTAAAGAAGAATTAATACCTATTCTTCTGAAACTGTTCCAAAAAATAGAAATGGAAGGAAAACTTCCAAACTCGTTTTATGAGGCCACCATTACCTTGATCCCCAAACCAGACAAAGACCCCATCAAAAAGGAGAATTACAGACCAATATCCCTGATGAACATGGATGCAAAAATTCTCACCAAAATACTAGCCAATAGGATCCAACAGTACATTAAAAGGATTATTCACCACGACCAAGTGGGATTTATCCCTGGGCTGCAAGGTTGGTTCAACATCTGCAAATCAATCAACGTGATACAATACATTAACAAAAGAAAGAACAAGAATCATATGACCCTCTCAATAGATGCAGAAAAAGCATTTGACAAAGTACAGCATCCTTTCTTGATCAAAACTTTTCAGAGTGTAGGGATAGAGGGCACATACCTCAATATCATAAAAGCCATCTATGAAAAACCTACAGCAAATATCATTCTCAATGGGGAAAAACTAAGAGCTTTCCCCCTAAGGTCAGGAACACAGCAGGGATGTCCACTATCACCACTGCTATTCAACATAGTATTAGAAGTCCTAGCCACAGCAATCAGACAACAAAAAGAAATAAAAGGCATCCAAATCGACAATGAAGAAGTCAAACACTCATTCTTTGCAGATGATATGATACTTTATGTGGAAAACCCAAAAGACTCCACCCCAAAACTGCTAGAACTCATACAGGAATTTAGTAAAGTGTCAGGATATAAAACCAATGCACAGAAATCAGTGGTATTCCTATACACCAACAACAAGACAGAAGAAAGAGAAATTAAGGAGTCGATCCCATTTACAATTGCATCCAAAACCATAAGATACCTAGGAATAAATCTAACCAAAGAGGCAAAGGATCTGTACTCAGAAAACTATAAAATACTCATGGAAGAAATTGAGGAAGACACAAAGAAATGGAAAAACGTTCCATGCTCATGGATTGGAAGAACAAATATTGTGAAGATGTCAATGCTACCTAGACCAAGCTACACATTCAATGCAATCCCCACCAAAATACCATCCACTTTTTTCAAAGAAATGGAACAAATAATCCTAAAATTTGTATGGAAACAGAAAAGACCCCGAATAGCCAGAGGAATGTTGAAAAAGAAAAGCAAAGCTGGTGGCATCACCTTTCCGGCATTCCAGCTCTATTACAAAGCTGTCATCATCAAGACAGTATGGTACTGGCACAAAAACAGACACATAGATCAATGGAACAGAACAGAGAGCCCAGAAATGGACCCTCAACTCTATGGTCAATGTTTGACAAAGCAGGAAAGAATGTCCCATGGAAAAAAGACAGTCTCTTCAACAAATGGGGTTGGGAAAATTGGACAGCCACATGCAGAAGAATGAAACTGGACCATTTCCTTACACCAAACACAAAAATAGACTCAAAATGATTGAAAGACCTAAATGTGAGACAGGAGTCCATCAAAATCCTAAAGGAGAATACATGCAGCAACCTCTTCAACCTCAGCTGCAACAACTTCTTCCTAGAAACATCACCAAAGGCAAGGGAAGCAAGGGCAAAAATGAACTATTGGGACTTCATCAAGATAAAAAGCTTTTGCACAGCAAAAGAAACAGTCAACAAAACCAAAAGACAACCGACAGAATGGGAGAAGATATTTGCAAATGACATATCAGATAAAGGGCTAGTACCCAAAATCTATAAAGAACTTATCAAACTCAACACCCAAAGAACAAAGAATCCAATTAAGAAATGGGCAGAAGACATAAACAGACATTTTTCCAAAGAAGACATCCAAATGGCCAACAGACACATGAAAAAGTGCTCACCATCACTCGGCATCAGGGAAATCCAAATCAAAACCTCAATGAGATACCACCTCACACCAGTCAGAATGGCTAAAATTAACAAGTCAGGAAATGACAGATGTTGCCGGGGATGCGGAGAAAGGGGAACCCTCCTACACTGTTGGTGGGAATGAAAGCTGGTGCAGCCACTCTGGAAAACAGTATGGAGGTTCCTCAAAAAGTTGAAAATAGAGCTACCATACAATCCAGCAATTGCACTACTGGGTATTTACCCCAAAGATACAAATGTAGGGATCTGAAGGGGTACATGCACCCCGATGTTTATAGCAGCAATATCCACAATAGCCAAGCTGTGGAAAGAGCCAAGATGTCCATCAACAGATGAATGGATAAAGAAGAAGTAGTATATATATACAATGGAATATTATGCAGCCATCAAAAGGAATGAGATCCTGCCATTTGCAACGACGTGGATGGAACTGGAGGGTATTATACTGAGCGAAATAAGTCAAAAAGAGAAAGACATGTATCATATGACCTCACTGATATGAGGAATTCTTAATCTCGGGAAATAAACTGAGGGTTGCTGGAGTGGGGGGTGGGGTGGGAGGGATGGGGTGACTGGGTGATAGACACTGGGGAGGGTATGTGCTCTGGTAAGCGCTGTGAATTGTGCAAGACTGTTGAATCTCAGATCTGTACCTCTGAAACAAATAATGCAATATATGTTAAGAAAAAAAAAAAGAAGAAGATAGCAGGAGGGGAAGAATGAAGGGGGGAATCAGAGGAGGAGACGAACTATGAGAAACGATGGACTCTGAAAAACAAACTGAGGGTTCTAGAGGGGAGGGGGGTGGGAAGATGGGTTAGCCTGGTGATGGGTATTAAAGAGGGCACATTCTGCATGGAGCACTGGGTGTTATGCACAAACAATGAATCATGGAACACTACATCTAAAACTAATGATGTAATGTATGGTGATTAACATAACAATAAAACATGAAAAAAAAAGAATTCAGGAAATAAGTGTTGGTGAAGATTTGGAGAAAATAGAACCCTGGTGCATTGCTGATGGGAATGCAAATTGGTGCAGCCACTAAAAAAACAAAAAAAGTATGTAGGTTTATTTAAGAAATTAACAATAGAATTAATATATGATCTTGCAATCCCACCTCTGGGATTATAATCAAAGGAAATGAAAACAGGATATGGAAGAGATATCTGCACTCCCATGTTAATTGCAACATTATTTAAAATAGCCAAGATATGCAAATAGTCTGTGTTTATTAATAGATGATTTGCTGAGATAATATAATTTATTTTTTTAAATATGTGAGGTGATGTGTTAATTAAGTAGATGAGGGAAATCCTTTCATAGTATGCACTTGTATCATACATCACAATGTATGCTTTAAATATTTTACAGTTTTATTAGTCAATTAAGCCTCAATAAAGAAAAAAATGACTGGGGTGCTTGGGTGGCTCAGTTGGTTAAGCACTGGACTCTTGATTTTGGCTCAGGTCATGATCTCAGTGTTATGAGATTTAGCCCTGTGTTTGGGCTCCACCCTGGGTGTGGAGCCAGCTTAAGGTTCTCTCCTTCACCCTTTGCCCCTTTCCTCCTCTCTAAAAAAATAAAGAAAGAAAAGAAAAGAAAAAAATGACCAAGAAAGTTAGAGAGGTAGTGGTAAATATAAAGCGGTTGGGGAATAATTAATAGAATCTGATAACTGGATTAGTAAGAGGTAAAATGAAATTAGAGGCATAAGAAAGGTATGGAGAAGGAGGTACTTTGCTTTAGAAATCGAAAATTCCCAGGCACTGAGGCAAGATGTTGGAGGAGTAGGGGACCCAGTTTCAACCGGTCCCCTGAATTTAGCTGGATATCTACCAAACCATTCTGAACACCCATGAAATCAGCCTGAGATGTTAAGAATATATATCTGGATCTCTACAAGCAGAAAGGTAAATGCTTTTTGCAAGGTAGGACGTGTAGAGTCTTGAATCTACAGGGAGATATCGGAAGATAAACAGAAGGGGGAGGGAGCCTCCATAAGCTGGCTCCTGGTAAGAGATATAATACCAGACCACAAAATTGGAACCTTAGAAATCTGCTTTAGGGAACGACATGCCTCTCTGAAAGGAGGTCTGGAAATGAAAAGGCAGTATTCTAGGTAGAGCCTCGTGTGCTCCGGATACGAGAAGCCTCAGAGCCAAAGGGGCTTCCTGGACTGGCAGAGTGCCCAAGCAGTGGAGTCAGGAGGCAGGTTATGGTCAGCGAGCCCAGGAAGGGACTCTCAGCTCAGATCGTCATAAACCGCAAGTGGGCTTGTTGAGAATCGCTTTTCTCTTGGGCAGCCTGAAAAAATCAGGAACCTGCACCTGTGACCAGGCAAAAACTCACAGAGAGATAGTGGCTGGGAAAGGCCTTTAGAGCAGTGCCCAGACATGATCCAGGAGCTTTGGGTGCTCGCACAAGCCTGTGGTCACTCACTGTTTTAGAAGCATAAAGGACAGTGACACTCCTGGGCCCCTGGGACTACCCCTGAGAGAGTTGCTGTGGGCGTGCACTACAGGAGGCTGAAGATTTCAGTGGTGCATACAGAAACGGAGACTGTTTGTCCTGGAGGGTTTAGTGAAGAGAGCCGACTGAGATTTTTCTGCTCTGGGCCAGAGGTTTCGGTGTGGCCATTTTTGCTCTGACCCTTGCAGGAGGCTCAGAAAGATACCAGAGAAAGAAAGCACAGAGGTCTGGTTTCCACTAAGCCCATCCCCCTGACATGGGGCAGGGCAACTCCACCCAAGCAGGGTTACCTGAGAAACAGTGTGGCAGGCCCCTCCCTAAGAAGACAGGCTAGAGGAACAAGCAAGAGCAAGATGACAACCCTATGGATCCCGCAAGACTGTAAAATTTTACAGTTTAGGGTTGTCGTCTTGTTCTTCTAGTGCCTAAACTAAGCAGAAGAGAAATAATAAAAGGTAGAGCAGAAATCAATGAAATAGAAATCAGAAAAACAGTAGAACAGATCAACGAAACCAGAAGCTTGTTTTTTGAGAGAATTAATAAAATCAATAAATCTCTGGCCAGACTTATCCAAAACAAAAGGGAAAGGACCCAATTCAATAAAATCATGAATGAAAGGGAAGAGATCATGAATAATACCAAGGAAATAGAAACAATTATTAGAAATTATTACCAGCAACTATATGCCAACAAATTAAGCAATCTAGGAGAAATGGACGCAGTCCTGGAAACTTATAAACTACCAACACTGAAACAGGAAGAAATAGACAATCTGAACAGACCAATAACCAGCAAGGAAATTGAAGCAGTAGTCAGAAACCTCCCAAAAACAAGAGTTTGGGGCCAGATGGCTTCCCAGGGGAATTCTACTAAACATTTAAGGAAGAAATAATACTTATTCTACTGAAGTTGATTCAAAAAATAAAAACAGACAGAAACTTCCAAACTCATTCTATAAGACCAGCATTACCCTGATCCCAAAACCAGACAAAGACCCCACCAAAATCAAGAATTACAGACTGATATCCCTGATGAACATGGATGCCAAAATACTCAACAAGATTCTAGCCAATAGGATCCAACAGTACATAAAAAAGATTTTTCACCACGACCAGGTGGGATTTATTCCTTGGATGCAAGGGTGGTTCAACATTTGCAAATCAATCAACACGATAGATCACATTAATGAAAAAAAAGACAAGAACCATATGATCCTCTCCATTGATGCAGAAAAAGCATTCGACAAAATACAGCATCTTTTCCTGATTAAAACTCTTCAGAGTGTAGGGATAGAGGGAACATTTCTTAATATCATAAAAACTATCTATGAAAAGCCCACAGTGAATATCATTCTCAATGGGGAAAAGCTGAGAGCTTTTCCCTTAAGGTCAGGAACAGGACAGGGATACCCACTCTCACCACTATTGTTCAACATAGTACTAGAAGTCCTAGCATCATCAATCAGACAACAACAACAACAAAAATAAATAAAAGGCATTCAAATGGCAAGGAAGTTAAACTCTCTCTCTTCGCAGATGACATGATACTTTATATGGAAAACCCAAAAGACTCCACCCCCAAATTACTAGAACTCATAGAGCAATTCAGCAACATGGCAGGATACAAAATCAATACACAGTAATCAGTGGCATTTCTATACACTATCATTGTGACTGAAGAAAGAGAAATTAAGGAATCGATTCCATTTATAATAGCACCAAAAACCATAAGATACCTAGGAATAAACCTAACCAAAGAAGTAAAGGGTCTATACTCTAAAAACTATAGAACACTTATGAAAGAAGTTGAGAAAGACACAGAGAAAAGGAAAAAGATTCCATCCTCATGGATTGGAAGAGTAAATATTGTTAAAATGTCTTTCTTCCCAGAGCAATCTACACTTTGAATGCCATCCCTATCAAAATATCATTGGCATTTTTCATAGAGCTGGAAGAAACAATCATAAAATTTGTATGGAACCAGAAAAGTCCCTGAATTGCAAGGGGAATGTTGAAAAAGAAAACCAAACCTTGGGACATCACAATGCTTGACTTCAAGCTGTATTACAAAGCTGTGATCATCAAGACAGCATGGTATTGGCACAAAAACAGACATAGATCAATGGAACAGAATAGAGAACCCAGAAATGCACACTCAACTTATGGTCAACTAAACTTTGACACATCAGGAAAAAATATCTAATGGAAAACAGACAGTCTCTTCAGTAAATGGTGCTGGGAAAACTGCACAGCCACATGCAGAAGAATGAAACTGGACCATTCTTTTACACCATACACAAAAATAAACTCAAAATGAATGAAAGACCTCAATGTGAGACAGGAATCCATCAAAATTGTAGAGGAGAACATAGGCAGTAATCTCTTTGACCTCGGCCACAGCAACTTTTTCAAGACTCATCTCCAAAGGCAAGGGATAAAAAAGCAAAAATGAAGTATTGGGAGTTCATCAGGATAAAAAGGTTTTGCACAGCAAAGGAAACACTCAACAAAACTAAGAGGCAACCCACGGAATGGGAGAAGATATTTGCAAATGACATTACAGATAAAGGGCTGGTATGCAAGATCTATAAAGAATTCTCAAACTGAACACCCAAAAAACCCCACATAATCCAGTCAAGAAATGGGCAGAAGACATGAACAGACAATTCAAAGAAGGCATACAAATGGCCTAAGAGACACATGAAAAAATGTTCAATATCACTGGCCATCAGAGAAATACAAATCAAAACCAGAATGAGATACCACCTTACACCAGTTAGAATGGTAAAAAAATTAACAAGCAGGAAACAACAATGTTGGTGAGGATGTGGAGAAAGGGGAACCCTCTTATACTGTTGGTGGGAATGCAAGCTCATACAGCTACTCTGGAAAACAGTATGGAGGTTCCTCAAAAAGTTAAAAATAGAGCTTCCCTACAACCCAGCAATTGCACTACTAGGTATTTATCCCAAAGATACAGATATAATGAAATGGAGGGCCATATGCACCCAATGTTCATAGCAGCAATGTCCACAATAGCCAAACTGTGGAAGGAGCCGAGATGTTCTTCCAACAAATGAATGGATAAAGAAGATGTGGTTTATATATACAATGGAATATTACTCAGCCATCAGAAAGGATGAATACCCACTATTTGCATTAACATGGATGGAACTGGAGGGGAGTTCACTAAGTGAAATAAGTCAAGCAGAGAAAGACAATTATCATATAGTTTCACTTATATGTGGAACATATGGAATAGCACAGAGGACCATAGGCGAAAGGAGGGAAAACTGAATGAGAAGAAATCAGAGAGGGAGACAAACCATAGAGACTCTCAACTCTGAGAAACAAACTGAGCATTACAGAAGGGAGGGTGTGAGAGCATGGGGTATCCGGGTGATGGGTATTAAGGAGGGTACGTGTTTTGATGAGCACTGGGTGTTATATGCAACTAATGAATCATTGAACACTACATCAAAAACTATATTTTGGCTAACTGAACATAATAAAAATTAAAAATTAAAAAAAGAATTTTAAAAAAATTAAATAATAAAATAAAATTCCCAGGTACTAAGGAAAATGTATACAGTTTTTGTATGACTGTTCCTTGTGTAAGAATAATTCCCTTATAAAGACCTTGTATTCAGTGTCTTTAAATATGAAGAAGCTATTTGCTATTATTCTCAAGAGGAACTTCTAAATTAAGAGGGAAGAACATTAGATTGGCAGTCAGGACACCTGAATTTTAATTTAATATCTATTTCTAGCTAATCATTGGTCCTTAGTCCAAACTTTAATTACTCTTTTAGGGATGCCTGGGTGGCTCAGTCAGTTAAGCGGCTGCCTCCAGCTCAGGTCATGATCTCAGGGTCCTGGGATCGAGTCCCACGTTGGGCTCCTTGCTCAGCAGGGAGTCTGCTTCTCCCTCTGCCTGCTCTGCCTGCTACTCCCCCTTCTTGTGCTCTCTCTCTCTCTGACAAATAAATAAATAAATAAAATCTTTAAAAAAATACCTACTCTTTTAGCAAATTTCAAGCACACAATACATTATTATTAACTATATTTACCATGCTGTACATTAGGCTTTCAGAATGTATCCCATCTTAAATTGAAAGTTTATACCCTTTGACCAACATCCTCCCATTTCCCCTATCCCCAAGGCCCTAGTAACCCCTCTCCTAAGGCTTTTTCAGTTAACAAGGGATTTAGATCAAATGACAGCATCCTCCCAAGTCAAGGTTCTGATCAACTTCCAAATGAAAGACTCTTTTAAGGGCCTTTCCTGTTTTGAACTTTTGAGAGTGAGTTTCAACAAGGATTGCTTAAGGCTGAGCTTAAGCATGAACACCAAGAAAGGAATTACAATGCCTGTCACAGATACTTAGAGACCCCTTAGATTCTTAGAGGAAATGTAAGATTCGTCTTGAAACAAGTAAACCTCCCTAAGGATAAAAACTAATCAGTCCTTGTCTATTTCATCCTTAGAGATTAGTATTTGGGTTTAATGAAGAACCTGTTACAACCTACTTATTGGAATACATATTTTGTGCCATAGTTTACTTACAATATACCTGAAAGATGCTACAGATATTGTAGAATATGGCACAGCCAAGTAATGATATCTTACTTAATTTTGTCTGGAAACCTGAAATCATTATGGTAACCCAAATTAATTTAAAGCATTTTTTTTTTTCAGCAGAAAGAGTACTCATTTTAAATTAATTTGTCCCTCCATTTGTTTCAGCAAATCAGAAAATATTTCTTTTTTCATATTGATATCCTGGATATGCAACATGAGCTATAGGAAAAAATCTGGAAGATGAAGTATTCATCTTGACTTGTACACTGTTCCAAGGATATATATATCCTTGATGTGTGTGTGTGTGTGTGTGTGCGTGTGTGTGCAATTATTATAGTTTCTTTGGATCTTGAGAACTTATATTTTAATGGCTTTAGCACTTGATATCAATAATTTCCTTATGTACATAATCTTGTTTATCATTCCAAAATATTTATGATGTAATTACTATTAATATGCATTTGACTATACCATACGTGATTAAAAAAATACTTGAAGAACTTTGAACCAATGACAAGGAAAAGAGTTGGGAAATTATTGAACAAGTTCAGATAAGATATAATGAATACATGATCTTTAGTGGTGTTGACTGGAGAAAAAGAAAAGTGGACTCATTTAGAATATATTGAGGGGGAAATGATATATTTAGGTAGTGTTAAACTTCTTTGTTCTTATATTTCAATGTTATATTATCATTCCCTTTGCATTTTTATATGAAGTCTAGAATAAAATTGTCTATGTTTATAAAAAGCCTTGCTGGAATTTTAATAGGCATTTCATTAAACCTATAGGTAAATTTGGGGAGAAATGACATTTTTCCTAAGTTGAACCTTTCCACTCATGAACAAAATATAACTATTTGTTTAGTCTTCTTTAATTTTTTCATCATTCTTTCATAGTTTTCAGTTGACAGATCTTACACGTATTTTGTCTATGTATTTTACGTTATAGATTCTATTGCAACTGGCATCTTAATTACAATGTTTGTTTCAGTGCAATATAATTAATTATTTTATATTGGTATTTTTTCTTGCTAATTTGCTAATTCACATATTTGTTTCAGTAACTTTCTCATGGATTCTATCTGATTTTTTACATAGGTAATCATCTAGTCTTTGAACAAAAACAATTTTATTCATCCTCTCTAATATGGATGCTTGTATGTCTTCTTGTTACTTGATTGCACTGGCTGAAACCTCAATCACAAGTTGAGTAGAAGAGATGACAGCAGATATCATTGTCTTCTTCCTAATATTGGGGGGAGATATATTTTTCCACTATTAAGATAACCAGTTTTTTGGGAGTAACTGTTCTTTATTGACTTGAGAATGTTTCTTTTTTGTTAGTTTTCTTGGAGTTTTTATGAAGAATGGGTCTTGGATTTTCTCAATTATTTTCTCTTCATCTACAGAGATGATTATATTGTGTTTTAAGTTTGTTAATATGGTGAATTATGCTATTAATTTTATTATTTATTTATTTATTATTTACTTTTTACAGATTTTATTTATTTATTTGGAAGAGAGAGAACTAGAGAGAGAGCACGAGCGGGAGGGAGGGGCAGAAGGAGAGGGAGAAGCAGGCTCCCCGCTGAGCAGGTAGCCAGATGCTGGACTTCGTCCCAGGAACCTGGGATCATGACCTGAGCCAAAGGCAGATGCTTAACTGGCTGAGCCACCCAGGAGCCCCTGTTAATTTTCAAATATTAAACCAACTTTGTGTTCTTGGAATAAACTCTACTTGGTCATGATATATTATCACTTTTAGATATTGTAGTGTTTAATTTGCTAAATTTTTGTTTGCATCAATGTTCATGAGAGATACTGGTCTATAGTTTTCTTTCCTTATAATGCTTTTGTCAGGTTTTGATGTCATGATTTGCTGGTCTCAAAATGATTAGAAACTATTTCTTCCTCTTTAGTTTTTGAAGAGTGTGTGTAGAATTGGTATTAACTTTCCCTAAATATTTGGTAGAATTTACAACTGAAGCTATCTGTACCTGGAATTTTCTTTCTGGGAAGATTAATTATATATTTCATTTTTTCAATACTTAGAGGTCTATTCGAATGGTCTATTTCTTCTTGAGAGAGTAATAGTGTTTAGTGTTTTTCAAAGGATTTGTCCATTTCATCTAAATGGACATTAACGTTTTTGGCATTATGTTTCTCATGTTCCTTTATTCTATTACTATGTGGAGAATATATAATAATATCAACTCTCTTATTTTTACTTCTAGTGATTTGGTTTCTTGTCTTTTATCTTACTCCTGGTCAACCTAGATAGATAATTATAAATTCATCGATTTCAAGGATCACTTTTGCATTTCATTGATTTCATATTAGTGTTTCCTTTTTTATTTTATTTCTTTCTGCTCTTCTCTTTCATTCTAAAGCTTACTTTTCTTTTAATTTATTATTTTCTTCCTGCATCTTAATGTATAAACTGTGGTCATTGATTTATGATTTTTCTTCTTATTCAATATAGGCATTTTGTTCTTTAAATTTCAATGAATAACTGCGTTAGCAGCATCCCAGAAATTTTAATAAATTGTATTTTTATCTTCATTCAATTCATAATATTTTTTTTAATTTTATTTTATTGTGTTAGTCACCGTACATTACATCATTAGTTTTTGATGTAGTGTTCCAATTTCATATGTTTTAATTTCTCTTTTGATTTCTTCTTTTTTCCAATGCATTATTTAGAAATGTGTTATATAAATTCCAAATATTTGGTTATTTTCAGATATCTCTCTGTTACTGATTTCTAATTTTATTCCATTATGTTCAAAGAACATACTTTGTATGAACTGAATTCTTTCAGATGTATTGTGATTTGTTTTATGGTCTAGAATTTGACCTTACTTGGTAAATGTTCCTTGTGCATTTAAAATCAATGTGTACACCAATGTTTTGGGGTGGAATTATGTGTGTCAGGTCACATTTGTTGTTAGTGTTATTTAAGTTTTCTACATTCTTGCCAACTTTTGGTTCCTTCTATCAATTATTGTGTGAGGGGTACTAAAGATATGACTATAATTTGGGATTTGTGTATTTCTTCTGGTACTTTTATTATTCTTTGTTTCATACTTTTTTAATGTTTCAAGTTTTTTTAAAAAATTCTAGTTAGTTAAAGTATTGTGTGATATTAGTTTCAGGAGTAGAAGTTAGTGATTTATCACTCACACATAACACTCATTTCTCATTACAGCAAGTGCCCTCCTTAATACCTATCACCCATTTAGAACATCACCCTGCCCACCTCCCCTCTAGCAACACTCAGTTTGTTCTCTACAGTTAAGAGTCACTTTTATGGTATGCTTCCTTCTCTTTATTTTTTCTTTCCCCTATGTTTATCTATTTTGTTTCTTAAATTCCACATATGAATGAAATCATATACTGTTTTTCTTTGGCTGATTTATTTCACTTAGCATAATATACACTCAGCTTCATCACTTCATTTCAAATTGCAAGATTTCATTCTTTTTTATGACTGACTAATATTCCTGTGTGTGTGTGTGTGTACTATATCTTCTTTAACCATTCATCGATCAATGGACATTTGTACTCTTTCCATAATTTGGCTATTATTAATAATGCTGCTATGAACATCAGGGTGCATCTGTCCCTAAAATCAATATCTTTGTGTCATTAGTGTAAATACCTAGTAGTGCAATTCTGGGTAGTAAGGTAGTTCTATTTTTCATTTTTTGAGGAACATTCATACTGTTTTCCAGAGTGGCTGTACCAGCTTGCATTCCCACAAACAGTGTAAGAAGATTCCCCCTTCTCCACATCCTCACTAATATTTGTTGTTTCCTGTGTTGTTAATTTTAGCCACTCTGACAGGTGTGAAGTGGTATCTCACTGTAGTTTTGATTTATATTTCCCTGATGATGAGTGATGTTGAGCAACTTTTCATATATGTGTTAGCCATCTGTATGTCTTCTTTGGAAAAATGTCTATTCATGTCTTCTGCCCATTTCTAACCTGGATTATTTGGTTTTTCGGGTGATGAGTTGATAAGTTCTTTACAGGTTTTAGAAACTAACCCATTATGTCATTTACAAATATCTTTTCCCATTCCAAATTTTGCCTTTTAGTTTTTTTATTTTATTATGTTATGTTGATCACCATACATTACATCATTAGTTTTTGATGTAGTGTTCCATGATTCATTGTTTGCGTATAACACCCAGGGCCTTTTAGTTTTGTTGATTGTTTTCTTCACTGTGTAGGTTTTTATCTTGAAGAAGTACCAATAGTTCATTTTTGCTTTTGCCTCCCTTCCTTCCAGAGAGGTGTCTAGTAAGAAGATGCTATGGCTGATGTCAAAGAAGTTACTGCCTGTGTTCTCTTCTAAGCTTTTAATGATCTCACATTTAGGTCTTTCCTCCCTTTTGAATTTATTATTGTGAATGGTATAAGAAAGTGGTCCAGTTTCATTATTTTACATGTTGCTGTCCAGCTTTCCTAACACCATTGTTTAAGAGACTATCTTCTTCCCATTGGATGTTATTTCCTGCTTTGGCAAAGATTAATTAACCATATAGCCATAGATCTATTTCTGGGCATGGTATTCTGTTCCATTGATCTATGTGTCTGTTTTACTGCCAATACCATACCATCATGATAACCACAGATTTGTAGTACAACTTGAAGTCTGGAACTGTTATGCCTCCAGTGCTGCTTTTCTTTTTCAAAATTGCTTTGGGTATTTGGGGTCTTTTGTGGATACATACAAATTTTAGGATTATTTGTTCTACCTCTGTGCAAAATGCTGGTGGTATTTTGATAAGGGTTTCAATAAATGTGTAGATTATTTTGGGTAGTAGAGACATTTTAACAATTTTTTCTTGCAATCCATAAGCATGAAATGTTTTGCCATTTCTTTGTGTCATCTATAATTTCTTTCATAACCATTCTATAGCTTTCAGAATACAGATCTTTTACCTCTTTGGTTAGGTTTATTCCTAGGTATCTTTTGGTTTTTGGTGCAATGCAAATGGGATTGATTCTTTGATTTCTCTTTCTGTGGCTTCAATATTGGTGTGTAGAACTGCAACAGATTTCTGTACACTGATTTTATATCCTGCAACTTTGCTGAATTCATGTATGAGTTCTAACAATATTTTGGTGGAGTCTTTCAGGTTTTCTACATAGTGTTATGTCACCTGTGAATAGTGTAAGTTTGAATTCTTCCTTGCTGATTTGTATGCCTTTTATTTCTTTGTGTTGTCTGCTTCCTGAGGCTAAGACTTCCAGTACTATGTTAAATAACAATGGTGAGAGTGGACTTCCTTGTCTTGTTCCTGACTGTAAAGAGAAAGCTTTCAGTTTTTCCCCATCGAGGATGATACTAACTGTGGGTCTTTTGTATATGACTTTTGAGATATGTTGAGATATGTTCCTTTTATCCCTAGTTGGTTCAGGGATTTTATCAAGAATGGATGCTGTATTTTGTCAAATGCTTTTTCTGCATCTATTGAGAGAATCACATGGTTTTTGTCCTTTCTTTTATTAATGTGGTGTATCACGTTGATTGATTTGTGAATATTGAACCATGCATGCATCCCAGGAATAAATCCCACTTGATGGTGGTGAATGATTCTTTTAATGTACTTTTCAGTTCAATTTGTTAGGATTTGAGTCTTTTTGCATCCATGTTCATCAGGGATATTGGCCTGTAATTCTCTTTTTTAGTGGTGTTTTTGGCTGGTTTTGGAATCAAGGTTATGCTGGCCTTGTAAAATGCATTTGGAAGTTTTCCTTCCGTTTCTATTTTTTGGAAAAGTTTGAGAAGAATACGTATTAAGTCTTCTCTAAATGTGTGGTAGAATTCATCTGGGAAGCCATCTAGCCCAAGACTTTTGTTTGTTGGGAAATTGTTGATTACTGATTCAATTTCTTTGTTAGTTATTGGTCTTCTCAAATTTTCTATTTCTTCCTGTTTCAGTATTGGTTGTTAATATGTTTCTAGGAATTTATCCCTTTCTCCCAGATTGCCCAATTTGTTGGCATATATTTTTTTATAATATTCTCTTATAATTATTTGTATTTCTTTGGTGTTGGTTGAGATAGCTCCTCTTACATTCATGTTTTTATATATTTGGGCCCTTTTTCTTTTTCTTTTTCTTTTTTTTTGATAGGTCTGGCTAGGGGTTTATTAATTTTATTAATTATTTCAAAGAACCACTTTCTGGTTTCATTGATCTGTTCTACTGTTTTTGTTTCTATATGATTTATTTCTGCTCTAATGTTTATTATTTCACTTCCTTTGCTGGCTTTACACTTCATTTGCTGATCTTTTTCTAGCTCCTTTAGGTTTAAGGTTAATTTATGTATTTGGGATTTTTCCTGCTTCTTGAGTTATGCTTGTTTTGCTACATACTTTCTTTTTATGACCACTTTTGCTGCCTCTTAAGGGTTGTGGACCCTCATGATTTAATTTTCATTTATTTCCATATATTTTTTGTTTCTTCTTTTTTTTTAATTTTTATTTATTTTTATTATGTTCAGTTAGCCAACATAGCCAGTGCTATTTCTTCTTTAATTTTCTGGTTAACCCATTCATTTTTTAGTATGATGTTCTTTAAACTCCATGTATTTATGGTCTTTCCAAAGTTTTTTTGTTATCGACTTCTTATTTCATAGTGCTGTGGTTGGAAAATATGCATGGTATGATCTCAATCTTTTCCATATCTGTTGAGGCTTGATTTATGACCTAGTATGTGATGTATTCTGGAGCATGTCTCATGTGCACTCAAGAAGAATGTGTATTCCGCTGCTTTAGGATGTGATGTTCTGAATATATGTTAGGATCTATTAAGTTCATCTGGTCCTGTGTGTCATTCAAAACCATTGTTTCCTTGTTGATTTTCTGCTTAGATGATCTGTCCATTGCTGTAAGTGGGTTGTTAATGTCCCCTACTAGTATTGTAGTAGTATCAATGAGTTCTTTTATGTTTGTTACAAATTGTTTTATATATTTGGGTGCTCTCAAGTTGAGGGCATAAATGTTTACAATTGTTAGATCTTGTTGGATAGATTACTTTATTATGATATAGTTCCCTTCTTCATCTCTTGTTACAATCTTTGTTTTAAAATCTAGTTTGTCTGGTATAAGTGTGGCTACTCTGGCTTTCTTCTGATGTCCATTAGCATGATAAATGTTTCTTGGTCCTTCACTTTCAATGTGTAGCTACCTTTAGGTCTAAAATTTATCTCTTGTAGGCAGCATATTGAAGGGCCTTATTTTTTTAAATCATTCTGATGTGCTATGTCTTTTGATTGGAGCATTCAGAGTAATTATTGATAGATACAAATTTAGTGTCATTGTATTTCCTGTAAAGTCATTGTTTCTGGAGATTTTCTGTTTCTTTCTGGTCTTTGTTGATTTAGCTCCCTCTTTCCCACTCACATAGCCCACTTTAATATTTCTTGCAGGGCTGGTTTAGTGGTCACAAACTCCTTTAGTTTTTGTTTGTCTAGGAAACTCTTTACTTCTCCTTCTATTCTGAATGACAGCCTTCCTGGATAGACTATTTTTGGCTGCATATTTTTCCCATTCAGCACATTGAATATATCATGTCACTCTCTTCTGGCCTGCCAAGTTTCGGTGGAGAGATCTGCTGCTAACTTTGTCTTCCCTTGTAAGTTAGGGAATTCTTCTGTTGGCTGGGTTTTATTTTTTTAAGATTTTATCTATTTATTTGAGAGAGACAGAGAGAGTGAGAGAGCAGAAGAGCAGAAGGAGAGGTTAGAAGACTCCCCACTGAACAAGAAGCCTGACATGGGGCTCGATCCCAGGACCCTGAGACCATGACCAGAGCCAAAGGCAGACACGAAAAACTGAGCCATGTAGGCACCCCATCTTGCTGTTTTTAGGATTTTTTTCTTTATCTTTACATTTTGCAAGTTTAATTATGGTATGTCTTGGTGTTGGCCTGCTTTTGTTGATTTTAATGGGAGTTCTCTGTGTCTCCTGGATTTGGACGCCTTTTTTATTCCACAGATTAGGGACATTTTCAGCTATAATTTGTTCAAATAAACCTTCTGCCCCTTTTTCCCTCTCTTCTTCTGGGACTCTTATGATATGAATGCTATTATGTTTTATGAAGTCACTGAGTTTCTTAAGTCTACATTGGTGATCCAGTATTTTTCTTTTCCTCTTCTTTTCAGCTTCATTATTTTCCATAATTTTATCTTCTATATCATTTATTCATTCCTCTGCTTCTTCCATCCCTGGGGTCATTAAATTCAGTCATTTTTACTTCTCGGTTATAGCATTTTTTTTTTAAATTTCAGCCTGACTAGTTTTTTAGGCCTTTTATCTCTGTGGTAATGGACTACCTGCTGTCTTCTGTGTTTTTCTCAACCCAGCTAGTATCCTTGTGATTGTTGTTCTAAATGCTGGATCAGGGATATTATTTTATCTGTTTTGATTAGATCTCTGGAGATGACCTCTTCTTGTTTTCTTTTGAGATGAATTCCTCCATCTTGGCATTTTGTCTAGGTCTTTGCCTTCTTCAATTCATTAGCAAAGCCTGGTTTGTTTCCTGCTCCTGAGAGTAATGGCTTTATTAAAAAGAGGTCATAGACTGTTCAGGGCCTAGTGCTTCAGGAAGTGTTTCTGTTGTATGCTATGTGCACTCTGCTGCTGTGTTTTGGCTGTTGTTTTCCTCATGTCATTCCTCTGCAGAATTTCTCTTTGCCTGCAGTTGAGAGTGTTTGGACCTTGTCCAGAGTGTGGCAAGTTTTAATTAGGTACATTCTGGTTTGCTTGTTAAGAGAAACCTGATCTTATTTCCACTAGAGCTGAAGTTTGCAGCAGTCTATGGTCAGTAGACTTGATGTATGTGGGGAGCTTTGTGCTGGTCTTCTGGGGGAGGTGTCTGCTGCTATGGTCCTCAGGCACATTTGCCCTAGTAAAGAAGCATCTGAAGAATGCAGGGGGGTGGGGCTGGGTGTTAGCAACTTAAGCCTCCACTGTTTGGGTTGTGCTGTTCACTGAAGTCAGTCCATGCTGATGGGTGGGGGAGAAAAATGGTGCCAGTCCTCTCCCTTGTCCCTGGAGAGGGGAATCTGCACCCCACCATCCAGGGAACTCTCACAGAAGAGCAAACAATCTCCCCTCATGTGTTCCAAGTGTCCTTCAAATATCTGCCTTCACCTTATCTGTGTCCAGTCCATCTGCCCTCCTGGCAGCACAGTCCACCCCTGTTTTATCTCAAGCATGCCAGTCGAGTTTCAAAACTCCAACCTTTAGGGACTTGGTGTGGCCCAGACCCACACTGGTCCTCTGAGAAATGTCTCACTGTGTTGGGGCTGGTGCCAGTTTGTCCCAGAAAGTCAGTCATATTAATGCACTGGAGCTTGGAGTTTAAAGCAAAGTGTACCAAAAAGCCTGAGTTCAGGTTAGCTGCCCTCAGCAGGTGTCTCTGTCCATATACTTAAGGGGTGTGGAAGTGAATGGTTCCTGTTGTCTCTTTTGTCCCCTGAGAGGCATTGCCACCTCTCCCAAATGCAGTCCAAGAAGGGGGAAATGTCTCCCCCAGTGCATCAAGGAAATCCTCAAATCACACCATCTGCTCCCAGGCCTCTGCCCTGCTTCTCCACGGGAGCATGGCAGTGCCTATCAAGCTTCACATTGGCCATGGCATGTACTTCTAAAACTCCAGTCTTTGAGCTCCACTGGTTGTGAAAACTCACAATAATCACCTCTCTCACTTTCCCAGTCAATGGCTTTGAGGAAGTATTTTCCTTGTGTGATCCTTTGTGTCCTTCTCTCTCTCTCTCATTCTCTCTTTCTACCTCTCCTCTCTCTGTGATCAGGGATCCTTCCCTTCCACAGAACTTGTGATCCTTTTTCCCCCCATATCATGTATCTGCACTCCCACCTTCCACGATAAGACATCTTCTCTCCCTCTAGTTGTGCAGTTTGTTCTCTCAGTCCTCAGATCAATTTCTTGGGTGTTCAGAATGATTTGATATTTATCTAGCTGTGTCTGAGGGATGAAACAAGCATAGGGTCTTCTACTACTCCACCATCTTAACTCTTTCCCCTCATATGTTTTTAAGTGCTGTCATTAGTTGTATAAGTATTTAGGATTAGTTCTTCTTAATAAATAGTCCCTTTTATCACTCTGAAATAACCTTTTTTATGTCTGATAATGTTCTTTGTTCTGAAATTATTTTATTCAGAAATTATTTAATTCAAATTATTTTGAATTTTAATTACTTGAATTTTAATTACTTGAATTTGAATTCAAATTGTTTTGAATTTGAATACTAAAATTATTTAAATCAATATATTAAATTATTTTATATACTTATTATTATTATTGTTATTATTATTTACAGTATTGTGTCTGTCTCAACCTATCAATAACCAATGTTGTGGCTGGACTAGCTCTTGTGGTTTTTATTATGATTGCAAGATGTTCTTCAGCAATAACCATCAGGATACTTTGAAAAAACAAAGACTTATTACTTATAGGTCCTAAAAATGACCCAGCATATCTGGGGACACACAATGAAGTCATGCATAGAGAGGAAGAGCAAGCAGTCTTGAGATTCTGTTTTTATTGGGGTCAAGGGCAGGAGCCTAGGGTGTCACAAGCTCATTAATTGTTGGTGAATTTAAAACATAAAAGTGAGAATTTAAATCATGAGAAGAGAATAAACAAGTGACCCAAATGGTCAGTCATTGAAATCAAACAATTTCTCTAAAATGAAAAAGCCTCAGTTGGGGGGAGGTAACCTGGCTCTTTATGTAGTAGCTTTATCTTGTGGCCGGAAATGTGTTTATTCACGATAACCATCATTAAACTGGATGCCTCTTTGAAGTGGATGTCTCAGCAATCAAAATTCAAGTCAGTCACTTACATTACAAAAAAATCACTGCCAGGGCTCAGACTATTATAGTATATATTATATAGTACATATTAAGGTAATTATTTCTGCTGTTTTTAGTGTTAGCATGGTTTATCTTTTTTTAGTACTTTTAGTTTTATCATTTTTGTGTCTTTACAGTTAAAAATATTTTTTGTAAGCAAATATATTTAGTTTTATCCTTTTTATCCATTTTGACAATCTTTGTCTTTAATTTGGGTATTTAGACCCTTTACATTTAATGCCACTGTTTATACCATTATGTTAAAGAATATCATATCATTATTTGATTTTTATTTGTCCCTTCTGTTCTTTGTTCCCCTTTCCTTATTTTTCAGCCAACTTTTAGATTAGCTGAATATAATTTATGATTGAATTTCATTTTCTTTGTTGCCTTTCATCCATAATTTTTTGGTTTGTTATTTTATTGTTTGCTATAGTATCCATCTTTAATTTGTCAAATTTTACTTTCATGTGATATTGTGTGTAATAAGTGCAATGGAGGATCTCAACATTCAGCATATTTTTGAATAAATCTTTATATCAACTATACCTTTCAGGATACAGGTATTTTTATCCTTTTATTTATTTTTTCTAGTTTTCCTTTGAAATACACAAATTATATTTACTTTAGAGATTAAAGCAGGTGGTAGTATTAAAGGAATGAACCTCAATAAAACTTTTATAAAACTTACCTTCTTGATTTTAAAAAGGCTTATAATTTCCTAAGCTAAATCTTTTGTTGTTTTTGTCAATAGGATATATAAACTTTATAGACAAGGGCTTATTCTCAGTTACTTCTTCAATGAGCTTATTTTACTCTACTTTTAACTACCATGATTTTTAGCATCTTAGCCTTTGAGTGCTCTTTTTATTGACAAGTTAATGTATTGACTGCCATATTAGGAGCTATATAAATGCTTCCACTGATGAAAAGAATAAGGAGTTAAGATTAAATAGCTACTGAGAAAATGTACTTTAGTCTGAGAAAGAATTCTAAAGAAGTCTTGTGTGGACTATTAACTCCATATTTTTCATTTCATGTACTTTCTTCTATCAGGCAGCTTGGATAAGAATTTTTTTCCATTTCATTTCTATTCCAAGAATATATATATATTCTTCACATAAGTACATATATTATACATATTCATATATATTTATATATTATAGATATATATGTGCATATATCTTTATATTTTCATGTAATATATATATTATATACATACATAAATATAATTAGTAAAACATACTATGTATACTTTAAAGAAAATAAATAAATGATACAAAAATCTTTCTTATAAGTCTTGTTGTAGATGTACTGTTTGGTTTCATTTTGAAAGCTTAACAAAGAATACTATCCTTAAACTGCCAAATCACCATTTAGATTATTTATGTGCATCTGAATACCGGTAGAACTCAATAAGAGGCTCTCATATTACTCTTTCAATTGCTTTCCACCCACAGAGGCACTTGGAAAAACCACCAAAGATATTACTTTTAGAATTAAATATATTTTTGATAAAACTTTAAAGTTAAAATAAAGAAAACAAATTAAAATATTACATATATATGTTTTGAAGTCAATTACACATTAATGAGTGACTCATAAAAGAAGTGATTTTGACTATAGAAATTAAATCACACTTCAATTCCACTTAAATCCACTTATATAATTATTCAAAGTACAAGAAAACAATTTAAAGTAATAATAGTTACCAAACATTTTACAATGTTCTCTAGTTTTGTCACAAACTTTTCAATCCTTGACAGGCAATATGGCTTAGTAGAAAGATCACAAACTCTAGGAATTAAGAAATCATGTGAAATTCTAGCTATGTCACTTATCAGATGTATGACATTGTCTTAATTATTTAATCTCTTTCTTAACCTGAAATATGTGAATAATAATGTTTATTTATACTTTTATTCAATATACATGGACGTTTGAAGGGTATTTTAAAATTAAGTAATTTATTGGATGGAAATTTTGTAACTGTAATTGAGTGTCAATGGACACTCAAAACATGAGTTTCTTATCAACAGCATTTTTCCCAGAACAAGAACAAATAACCCTAAAATTTGTATGAAATCCCAAAAGACCCCCCACACAGCATAAGTATTCTTGAGAAAGAAAAATAAAGCTGGAAGTATCACCTTCTTAGATTTTAAGATATACGACAAAGCTGTAGTCATCAAAACAGTATAACATTGGCACAAAAATAGACACGTAAATCAATGGGAAAGAATAGAAAGCCCAGAAATAAATCCACACTTATATAGTCAATTAACCTATGGAAAAGGAAGTAAGAATATACAATGGGGAAAAGATAATCTCTTCAACAAATGGTGTTGGGCAAACTGGACAGCTATATGCAAAAGAATGAAACTGGACTGCTATCTCACCTTCTACAAAAAAAATCAAATCAAAATGGGTTAAACAAATTTATAGCTATGTCTCCTCAGGCAAGGGAAACAAAAGAAAAATAAACTATTGAGACTACACCAAAATAAAATCTTTTGCACAATGAAGGAAAATATCAACAAAACAAAAAGATAACCTACTGAATGAAAAAATATATTTGTGAATGACCTATCCAATAAAAGATTAATATCCAAAATATATAAAGAATTTATGCAATGGAACATCAGAACCCCAAAATAATTTGATTAAAAATGGACAGAGGAGGGCGCCTGGGTGGCTCAGATGGTTAAGCGTCTGCCTTCGGCTCAGGTCATGATCTCAGGGTCCTGGGATCAAGTCCCGCATCGGGTTCCCTGCTCAGTGCAGAGCCTGCTTCTCCCTCTCCCTCTCCCTCTGCCACTCCTTCTGCTTGTGCTCTTCTGTCTATCTCTCTGTCAAATAAATAAATAAAATCTTTATTAAAAAAAATGGACAGAGGACCTGAATATACATTATCCCAAAAAAGACATACAGATTTCCAACAGACACATAAAGATGCTCAAAGTATACAAACGTTGTGATCTGAAGGGGGCACCTGCACCCCAATGTTTACAGCAGCAATGTCCACAATAGCAAAACTATGGAAAGAGCCCAGATGTCCATCAACAGATGAATGGATAAAGAAGATGTTGTACACATATACAATGGAATATTACTCAGCAACCAAAAAGGATGAAATCTTACCATTTACAGAGACAAGGATGGAACTAGAGGGTATTATGCTAAGCAAAATAAGTCAATCAGAGAAAGACAATTATCATATGGTTTCACTCATATGTGGAATTTAAGAAACAAAACAGAGGATCATAGGGGGAGGGAGGGGAAAATAAAATAAGATGAAATCAGAGAAGGAGACAAACCATAAAAGGCTTTTGATTATAGGAAACAAACAGGGTTGCTGGAGGGGAGGTGGGTTGGGGGATAGGGTAACTGGGTGATGTACATTAAGAAGGGCATGTGATGTAATGAGCACTGGGTGTTATGTGCAACTGATGAATAACTGAATTCTACATCTGAACCTAATTATACACTATATGTTAATTAATTGAATTTAAATAAAATAAGATAAAAAAATAAATGCAAGCAAATTTTTAAAAAAAGGATGCTGAACATTACTCATCATCAGGGAAATTCAAATCAAAACCTAGAAGATATCACCTTACAACTGTGGCTAAAGTAAAAGAATGGCTAAACTTAAAAAAAAAAATGGAATAAGAAATAACAAGTGTCAGTGAGGATGTGAAGAAAACGGAAACTTTGTGACCTGTTGAAAGAAATGACAATTGGTTCAGCCACTGTGGAAAACCATATGGATGTTCCTCAAAAAATTAAAAACAAAAATGCAATGTGATCTGATAATTCCACTGTTGGGTATTTACCCAAAGAAAATGAAAACACTAATTTGAAAAGATAAATGCACCCCTATGTTTATTGCAGCATTATTTTCAATAGCCAAGTTAAGGTAGCAACCCTAGTGTCAATCAACAGACAAATGGATAAGAAAGATGCCATTTGTGGCAACATGAATGAACCTAGAGTGTATTATGCAAAATGAAATAAGTCAAAATTAAAAAGACAAATGCCATATGACTTCACCAATATGTGTAATTTAAGAAACAAAACAAATGAACAAAGATAGCAAGAGGCAAACAAACAAACAAAGAAAAAAACAGACTCTTAAATATAGAGAAAACAGTGGTGGTTGGCCAAAAGGAGTTGGTTTGGGGAATGGATGAAATAGATAGAGGTGATCAAGAGTACACTGATCTTGATGAGCACCGTGTAATTTAGAGAATTGTTGAATAATTATATTGTACACCTGAAAGTAATAAAACACTGTATATTAATTATAATTCAATTAAAATAAATAATTTTTTTCCCTAATTTGAAAGGCACTAAATCTTTAAAGCAGAAGGTTGGCAGATGCAGTAGAGACTCTTGTACTCTCAGAACTCCATCCACAATTCCTCTGGTCTTATCACATCAGTGCTTCCTGGCTGGCTTCCAACAACTGGTTTCTGTATTTTTTTTCACCTGAAGGTTTTATCTTCAACCTGAGGTGACATCTCTATACTTACAGACAGTAGAAGTGCCTAAGAATTAACACACACACACAATACTCTATAATAAAAGACCAAAGTTTCTGTACAAATACCCCAGCTCCCTTGTTTTTTTGGAAAGAGTAACTCAGGTATGTGTTCTACACAATTTTCCAGAGATCTTTAATAAAATTAAGCCCTATTAAAGCACCCTATGTAGTTGTCCTTCCCTTCCCTGTTTCAATTCACTCTCCTCCCAAATGAACTGCTTAAACGCAAATCTTTCTGTCAGAGTCTATTTCTGAGAAAATTCTAACTGGAATAACAAATACAGAATTGTGTTTTAGGTTAGCCATAGTGGATTTAACTAGTTAAAATACTGGCAGCAGGATAACTAGTTTAGAAATAGGTAGTGCCATTGTGGCAATAGTGCCATTGGAAAGTGTACTGATTAATTTTTGTTGTTGTTGCCCCAGTGACTTTGAAAAACTATGGTAAGATACATATGTGTATGACTTTGTCTGGGTCATTGGCCTGATCAACTACTTTTAGTTATTCACCTAACGCTTTCCTTTACCTCTTCTTTGCTGACATTTAGAAAACTTTGGAGAGAGAATGAATATATGGAATTCTTGAAAAAATGTCAGGATAAAGAACATAATACCTGAAACATCATTGTAATTACAGAAACTGAGTATTACTGTTCTATATGAAACAACTAAAAGAGACTAGTCACCTACTAACATGCATTCATGTACTTGAATATGGTGGAAGCTTTGGATAAAATAATTATATTCAATAAATATCTTCATTTTAAGTGATAATGTTTTCAATTCCCCGAAAATAATATTACCTCCTAATGTTTCAAATATTCATATTATCTACCAGTGATATTTTACTTAATATGAATATTTGAATATTTTTCTACATTTTATTGATTTAATCAATTTTAAAAATTAATTTAAAATGCATGCTTGAAACTAATGATGTATTGTATGGTGACTAACATAATATAATAAAATTTTTTAAAAAGTACACATGGGAAAAAATGCATGCCTGCATAATTCATATAGAAGATCTAATAATGTTGAAATTCATTTTATTATTTTATTTTATTTTATATTTTATTTGGTTTTATAAAAAGAAGAATTGTATCCAAAATTTGAGAAGAAATAAGTACTAAAAAGTATAAGTACTTCATTAAGATTTAAATTTTAACCTGTATGCAGTCCAATGAATATTATTCAACCTTCTGTGATAACATACCCACTAATATAAATTCAGTTTCTGAAAAGTATAAATTAAAAACCAAGACTATGTTTATTTTGAAAATGATAAGAAGATTTTGTTATAGTTGTTGAATATTCACTTATTTTTTGAATTATCTTTGATCTAGAAGAAACTGTAATTTATAGCTGCGTTATTATTATTATTATTATTATTCATTGAAATGTACACAAAATGCTTTCAAGAGAGTCAGCAAGTTATATGCCACAGTAAACCATTCTTCTTGATCTTCTACAACATTCATCTGAAACAATCATTTCCCCTTATATCTAGTGTAATAGTTAAAAGCACAGGTTATAGACTCAAACTCTCAGCATTTAACTCCTAACTCCCCACTTATCACTTGTGTGAGCCTGGCCTAATCATTCTCTGCTTCCATGACTTCATCTTTAAAATGGGGAAAATAATATTGTCTATGTCATAGTGTTGTTTTGAGGATCAAATAAGATAACTTATATATAGTGCTTAGATATGGTGCTTCGCATATAAAAGCAGTCAATGCTAAATTACTAAAATACAATATTAAATATTTCTTCATATGGTTAATTTTTAAGACCAATGTCAATATTTTGTATTTTCCCCCAAAATGCCTTCCAAAATATTTAATACATGCATGTTTGTTTAACTAATGTAGATAATTTGTGATTATCTTCTCACTTGTAAATCTAAAGATGATGTGTTTAATTCCAAAAAGAAATTTAGAACCCAATACTAACCCAAATTGAATAAAATGTTTATTTTCCAATACCTTTTACTAGAACCAAAAACATGAGTATCTATTGTGTCATTTTGGTGGAAGTAGTAAATGTTGGTTCACTTTAAGAACTAGTAGATTATCAAGACTTAAGTTTACAAGATTATTATGAACACAAGACCTGCTTTGTTGGTAGGCTACCAAAGTCACAGAGTCTATAAAGATTTCCGCAAACCACCAATTTGACAGTGGTTCTTATGATCTTTGTCAGATTCGTGGGCAATAACCCTGGTATAAAAAAAGCAATAATGATATAAATTAAAATATCAGAATTTTAGGGTACAAAACATTGTTTGTATATTGATATCCTTGTTTGCTGGTTATCTTTTCAAACTCAGTTTTATTTCCTTCATGTGCTGAGAATTTATGCCTATAAAATTCTACTTAGGTAAATTGAAATATTATACTTCATCCAAAATATTTATATCTTTTTAAGGATATTAGGATACCATATACATACAAGGAAGGATGAAAGAGGGTTTTTGTCGGGTTTTCACTTATCTCCAATTTTAATTTTATTTATTTCTTTCATCTTAACCTCCAAAGGTGTGTGAGATCAACTTTAGAGGACAGAATGACTCTTGTCTTAGCCCACATAATCAACACACTGTCAACATATCTTTACTACCTTATACAGTGCTTCGGGTCACTGTGAATGTGAAGGATGCTATTTAAATTCTTCATCTGCCATATTATACTTACAGATAACTTTTCCATGGAATTAAAAAATGCCACCTGTTTGATTTGTCATTTCTATTACTTTGACCCAGACAATCCTTGCTCTACTTTGTGCTATGCAACTGTCAGCACTGGGAAACAGATGAATCACCTTGACTCTTCCACTTTCATGTAGCACTTAAATCAAAAGCATCTGTAAATATGTGCTATAAAATATACATCACCCACTCAGGATGGACAGTGAGTGATGCAAATGACAATGGCATCTCCTTTATAAAAAAAAAAACAAAATAACTGGACAACATTTAACTACATCACTTGGTATAAACTCAGATTCGTCTCATCTTAGCTTTCAGAATTCTCGATCAACAGTATTTTACCAGCTGCAAAAAAACTGAATCATAAATATAACATTTTTCTATTTTTGCATCTTCTCACCTACTCATCAAGAATTATTGCTTGCATTTTACAAGTAAATTGAACAATGAAGTGGTAATTGTTCTTATCTCATAGCATAGTTCTGAGAATTACATGAGATAATGGGCATTAAGCCAGTGTCAGGCAAACGTGATAACAACTATACTTACAGAAACACAAGACCATGTCCAGAGTAATTGCTCAGTATGTGTGAACTATTATTAGTAATAATGTGATGGTATTATATGTTCTTTTATGTTTCTTGAAATGGATCACCTTTCTCAGAATTGCTTGAGATTTTAGTTAAAATGCAGATTCCCAGAGATGCTTGGATGGCTCACTCGGTTAAGCATCTGACTTCAGCTCAGGTCATTGTCTTGGGGTCCTGGGATCAAGCCACATGTCAGGCTCCCCACTCAGCGGGAGTCTGCTTGTCCTTCTCCCTCTGCTCCTCCCTCGCTCATGCTCCCTCTCCCTCTCTCTCTCAAATAAATAAATAAAATCTTTTAAAAAATACAGATTCCCAGGTCTTACCACAATCCAAATGAATCAGAATCCCTGATTGTGAGACATGGGAATATGCACATTTTTAACAAGATACCCAGGTGGTTCTTATGCATACTTATGTTTGAGAACCATTGCTTTAACCTATCTCATTTAGATGCTGCTTTTGCTGGTGAGTTCAATACACTCTTGCTAGTTTTATTCTATTAAGTTAAATTTTTACTCCTCCCTATAGTTAGTCAAAATGGGGCACTTGCCACTTTCCCCCTTATACAATAGATATTTATTTTCATACCTTATATCTCCAACTCAATTTTTGGTTCTTTGAGATCATGATTCATATGTGATATTTTAAAATCTTTTTCACATTGATTTACCCTTAGTACATACTTAGCGGATATTAACTTACTATATCAGTGCTATCAGGGATTACATATTATTAATCAATCCATATAATAATGTAGGTGCTTACTTTCATATTATATCTGTGGAAATTTCCAAGAATACTTATAGTTATTGCCAATCAACATGAAATAATCAAAATACCATTAGACCAACATAATTAGAAACATGATCCTAAACACTCAAGAATTAATGAATATAATTCTTTAATTATAAATTGAATAAATATATATTAATGAAAATATGCGCTTAATTGGATTCTTTGCTGCAAAGCCCTAGTATAATCTGCTTTTGACAGTGGTATTCATTTTCTATCCACAAAAATACAGGCAAGTGCTAAAAACTACAGATAGTAGAAAAAACTTTCAATTTTTAAATTTCAGGATGGTGCCCTTCTAAAAAGATTATTAAAAACAAGAAAAATGTGTTTCCAGTTTGTTTACCTGTATTATATAGTAATTTTTATAGACACAATATGGCTGGAATATAAGATAAAAACCTACTTTTAGGCTGAAATGAAACAAGGTCTTTCCTTTAAGAAATTCAGCACCAGCTATATAGCCATTAAATACTATATAGCCTTCTATCACTCTTTCATCTATTCCAAAAAATAATTGAGAGATTCAGAAGACACAAAGAGGCTATGCAGTAGGAAATGAGGGTTTTGAGACTGTAAGTCTTTAAGTTCTTTTTTTTAAAGTTTTTTTATTTATTTATTCATGAGAGTCAGAGAGAGAGAGGCAGAGGCAGAGGGAGAAGCAGGCTCCCCGCCTAGCAGGGAGCCCGATGCAGGACTCGATCTCAGGACCCTGGGATCATGACCTGAGCTGAAGGCACACGCTTAACCATCGGAGCCACCCAGGCGCCCCAGTCCTTAAGTTCTTAATTTACTTTTGAAATTGCCCCATTATTACACTCATAAAGACAAATTTGGTCTTGTACATAATTAATATATTTTTATTTCTGTGGTTATTATCTGTTTTTAATCATTTTTGCTAACTTTAAGAGCTTTTAAAGAAAAACAAAGAGTTATCAATTTGACATTGTAGTTAGGATAATTAGATAAGAAGAAATGAATAGAAGAACAAGGTCTTTCTACTTGGATTGCATAGGTACATATATATAAAAAACTTATTCAGTGTAAAATTGCTGAGAAGATTGTGTGATTTACTCTATTTCAACAAAAGCTCTAACTGCAATGATCTTTTAAATATTTGGTATGGAAAATAAGCACCTGGTTCAGAATTATAAATCATACTTTAGATAATGAAATGACTAAGCTTATATTCATTATACTTTATTATTTATTTTTCGAATTTCAATATAGTTGACACATGCTACATTACTTTCAGGCGTACAACATAGTGATCCAACATCTGTATACATTACGCGATGCTCACCACAAGTGTAGCTACTATCTGCCACCATCCAACCCTATTAAAATATCATTGACTATATTCCTTATGCTGTTCCTTTTATTTCCTTGACTTTTTCATTTCATAAATGGAAGCCCATATCTCCCATTCCCCATTACCCATTTTGCCCAACCCCCACCCTTCTTCACTCTGGCAACCATTAGCTTGTTCTCTGCATTTTTAGGTCTGATGCTATTTTTGTTTTTTAATCATTTGTGGTTTTTGTTTGTTTGTTTGTATTTGTTTTCTGGTTTTTGGTTTTTGTTTTAGATTACCCATATGAGTGAAATCATATGGTATTTGGCTCTCAGGCTGACTTATTTCACTTAACATAATACTCTCTAAGTCCATCCACATTGTTGCAAATGGCAAGACTTCATCCTTTTTTATGGGTGCCTAACATTCCATAATATATAAATACCACTACTTTATCGACTTATCCATCAATGGACCTTTAAGTTGCTCCCTTATCTTGACTACTGTAAATATTACTGCAACAAATATAGGGATGCATATATTTTTTTCAAATTAGTGTTTTCATTTTCTTTGGATAAATACCCAGTAATGGAATTACTGAACAGTATGGTATTTCTATTTTTAATTTTTTAAGGAACCACCATACTGTTTTTTATTTTATTTTATTTTATTTTATTTTATTTTATTTTATTTTATTTTATTTTATTTTATTTTATTTTTTGTTATGTTAATCACCATACATTACATCATTAGTTTTTGATGTAATGTTCAATTATTCATTCTTTGGGTATAACATCCAGTGCTCCATTCAGTACATGCCCTCTTCAATACCCATCACCAGGCTAACCCATCTCCCCACCCCTCCCCTCTAGAACCCTCAGTTTTTTTTCTCAGAGTCCATAGTCTCCATGGTTCATCTCCCCCTTCATTTTTCCCTTCCTGTTATCTTCTTTTTTTTTTATCATATAATGTATTATTTGTTTCAGAGGTACAGGTCTGTGATTCAACAGTCTTACACAATTCACAGCGCTCACCATAGCACATACCCTCCCCAATGTCTATCACCCAGCCACCCCATCCCTCCCACTCCCCACGACTCCAGCAACCCTCAGTTTGTTTCCTGAGATTAAGAATTCCTCATATCAGTGAGATCATATGATACATGTCTTTCTTTGATTAACTTATTTCACTCAGCATAATACCCTCCAGATCCATCCATGTCATTGCAAATGGCAAGATGTCATTGTTTTTGATGGCTGCATAATAATCCATTGTATATATATACCACTTCTTCTTTATCCATTCATCTGTCGATGGACATCTTGGCTCTTTCCATAGTTAGGCTACTGTGGACATTGCTGCTATAAACATCGGGGTGCACGTACCCCTTCGGATCACTACATTTGTATCTTTGGGGTAAATACCCAGTAGTGCAATTGCTGGGTCGTATGATAGCTCTATTTTCAACTTTTTGAGGAACCTCCATACTGTTTTCCAGAGTGGCTACACCAGCTTTCATTCCCACCAACAGTGTAGGAGGGCTCCCCTTTCTCCACATCCCCACCAACATCTGTCGTTTCCTGACTCGTTAATTTTAGCCATTCTGACTGGTGTGAGCTGGTATCTCATTGAGGTTTTGGATTGGATTTCCCTGATGCCGAGCGATGTTGAGCAATTTTTCATGTGTCTGTTGCCCATTTGGATGGCTTCTTTGGAAAACTATCTGTTCATGTCTTCTGACCATTTCTTGATTGGATCATTTGTTCTTTGAGTGTTGAGTTTGATAAGTTCTTTATAGATTTTGGATACTAGCCCTTTATCTGATATGTCATTTGCAAATTCTCCCATTCTGTTGGTTGTCTTTTGGTTTTGTTGACTGTTTCTTTTGCTGTGCAAAAGCTTTTTATCTTGATGAAGTCCCAATAGTTCATTTTTGCCCTTGCTTCCCTTGCCTTTGGAGATGTTTCTAGGAAGAAGTTGCTGTGGCTGAGGTTGAAGAGGTTGTTGCCTGTGTTCTCCTTTAGGATTTTGATGGACTCCTGTCTCACATTGAGGTCTTCAACCATTTTGAGTCTATTTTTGTGTGTAGTGTAAGGAAATGGTCCAGTTTCATTCTTCTGCATGTGGCTGTCCAATTTTTCCCAACACCGTTTGTTGAAGAGACTGTCTTTTCTCCATTGGACATTCTTTCCTGCTTTGTCGAAGATTAGTCGACCATAGAGTTGAGGGTCCATTCCTGGGCTCTCTATTCTGTTCCATTGATCTATGTGTCTGTTTCTGTGCCAGCACCATAATATCTTGATGATGACAGCTTTGTAATAGAGCTTGAAGTCCGGAATTGTGATGCCACCAGCTTTGCTTTGCTTTTTCAACATTCCTCTGGCTATTCGGGGTCTTTTCTGATTCCATACAAATTTTAGGATTATTTGTTCCATTTCTTTGAAAAAAGTGGATGGTATTTTGATAGGGATTGCATTAAATGTGTAAATTGCTGTAGGTAGCATTGACATCTTCACAATATTTGTTCTTCCAATACATGAGCATGGAACATTTTTCCATTTCTCTGTGTCTTCATCAATTTCTTTCATGAGTATTGTGTAGTTTTCTGAGTACAGATTCTTTGCCTCTTTGGTTAGATTTATTCCTAGGTATCTTATGATTTTGGGTGCAATTGTAAATGGGATCGACTCCTTAATTTCTCTTTCTTCTGTCTTGTTGTTGGTGTATATGAATGTCACTGATTTCTGTGCATTGATTTTATATCCTGCCACTTGACTGAATTCCTGTATGAGAATTGTATTGCTATATACTTTCCTCTTAGGACTGCCTTTGCTGCATCCCAAAGATTTTGAACAGTTGTGTTTTCATTTTCATTTGTTTCCATAAATTATTTTAATCCTCTTTAATTTCCTGGTTGACCCATTCATTCTTTAGTAGGATGCTCTTTAGCCTCCACGTATTTGAGTTCTTTCCGACTTTCCTCTTGTGATTGAGTTCTAGTTTCAAAGCATTGTGGTCTGAAATTATGCAGGGAATGATCCCAATCTTTTGGTACTGGTTGAGACCTGATTTGTGACCTAGGGTGTGTTCTATTCTGGAGAATGTTCCATGGGCATTAGAGAAGAATGTGTATTCTGTTGCCTTGGGATAGAATGTTCTGAATATATCCGTGACGGCCATTTGTTCCAGTGTGTCATTTAAAGTCTTTATGTCCTTGTTGATCTTTTGCTTAGATGATCTTTCCATTTCATTGAAAGGGGTGTTAAAGTCCCCCACTATTATTGTATTGTTGTCGCATCATACTGTTTTCCACAGTAGTTGTACCAGTTGACATCCCCACCAACAGTGCATGAAAGGTTTTCTTTCTCTGCATCTTCACCAGCATTTATTTCTTTTATATTTGATTCTAGCCATTTTGGCAGGTGTAAGTTGATATCTCATTGTGGCTTTGATTTACATTTCCCTAATGATTAGTGACATTGAACATCTTTTCATGATTATATTGGCTATCTGTATGTCTTCTTTGGGAAAATTTCTATTCGGATCCTCTGTCCATTTTTAATCTGATTATATTGTTTTGTTTTTTGTTTTTGATTTTTCGTTTTTTTTTGATGCTGAGTTGTATAAGTTATTTTTATATTTAATATATTAATCCATTATTGGATATATCATTTGTAAATATATTCTCCATTCAGTAGGTTAGCTTTTTGTTTTGTTAATGGTTTCCTTCCCTGTGCAAAAGCTTTTTACTTTGGTGTAGTTCCAATAGTTTATTTTGGTTTTGGTTCCTTTGCTTGAGGAGACATATCCAGAAAAAAACATTGCTATGGCCAATGTCAATAAAATTGCTACCTGAGTTCTTTTCTAAGATTTTTATGGTTTTAGGTCTAACATTTATGTCTTTTAATAATTTTGAGTTTATTTTTGTGTTTGGTGTTAGAAAGTGTTCCAGATATACTCTTTTGCATAAAATTGTCCAGTTTTCCCAACACCATTTATTGAAGAGACTGTCATTTCCCCATTGTATATTCTTGCCTCCTTCATTATATATTAATTGACTAAAAGTGTGAGTTTATTTCTGGGCTCTCTATTCTGTTCCATTGATGTATGTTTCTATTTTAGTGCCAGTGTCATACCATTTTGATTACTATAGCTTTGTAGTATATCTTGTCATCTGGGATTGTGATGTCTCCAGCTTTGTTTTTTTCTTCTCAAGGTCCTTTTACCTAGCTGGGGTTTTTTAATAGGGATTGCATTGAATTTGTAGATTACTCTCAGTAGTATGGAAATTTTAACAGTACTGGTTCTTCCAATTTGAGCATTGAATATCTTTCCATTTGTGTCATCTTCACTTTCTTTCAACATTATTTTATAGTTTTCAGAGTACAAGTCTTTCATCTCCTTGTTAACTTCATTCCTAGGTATTTTATTCATTTAGGTACAACTGTAAATGGATTATTCTCATAATTTCTGGTTCTGCTACTTTGTTTAAATTAGTGTATAGAATCCCTACCAATTTCTGGGTATTAACTTTATATCCTGCAACATCACTGAATTAATTTATTACTTACAGTATTGTTTTTGATGATGTCTTTATGATTTTTATGTATACTATCATGTCACCTGCAAATAGTGACAGTTTAACTTTTGCCTTACCAATATGTCTGCCTCTTATTTCTTTTTGTTGTCTGAGTACTAGGGCTAATACTTACACTATTATGTTGAATAAAAGTGGAGTAAACATTATTGTATTAGTCCTGATCTTACAGGATGAGATCTCATTTTGTCACCACTGAATATGATATTAACTGTGGGTTTTTCATATATGACTTTATTAGGTTGAGGTATGTGCCTTCTAAACTGACTTTGTTGAGAGATTTAACATGAATGGATGTTAAATTTTGTCAACTGTTTTGTCTACTTCTATTGAGATAATAATATTTTTCATTTTGTTGATATGGTGTATCACAGTGATTGATTTGTGAATATGGAAATATCCTTGCATCCCTGGAATAAATCCGACCTCACTGTGGTGCATAATCATTTTAATATTGGAATTCCAATAGGCTTTCTTTCATGTATATCAATGCTTCTATTAAGCTAAAAAGGTAATTTTGAAATATATTGGTTTTCAATATAAAATTGTGCTATTTTAATATCTTTACTTAAAATTTTATATTATCTGATATTCACCTGGTCCTAAATTAACCTTGGGATTCACATATATTTAGAAATTAATTCACAATATGAGATTCTCACATGATCATTTACAATTCTGAGTATATTCTTAAGAACTCATCCAGATGATTCAAGTAAAATAAACTAGACAGCCTTAGTCATCTGAAGGAGGGCCATATTCATTATAGCATGGTAACTACTGCAGATCTATTTCAGGTAGTCAGTCAAAATACATGGATTCATATCCAGGCAATTCCCACTGTTTCTGTACCTGAAGCCAATAGAAAACATGTTTTAGGTTTTTGTTTGTTTATTTGTTTGTTTGTTTTTAATTCTGCAAGGCTTTGGAGTAAAGAAGTACTCTTTGGGATTTTTCTAAGTAAATTCAATACAAAAAACAAAAAGGTATGAGGCATTTAAGAAAATACTTCAACAAAGCATCTTTACAGAGAGAGAGCACACATGTGAGTGGGGGGAAGGACAGAAGGAGAGAGGATCTTAGGCAGGCTCCATGCCCAGCACAGAGCCACACACAGGGCTCAATTTCATGACCCTGAGATCATGGCCTCAGTTGAAATCAAGAGTCAGACAATTAATGCACTGAGCCACCCAGGCGCTGCTCCCGTTGTTCTTAAGATGAACTTCAAACTCCTTAACTTGGTATTAAATATCTGCCTACTTCACTAGTCTCACCCTGCACAATCTCCCCTTCTTTGACCAGGAGACTTTCCTCAGTTTCTCAAATGTTGCATATTCCTTGCTATCTTCAGGCCTTTACATATGCTGTTGTCTTTTCAAGGCATTCTTTTTCTTCTAAAAAAATAAATAAATAAATTCCGTACAACTTACCCACTGGCAAGAATACAAGGTTGGATCTCTCAACCACTAGAACAACATTTTTTTTTTATTTTTATTTTATTTTATTTTATTTTTTTTAAGATTTTATTTATTTATTTGAGAGAGAGAATGAGATAGAGAGAGCATGAGAGGGGGGAGGGTCAGAGGGAGAAGCAGACTCCCTGCTGAGCAGGGAGCCCGATACGGGACTCGATCCCGGGACTCCAGGATCATGACCTGAGCTGAAGGCAGTCGCTTAACCAACTGAGCCACCCAGGCGCCCCAACATTTTTTTTTTTTAAATGACAGTTGCAGAATCGTGGAGTGTTTTTACATTGATCTTTTGCTAATGCAATTAGCAGTATGGTTTGCATGTATAACTTAATAAATCCTTGAATCATAAAAAAAAATACTCCAGTATTCCAACTATTGCAGGGCACAGTAAAATCTATTCATGGTTGTTATAAGGGTTGTTTACACATATTGTGATACGATTATTCATGAGGTAATTAAACATCCTTGTCCCCTTTGAAATTAAGTGAGGCCATGCTACTTGTTTCAGCCAAGAAATTATGAATAAAAATGGCCTACATTTTTTTCTCAGTGGAAACATTCTTAACCAATGTATAATTCTCTACAATCGATTCCCTTTGTCATGATGATTGTAAAAGTAGCTCTTGAGATGAAACTTCTGTCATCCTGGAGCTTTAAGTGACTATAATGAGCTACTTTAAATATGTAGCATGAATAATTTTATGGCATTAAGCAACTGAAATGTTGAGGTCATTTGTGATTGTAGCATACTCCAGTGTTAATTAAATAAGAAAACCATTAAATCCCACTTGATTGTGGTGAATGATTCTTTTAATGTACTGTTAGATTCAGTTTGCTAGTATTTTATTGAGAATTTTTGAATCCACAGATATTGGCATGTAGTTCTCTTTTTTAGTGGCATGTGTATCTGGTTTTGGTATCAGGGTAATGCTGGCCTCATAGAAAGAATTTGGAAGTTTTCTTTCCTTTTCTTTCTTTTCTTTCTTTCTTTCTTTCTTTCTTTCTTTCTTTTTTTTTTTTTTTTGAATAGTTTGAGAAGAACTGGTATTAAGTCTTCTTTTTTTAATTTAAATTCAATTAGCCAACATACGGTACATTAGTTTCAGATGTAGAATTCAACAATTCATCAGTTGCATATAACACCCAGTGCTTATCACATCTCATGCCCTCCTGAATGTCCATCACCCAATTACCCCATAACCCCACCCACCTCCCCTTCAGCAACCCTCAGTTTGTTTCCTATAGTTAAGAGTGTCTCATGTTTTTTTCTCCCTTTTTGATGACTTCCCATTCAGTTTTTCTTTCCTTCCCCTATGATCTGCTGCACTGATTCTTATGTTTGGTAGAATTCACATGTGAAGACATCTCACCCTAGGCTTTTGTTTTTGGGGGATTTTTGATCACCAATTCAATTTATTTGCTAAGGAAACAATCAACAAAACTAAAAGGCAACCTGTGGAATAGGAGAAGATATTCGCAAGTGAAATATCTGATAAAGGGTTATTATTATCCAAAATCTATAAAGAGCTTCTCAAACTCAACACCCAAAAAACAAACAATTCAGTTAAGAAATGGGCAGACGACACGAATAGACATTTTTTTTTTTCCAAAGAAGACATATAGATGACCAACAGACATAAAAAGATGCTCAACATCACTCAACATCAGGGCACTGTAAATCAAAACTACATTGAGATATCACTTCACCCCTGTCAGAATGTCTAAAATCAACAACACAGGAAATAACAGGTGTTGGTAAAGGTGTGGAGAAAGGGTAACCTCTTGCACTGTGGTGGGAATGCAAACTAGTGCAGCCACTCAGAAACAGTATGGAGGTTCCTCAAAAAGGTAAGAGTAGAACTATTTTAGAGTTCATCAATTGCACTACTACATATTTACACAAGAATAAGAATACTAATTCAAAGGGATACATGCACCCCAATGTTTTTAGCAGCATTATCTACAATAGTCAAATTATGGAAATAGACTAAATGTCCAATGACTGATGAATGGATAAGTATGTGGTATATATATATTACTTATTATATATATATATATATATATATATATATATATATATTACTCAGTCATCAAAAAGAATGAAATCTTGCCATTTGCTTGACATGGGTTGAGCTAGAGAGTACTATGCTAAGCAAAATATGTCAATCAAATAAAGATAAATACCATATGATTTCACTCATTTGTGGAATTTAAGAAACAAAACAAATGATCATAGGGAATAAAAAAGACAGAGAGAGGTAAACCAAGAAATGGACTCTTAACTATAGAGAACACACTGATGGTTACCACAGGAGAGGTGGGGAGGGTGGATCAAATAACTGATGGGGATTAAGGAATGCACTAGTTTTGGTGAGCACCAGGTTCTGTATGTTAAGTGTTAAATCACTAAATTGTATATCTGAAACTAATATTACACTGTATGGTAACCAACTGGAGTTTAAATAAAATTAAAAAAAAAAAAAAAACATTAAATTGAGATAACAGTCATGCCATGGCAGCTTTCATAAGGAAACCAAAATCTAAGCTTGTAAATGCCTTAATGTTACAAAATTGATAACTAAGGTCAATCAATTGCAAAGAGCCAACTAGCCTTTAAGCTATAGCTAGTTAATACTTTTCTTTTTTTTTTTTTTTTTTTTTTTTTTTAAGATTTATTTATTTATTTATTTGAGAGAGAGAGAATGAGAGACAGAGAGCATGAGAGGGAGGAGGGTCAGAGGGAGAAGCAGACTCCCTGCCGAGCAGGGAGCCTGATGCGGGACTCGATCCCGGGACTCCAGGATCATGACCTGAGCCGAAGGCAGTCGCTTAACCAACTGAGCCACCCAGGCGTCCCGAGTTAATACTTTTCTTATTTTGCTTCTGTCTTTTGCTTATAAAAGATTTTCCCCAAGCTCCTGTTGCTTCAGCATTCCTAATCACTTCTGGTTTGGTACTGATCTGAATTGATTTTTGCTCAAATAAACTTAATTTTTAAAAATATGCCTCATCTTACCTTTTAACACTAAGTTATCTAAAGTGATATGCCAGTACATACCCAATGACAGGTAATTGTGCTTTAGAAACATAACAATGCCCAGTAAATTCTTAATAAAAGGTGGAATATCTATAAGCACCCAAAGTAGGAAAATTACTTGTGAGCATATATGAAATACACTCCAGGTACTTGGCAAAACATAACATGTTATAAAGTTTGAGATTCTGAAATGAGCTGAAAAGACTATACTTTCAGGGATCATTTCTATAGTTTGTTACTGAAATGAGCTGAATATCTTACTGCATCAGCAGAAAACAGTAGAATTTGATTTCTTAGTAAAATTTGGTTTTACTTGGATTTGTGCTATCTGGGGTAAACAAGTTATATATTTTCACATAACTTCAAAACTGCGTTGCTTATTTTTTCAAAGTTTAAAAATCTTTAATTTTAACTTTTACATTTTATTTTGTTATAAATGCATTTATTATATCTTAAATTTTTGATTTTTTAAATAAAAATGAGATATTTTTATTTTTTTATTTTTTTTAATTTTTTTTTATTGTTATGTTAATCCCCATACATTACATCATTAGTTTTAGATATAGTGTTCCATGATTCATTGTTTGTGCATAACACCCAGTGCTCCATGCAGAACGTGCCCTCCTCAATACCCATCACCAGGCTAACCCATCCTCCCAACCCCCTCCCCTCTAGAACCGTCAGTTTGTTTTTCAGAGTCCATTGTCTCTCATGGTTCTTCTCCCCCTCCGATTTCCCCCCCTTCATTCTTCCCCTCCTGCTACATTCTTCTTCTTCTTTTTTTCTTTCTTAACATATATTGCATTATTTGTTTCAGAGGTACAGATCTGAGATTCAACAGTCTTGCACAATTCACAGCGCTTACCAGAACACATACCCTCCCCAGTGTCCATCACCCAGTCACCCCATCCCTCCCACCCCACCCCCCACTCCAGCAACCCTCAGTTTGTTTCCTGAGATTAAGAATTCCTCATATCAGTGAGGTCATATGATACATGTCTTTCTCTGTTTGACTTATTTCGCTCAGCATAATACCCTCCAGTTCCATCCACGTCGTTGCAAATGGCAAGATCTTATTCCTTTTGATGGCTGCATAATATTCCATTGTATATATATACCACATCTTCTTTAGCCATTCATCTGTTGATGGACATCTTGGCTCTTTCCACAGTTTGGCTATTGTGGACATTGCTGCTATAAACATCGGGGTGCATGTAGCCTTTCGGGTCCCTACTTTTGTATCTTTGGGGTAAATACCCAGTAGTGCAAAGATGTCAATCCTACCTAGAGCAATCTACACATTCAATGCAATCCCCATCAAAATACCATCCACTTTCTTCAAAGAAATGGAACAAATCATCCTAAAATTTGTATGGAACCAGAAAAGACCCCGCATAGCCAGAGGAATGTTGAAAAAGAAAAGCAAAGCTGGCGGCATCACAATTCCAGACTTCCAGCTCTACTACAAAGCTGTCATCATCAAGACAGTATGGTACTGGCACAAAAACAGACACATAGATCAATGGAACAGAATAGAGAGCCCAGAAATGGACCCTCAACTCTATGGTCAACTAATCTTTGACAAAGCAGGAGAGATATTTTTATTTTTATTTGTGGAATTCAATACATTTATAGACTGTTGTAGTTGATAGATGTCATCTGTCATTTTGTTTTATGTTTTTAATTATATTACTTTGATATTTATTTCTCTTTTGCTATGCATAGTGCATAGTGTTTTTTTCTCTGTAATATTTTGAAATAAAATTATAATCTCTCAAAATTTTAGTACAAGCTTCAGTAAAATTTTTCCCCAAAAGTTTGAACTATGTTTTGGTTATTGAAGTCAGTGATGACAATATAACTTAGGAAGGATTTTTTTTTTTTTTTTAGATTCTAAAAAAAATATATAAAGTTCAGGATTCTTGTCAATTTCAAATGCTTTTAGACTTTACAGGAACACAACTGCCTATATTTAGGGAAAATGCAAATTCTAACTAAGTAATTAAACAAGATATGGATTGCAGAATTATTTGCTTAAAAGATTTAGAAATAAAAGGATTATGGGGAAAATGAAACCAGAATTCAAATCAAAAGGAAAATAATAGAGAAAAAAAACAAAATTAGTTCTTTCATAGAAAAGATGGATAATCTTATAGAAAACTGTTCAAGAAAAAAGACAAGATGTATAAATTAAAAATATCAGTAATAAAAGAGGTCATTTGACAAAATTCAATATGCATTAATTTAAAAAGAACACTCGAGATTCCAGTCCAAGATGGTGACAGGGGAAGATTTTCAAATCTTCTCTTCCATGGAACACACCAAATTGCACACACCTATTAGTAGAGCAATTCTTCTTGAATAACTAAGGACAAACTGAACAACGTCTGCACAAAAAAAAAGATAAAATTGAAAAAGAGAACAGCAAGAGAGACAAAGAGATAGTAATGAAAAGAATTCTCTTCCATGATGCTGCAAACTACATTGGGACGGGATAGTACTGAGGGACTGGGAACAGATTCACCTGACCTTGTGTACAGAAAAAAAGCCATAGTTTAAAAGAGCAACTAGTTTATAAAAGAGCAGACCCCAGAACTCTATCAAATAGCAGAGGAACTGCTGAAACTCACTCTGGGTTAAGAGGGACTGGAGAGCAACATGGTTTATTCTCCATGTCCACTTTGAAATCGAAGATCTGAGCAGGGTCTAGATGCCATAGCCAATTTGCTGCTTCAGCAAACTCTGGGTCCCCTAGCCTACACCAGCAACCAATAAGGTGGATCATAGGGAAACAAAACAAAACAAAACAAAACAAACAAACAAATAAAAAACCCTGCTATATAAAAAAGCAGCTAGCTACAATGTAATACTACTCAGCCAACAAAAAAAATGAAATCTTGCCATTTGCAATGACATGGATAGAACTAGAGGGTATTATGCTAAGCAAAATAAGTCAATCAGAGAAGACAATTATCATATGATCTCACTTATATGTGGAATTTAAGAAACAAAACAGGGGATCATAGGGGAAGAGAGGAAAAAATAAAACAAGACTAAATCAGAGAGGGAGACAAACCATAAGAGACTCTTAACTCTAGGAAAAAATTGAGGGTTGCTGGAGGGGAGGTTGGTGGGGGGATGGGGTAACTAGGTGATGGACATTAAGGAGGGCACTTGATATAATGAACACTGGGTATTATATAAGACTGATGAATCACTAACCTCTACCTCAGAAACCAATAATACATTATAAAGTACTTAATTAAATTTAAATTTAAAAAAAGAAAAAAAAAAAAGAGAAGCCAGCATATAAAAGAGCCAGCCCTAGAACTCTGCTAACTGCAGGGAAGGGGGGAAGCTGCTGGAACATTCTCCAGGTGGTAGGGATGGTGGACATTTTTTATGCTCTCCCTCCACCTTTACTAATTGAATGGGAGCAGAGCCCCAAAGCACTAACCAGCCTGACATCTTATCTAGCACAGTAGAGTACTAGCCCACATCAGTCCAAGATGCTGTGGGGCACAGATAAAAAAAAAAAAAAAGGCTCGGTTAAAAACAACAAAGTCAAGCAGAGAAAGACAATCATATGGTTTCACTTATATGTGGAACATAAGGAATAGCATGGAGGACATCAGGAGAAGGAAGGGAAAAATCAAAGGGCGGAAATCAGAGAGGGGATGAACCATGAAAGACTATGGACTCCCGGAAACAAACTGAGGGTTTCAGAGGGGAGGGAAGGGGGAGATGGGTTAACCCAGTGATGGGCATTAAGGAGGGCACGTATTGCAATGAGCACTGGGTGTTATACGCAAATAATGAATCATGGAACTGTACTAAAAACTAATGAAGTACTGGGGCGCCTGGGTGTCTCAGTTGTTAAGCGCCTGCCTTTGGCTCAGGTCATGATCCCAGGGTCCTGGGATAGAGCCCCGCATCGGGCTCCCTGCTCTGCGGGAAGCCTGCTTCTCCCTCTCCCACTCCCCCCCTGCTTGTGATCCTGCTCTCACTGTGTCTCTCTCTGTCAAATAAATAAATAAAAATCTTAAAAAAAAAAAACAAAACAAAACACAACAACTAATGAAGTACTGTATGGTGACTAACATAACATAATAAAAAAATAAAAATAAAAGAACAAATAATATATAAAAGAGACAGCCCTATAACTCCTACAAATGGTAAGCGGATTGTTTGAATTCTCCCTGGGTGGGGGTACTGACGGATATGATTTATGCTCCCCCTCCACCTTGGAGGCACAGACTGGTGCACAGTCCTGGTGCCCTAACAGGTCTGCGACCTTAGTGAGCCTTGGACCCCTATGCCACACCAGCCCCAGCTATCACACCAAAAGGGGCCACAGAATGATGCATACCAGGACACTCCTGGTTATCACTCATTACAGTAACAGCTTTTGGGCCAAGGTGACACAGGTACAAAGGACCCTGGAATATTCTAGGTCCACACAACTTCAACTTCAGATAGATGGCTCGCTAGTACACCTAGGGTGCATGGTGTTCCAGAATATCCTGGATAATATCTGCTTCAGATCTAGCTTACCTGCCTGTGTGGAGTGTCCCAGAACACCCCCACCTCCACTGGTCTCAGGACTAGCCACCCAGTCAAGGCACCCCCTGCACTGATCACACCAGGAGACCTTGGTTTGCATCCAGTTCAGCTTCAGTTATCCTACCAGATTGCCCTCAGTGTGGCTTGTGACCACTTCAGATTAAGCTGTGCTGAAAGGGCCTCCAATGTACAGAGTGCCACAGGACCACTCAGCCTATGCCCTGCCTTAGCTTCAGTTGCTCCTCCAGAGTACCCTCTGTGCAAAGTCCTGGAACATAACAATTTACATCCACTTCAGCTTCACCTACCCTGCTGAGGTGCACTCTGCCTAGAGCCCTGGGTCCCAATGGATTTCACCCACTGCAGTTTCAACTATCCTGCCAGGGCACCCTATGCACAGATTGCCCAGGGACCTCTCAGGCCCCACACTGTCTCAGCTCCAGCTATCCTTCCAGGGCATCCTCTGCACAGAGAACCCTAGGACACTATGGTTTGCATAATTTCACCTTCAGAAGTTTTGCCAAAGTGCCCTCAATGCATAGAACCCTGGGACACACCAACCTGAGCCCATTTCAGCTTTACCTGTCCTGCCAGGGTGCCTGCTGCATAGAAATCCATGGAAAATATTGGTCTGTATCCCACCTCATCTACAGCCACACTGCCAGGTCATCCTCTTTGTGGATATTCCCAAGACACACAGGATAACACCCACTTCAACTTCAGCTATCCTGCCAAGGTTCCCTCAGCATGTAGAGCCTTGGGCTAACCCACCTTGCACCCATATTAGCCTTATGTATTCTGCCAGTCACCTGCTGAATGGAGAGCAAAGGGACCACACCAATCTGTGTGCACATCAGGTTTAGCTGTCCTTCCTGGGTGCCCACTGTGTGGAGAATCCCTAGACCCCCAGCCCATGACAGCCAGTTATAGTCAGTCAGCAAAACTCACAAGCACAGACAATCTACATAGCAAATGACCATACACAAGACCATTCCTTCCAGTTTAGGAGATGTAGTTGTTCTGCCTCATTCATAGAAAGAAACACAGAAAGTCAAGCAAAATGGGGAGACAGAGTAATATCTTCCAAAAGAAAGAACTAGTTAAAACCTTAGAAAAGCAACTGAAAGAAATGGAGTGAGCAATATGCATGATAATAACTTAAATAATGATCATAAAGAGGATCTACTGGACCAGAAAGAGTGTAAGAAGTCAGTGAGATCTTCAATAAAAAAGATAGAAAATATAATAAAAGAATCAATATCTGAAATAACATATATACTAGAGGTATATAAGTGGATGAAGAACAACACATCCACAATCTGGAAGTCAGGAAAATGGGAAGAACTCAAACTGAACAACAGAAAGAGAAAAGAATTTTTAAAATGAGGATAAGCTAGGGGATCTCTTGAACAACATCAAGGGAAAAACCATTCCATGAAAGGTGCCCCAGAAGAAGAAGAGAGAGAAAGAAGCAGAAGACTTATTTGAAGAAATAATAGCTGAAAACTTTCCTAACCTAGGGAAGTAAATAGACATCAAGATTCAAAAAGCACAGAGTTGCAAACAAAATAAACCCAAGGAGGTTCACACTACAACAAATAATTAAATGTCAAACATCAAAGAAATTTTATTTTAGAATGTCCTTGAACTCAAATGACCATCAGTTTAATATAGACTGCTATATATTAAGATGTTATACATGAACTTCTTGTAAAGACAAACACAAAATATATAATAAATAGACAAAAAATAAATAGATTGAAAGAAAGCCAAATATAACATTACAGAAATATCAATCAGAAAGAAAGAGTGCAAGAGAAGAAAGAAACAGAACTATGACAGCCAGAAAACAAATAAAAGTTGCATACCTATCAATAATTATTTTATTTTATTTTATTTTTCATTTCATTTCATTTCATTTCATTTCATTTCATTTCATTTCATTTCTTCATTTCATTTCGTTTCATTCCATTCCATTTCAATTCCAGTGTAGTTAACATACAGTGTTGTATTAGTTTCAGGTGTACAATATAGCATTTGCAACAATTCCATATATTACTTAGTGCTCATCAAGATAAGTATATCCTAAAAAAAAGATAAGTGTATCCTTAATATCCTTCACCTATTTCACCAATCACCCCACCAATCTTCCCTCTGGTAACCATTCGTTTGTTCTCCATAGTTAAGAGTCTGTTTCTTGGTTTGTCTTTTTCTTTGTTCATTTGTTTTATTTCTCAAATTCCACATTTGAGTGAAATCAGATGGTATTTACCTTTCTCTGACTGGCTTATTTTGCTTAGCATTATGGTCTTTAGATCCATCCATGTTGTTGCAAATAGCAAGATTATACTTTCTTATGGCTGAATAATATTCCATTGTATATATTTATATACCAATTCTTCTTTATCTTTGCATCTAATGATGGACACTTAGGCTGCTTCCATAATTTGGCTTGCATCTAATGATGGACACTTAGGCTGTTTCCATAATTTGGCTATTGTAAATAATGCTGCAATAAATATCCTGCAGCATATGCTTTCAAATTAGTGCTTTTTATTTCTTTGGGTAAATGCTCAGTAGTGCAATTACTGGATCATAGGGTAGTTCTATTTTTTACATTTTTGGGGGAACCTCCATACTGTGTTCCATAGTGGCTGCACCAGTTTGCATTCCCATCAACAGTGCATGCAAGTTCCTTTTTCTCCACATCCTTGCCAATACTTGCTGTTTCTTTAGTTTTTCATCTCAGCCATTCTGACAGGTGTGAGATGATATCTCATTGTAGTTTTGATTTACATTTCCATGGTGATGAGTGATGTTGAGCCCCTTTGCTTGTGTTTGTTGGCCATCTGTATGTCATCTTAGGAGAAATGTCTGTTAATGTCTTCTGCTCAGTTTTTAATTGGATTATTTGTTTTTTGGGATGTTGAGTTGTATAATTTCTTGATATATTTTGGATACTTACCCTTTATTAGATATGTCATTTGAAAGTATCTTCCCCATTTGACATGTTGTCTTTTAGTTTTGTTGGTTGCTTCCTTCTCTGTGCAGAAGCTTTTTCTTTTGATGTAATCCAGATAGTTTATTTTTGCTTTTGTTCCCTTTATCTCAGGAGACATCTACAAAGATGTCGTTATTGCCAATGTCAGAGAATTTACTGCTTGTGCTCTCTTCAAGGATTTTCATGGTTTCTGTTCTCACATTTAGGACTTTAATCCATTTTGAATTTATTTTTGCGTATGGTATAAGAAAGTGTTCCAGTTTCATTCTTTTGTATGTTGCTGTCCAGTTTTCCCAACAGCATTTATTGAAGAGACTCTTTTGCCCATTGCATTCTGGCCTCCGTTGTCAAAGGTTAATTGACCATATAATCATGGGTTTATTTCTGGACTTTTTATTCTGTTCCTTTGATCTGTGTGTCTATTCTCTGTCAGTACCATATTTGTTTGATTACTACAGGTTTGTAATATAACTTGATGTCTGGAATTGTGATACATCCGTTTATTTTGTTTTTCAAATTTGGCTGTTTGGCTTTTCTGAGCCTTTGGGCTCCATACAAATTTTCTGGATAATTTGTTCTAGTTCTGTGAAAAATTCTCTTGGTATTTTGATAGGGATTACATTAAATCTGTAGATGGCTTTGGGTAGTATAAGTATTTTAGCACAATATGTTTTTCCGATCCAGAGCATGGAATTTTTTTTTTTTCATTTTTTCGTGTCATCTTCTATTTCTTTCATCAACGTTTTATAGTTTTCAGTGTACAGGTTCTAAACCTCTTTGGTTAAGTCTATTCCTTGATATTTTATTATTTTTTGTGAAACTGTAAATGGGATTGTTTTTAAATTTCTTTTTCTGATGCTTCATTGTTAGTGTATAGAAATGCAATGGGGTGAGCCGCAGCCTTTTCGAGGGAGTGGTTGTGTGTTCGCCATCTTAGGAAGTGAGTGTGCCGGGCCTTGCTCCCAGAAGATGTTCTCGTCTGTGTAGCATCTGGCGCGGGCGAACCTCTTCAAAGCGCCCCACCTGCAACTGGTACACGATGGCCTCACGGGCCCTCGCAGCAGTCCTGCGGGTCCCCCGGGTCCGCCCCACCGTTCCCGCAATCTGGCAGCAGCCGCCATGGAAGAGTACATTTGCGAATATGGCTCCTTGAAGTTTTATGCACTGTGTGGCTTTGGTGGGATCTTAAGTTGTGGTCTGACACACACGGCTGTCGTTCCTCTGGATTTAATGAAATGCCGTATGCAGGTGGACCCCCAGAAGTACAAGGGCATATTTAATGGATTCTCAGTTACACTTAAAGAGGATGGTGTTCGTGGTTTGGCTAAAGGATGGGCTCTGACTTTCATTGGCTACTCTATGCAGGGGCTCTGCAAGTTTGGCTTTTATGAAGTTTTCAAAGTCTTGTATAGCAACATGCTTGGGGAGGAGAATGCCTATCTCTGGTGCACATCATTATATTTGGCTGCTTCTGCCAGTACTGAATTCTTTTGTGACATTGCCCTGGCTCCTATGGAAGCTGCTAAGGTTCGAATTCAAACCCAACCAGGTTATGTCAACACTTTGAGGGATGCAGCTCCCAAAATATATAAGGAAGAAGGCTTAAAAGCATTCTACAAGGGAGTTGCCCCTGTCTGAATGAGACAGATACCATACACCATGATGAAATTTGCCTGCTTTGAACGTACTGTTGAAGCATTGTACAAGTTTGTGGTTCGTAAGCCCGGAAGTGAATGTTCAAAGGCAGAGCAACCGGTTGTAACATTTGTGGCAGGTTACATAGCTGGAGTCTTCTGTGCAATTGTTTCTCACCCTGCTGATTCCGTGGTATCTGTGTTGAATAAAGAGAAAGGCAGCAGTGCCTCTCAAGTTCTTCAGAGACTTGGATTTAAAGGTGTATGGAAGGGACTCTTTGCCTATATCATCATGATTGGCACTCTGACTGCACTACAGTGGTTCGTCTATGACTCTTTGAAGGTCTACTTCAGGCTCCCTGGCCCTCCTCCACCTGAAATGCCAGAGTCTCTGAAGAAGAGGCTTGGGTTAACTCAGTAGAATGATCAAAGCAAAGGTGGACTGAATGTGCTTGTTGATCAGTGTTGAGGAAAGTGCAAGAGGAACTTTTATATATTTGACAGTGTAGGAAATTGTCTATTCCTGGTATAATTACTGTAGTCTCTTGCCTAAGGCGAGGGTTTCAAACCCACTGTTGAAATAAACCCAACTATTCATGAAAAAAAAAAAGAAAAAAGAAATGCAATGGATTTCTGTACATTTATTTTGTATCCTGAGACCTTACTGAACTCATTTCTCAGTTCTATTGGTGGAGTCTTTAGGGTTTTCTATATATAGTATCATGTCATCTGCAAACAGTGAAAGTATTATTTTGTCTTTACCAATTTCAATGCCTTTAATTCCTTTCACTTGTCTGATTGGCATGGCCAGAACTTCCAGTACTATGCTGAATAAAAGTGGTGAGAGCAGACATCCTTGTCTTGTTCCTGACCTTAGGGGAAAAGTGCTCAGTTTTTCAACACTGAGTATGATGTTAGCTGTGGGTTTTTCATATAAGGCCTTTATTTTATTGAGGTATGTTTCTTTTAAACCCATGGTTTTTATCATGAATGGATGTTGTACTTTATCAAGTACTTTTTCTACATTTATTGAAAAGATCATGTGTTTTTTTAATCCTTCTCTTGATGTGATGTATCATGTTGACTATTGTGAAAATATTGAACCACCCTTAAATTCCACAAATAAATCCCACTTGATCATGGTGAATCATTTTTTAATGTATTTTTTATTTGGTTTGCTAATATTTTGTTGAGGGTTTTAGCATCCATGTTCATCAGAGATATTGGGCTGTAGTTCTCTTTCATTTGTGGTGTCTTTATTTGGTTTTGGGATCAGGGTAATGTTGGGCTCATAGAATGAATTTGAAAATTCCCCTTCCTCATATATTTTCTGGAATAGTTTGAGAAGAATAAGTATGAACTCTTCTTTAAAAGTTCAACAGAATTTGCATGTGAAGATGTCTGTTTGTGGATGTTTTGTTTGCTTTTTGGGGGTGAGATTTTTGGTTACAGAGTCAAAGTCTTTGCTGGTTATTGGCCTGTTCAGATTTTCTATTTCTTCCTGTTTCAGTTTTAGAAGGTTATATGATTCTAGGAATTTATGTTATATCTTTTAGGTTGTCTATTTTGTGGGAATGTAATTTTTCTTAATATTCTCTTACAATATTTTGCATTTCTGTGGTGTCAGTTGTTAGTTCTCCACTTTTTATTTTGTTTGAGTCCTCTCCCTTTGTCCACCCCACCCTTTCTATGATGAGTCTGGCTAGAGGTTTATTAATTTTGTTGATCTTTTCAAAGAACCAACTCATGGTTTCATTCATGTGTTCTATTTTTTGTTTGTTTGCTTGTTTTTTATTTGTTTATTTATAATTTATTACTGTTCTAATCTTAATTATTTCCTTCCTTTTGCTGGTTTGGGATTTTGTTTCTTCTTTTTGTAGTTCCTCTAGGTGTAAGGTTAGGTCGTTTATTTGAAATTTTTCTTCCTTCTTGAGGTAGGACTGTATTGCTATAAACTTCCTTCTTAACAAGTGCTTTTGCTGCCTCCCAAAGATTTTGGACTATGTTGTTTTCATTTTCATTTGTTTCCATGTATTTTTTTATTTCCTCAATGTTTTTCTGTTTAACCCACTCACTGTTTAGTAGTATATTATTAAACCTCCATGTTTTTGTGTTCTTTCCAGATTTTTTTCCTGTGTTCTATTTCTAGTTTCATTGTATTGAGGTCAGAAAAGATTCAAGGTGTAAACTCCATCTTTTCAATTTTTTTTTTCAAACTTGTTTTGTGGCCTAATATGGGATCTATTCTGGAGAATGTTCCATGTACATTTGAAGAAAATGTGTATACTGCAGTTTTAAAATGGAATGTTCTGGGGCGCCTGGGTGGCTCAGTCGTTAAGCGTCTGCCTTCGGCTCAGGTCATGATCCCAGGGTCCTGGGATCGAGTCCCACATCGGGCTCCCTGCTCGGCGGGAAGCCTGCTTCTCCCTCTCCCACTCCCCCTGCTTGTGTTCCTGCTCTCGCTGTCTCTCTCTCTGTCAAATAAATAAATAAAATCTTTAAAAAAAATAAATAAATAAAATAAAATGGAATGTTCTGAATATATCTATTAAATCTATCTGGTTTAGTGTGTCATAAAAGCCACTCTTTCCTTGACTTTCTATTTAGAAGATTTGTCCATTGATGTAAGTGGGGTGTTAACTTCCCCTACTATTGTTGCATTATTATCAATTACTTTCTTTATATTTTTTTATTAACTGATTTTTGTATTTGGGTGCTCCCATATTGGTAGCAAAATCTTTAGTTGTCATACCTTCTTGTTGGATTATAGCTTTAATGATTATATACTGTCCTCTTGGTCTCTTGTTAATGTGTTTTTTTAAAAAAAAAAACTTATTATATTTTAATCCAATTAATTAACATATAATATATTATTAGTTTCAGAGGCAAAATTCAGTTATTTATCCATTGCGTATAACAACCAGTGCTCATTACATCACGTGCCTTCTTTAATGCTCATCACTCAGTTACCCCATCATCCCACCCATCTCTCCTCCAGCAACCCTCAGTTTGTCTCCTATAGTTAAGAGTTTTTTTTAATGGTTTGTCTCCCTCTCTGATTTCATCTAATTTTATTTTCCCTCCTTTCCCCTATGATCCTCTGATTTGTTTCTTGATTTCCACATATGAGTGAAATCATATGATGTCTTTCTCCGATTGACTTATTTCTCTTAGCATAATAGCCTCTGGTTCCATCCATGTCATTGCAAATAGTAACATTTCATTTTTTTGATGGCCATTGCATATATATACAACATCTTCTTTATCCATTCATCTGTTGATGGACATCTGGGCTCTTTCCATAATTTGGCTATTGCGGACATTACTGCTGTAAACATTGGGGTGTAGGTGTGCCTTCAGATCACTACATTTTTATCTTTGAGGTAAATACTTAGTAGTGTAATTGTTGCATTGTAGGGTAGCTCTATTTTTAACTTTCTGAGGAATGTACATACTGTTTTCCAGAGTGGCTGTACTAGCTTGCATTCCCACCAACAATGAAAAAGTTTCCAGTTTCTCTGCATCCTCGCCAACATGTGTTTCCTGACTTAATTTAAGCCATTATGAATAGTGTGATGTGGTATCTCATTGTGGTTTTTGATCTGTATTTCCCTGATGCCAAGTGATGTGGAACATTTTTTCAGGTGTCTGTTGGCCATTTGTATGTCTTCTTTGGAGAAATGTCTGTTCATGTCTTCTGCCCCTTTCTTGACTGGATTATTTGCTTTTTGGGTGTTGAGTTTGGTAACTTCTTTACAGATCTTGAGTACTAGCCCTTTACCTGATAAGACATTTACAAATATCTTCTCCCATTCTGTAGGTTGTCTTTTGTTTTTGTCAATTGTTTCCTTTACTGTGCAAAAGCTTTTTATCTTGATGAAGTCCCAACAGTTCATTTTTGTGTTTGTTTCCCTTGCCTTTAGAGACATGTCTAGCATGAAGGTGCTATGGCCTAGGTCAAAGAGGTTGCTGCCTGTGTTTTCCTTTAGGATTTTGATGGATTCCTGTCTCACATTTAGGTCTTTCATCCATTTTGAGTTTGTTTTTGTGTATGCTGTAAGAGAATGGTCCAGTTTTATTCCTCTACATGTGGCTGTCCAATTTTCCCAACACCATTTGTTGAAGAGACATCTTTTTTCCATTGGATATTTTTCCTTGCTTTGTAGATCAGTTGACCATAGAGTTGAGGGTCCATTTCTGAGTTCTCTATTCTATTCCATTGATCTATGTGTCTGTTTTTGAGCCAGTACCATACTGTGTTGATGATTACAGCTTTGTAATATAGCTTGAAGTCCTGAATGGTCATAACCCCAGCTTTGGTTTTCTTTTTCAACATCCCTCTGGCTATTTGGGGTCTTTTCTGGTTCCATACAAATTTTGGGATTATTTGTTCCAGCTCTGTGAAAAAATGTTGATGGTATTTTGATAGGGATTGCATTAAATTTGGAGATTGCCCTGGGTAGCATAGACATTTTAACAATATTTGTTCCACCAATCCATGAGCATGGGAATGTTTTTCCATTTCTTTGTGTCTTCCCCAATTTCTTTCATAAGGGCTCTGCAGTTTTCAGAGTACTGATCCTTAACTTCTTTGGTTAGGTTTATTCCTAGGTTTGTTAAAGTTTTAAAGTTGATTTTGTCTGATATAAGTATTTCCATTCCAGCTTTTTTTTCACATCCATTTGCATGATAAATGTTTCTCCATTCCCTCTCTTTTAATCTGCATGTGCCTTTAAGTCTATAATGAGTTATTTTAGGAAGTATACAGATTCATCTTATATTTTTATCCATTCCATCACCCTACAACTTTTAATTGGAGCATTTAGTACATTTATATTCAAAGGAATTATTGATATGTATTTCTTTTATTGCCATATTTTTATTTTGTGTTTGTTTTTGTAGGTTTTCTCTGTTCTGTTCTTCCCTTGCTCTATTCTCTTACCATAGGTTAGCTTTCTTTTTAGTGATATACTTGGATTCATTTTCTCTGTCTCTCTTTCTCTCTCTCTCTCTTTTTTCATATCTATTACTGGTTTTTGATTTGTGGTTATCATTATATTTTTATATAACATCTTCTTCCTATAACAGTCTATATCAAGGTGGATGTTACTTAAGTTTGAATTTCTTCTTTACTCCTATCCTCCCTATGTTTTAAGTATATGATGTCATGGTTTACATTCTTTTATTTTGTGAATCCCTTGACAGATTTTTACAGATAATACTTATATTTACAGTGTGTGTGCTTCATATTTTTCTTATTCTTACTTGTGTTCTTTCCTTTCCACTCAAGGAGTCCCCTTAACATTTATCATTGGGCTTGTTTAATGGTCATGAACTCCTTTAGGTCTTGTTTGTCTGGGAAACCCTTTATCTCTCCTTCTGTTCTGAATGATAGCCCTGCTAGATAGAGTATTCTTGGCTGCAGAGTTGTTTTATTTTTCCTTTCACCACTTTGAATATATTTGACCTGCAGAGTTTCTCCTGAAAAAAATCCACTGATACCCTAATGGGGTTTCACTTGTATGTAATTCTCAGGCTTATTTTAAAATTCTCTCATTATCACTATTTTTGACATTTTAATTACTCTTTGCCATGGGGTGTACCTCCTTAGGTTGATTTTGTTAGGGGCCCTCTGTGTTTCCTGGATATCTGTTTCTTTTCCCAGATTAAGGAAGTTTGCAGTTATTATTTCTTCAAGTAAATTTTATATTCTTTTTTCTTTCTCTTCTTGTATCCCTATAAAACAAATGTTATGTTTGATGGAGTCTCTGTGTTCCTTATGTCTATTCTCATTTTGCATTTTTTTTCTCTCACTTGCTCAGCTTGATTACTTTCCATTATTCTGTACTACAGGTCATTCTTCTGCTTCCTGTAGCCTGCTATTTATTCCATCTAGTGTATTTTTAATTTCATTAATTGTGTTCTTAATCTCTGATTCATTCTTTTTATGTTTTCTATCTCTTTTTTAAGGTTTTCACTGATGTCCTCCACTCTTTTCTCAAGTCCAGTGAGTATCCTTATGATAATTATTTTAAATTGTCTATCAAGCATATTACTTATCTCTCTTTCACGTAGGACTCTTGTCGTGGTTTTGCCCTGTTCTTTCATTTGGGACATATTCCTCTGTGTTTTCATTTTGTCTAACTCTCTGTGTCTATTTCAGTGTGTTAGGACAGTCAGGTAAGTCTCCTGCTCTTGAAAGTACTGGGCAGGGTGCACAGTTTTAAGAAGGTGGTGCTGGTCCATTGCCAGAGTGATGTGCCTCCACAGCCCAGACTGGCCAGCCAGGCTGATCTGCAAAGCACATGTTGGTAGGGTGTGTAGTGCCCCAAACTTGTGTGTCCCAGTCCTCTTCTACAGTGCACATACAGCTGCTGCCCAGAGCATGGCCTGGGGACCAATTCTGCAAAATGCACACTAGCAAGGCATACAATGCCCACATGTTTTGCCTGCCAGTCCTCCACCACTGGGGATGTGATACTGCTCTGAGATCTGGGCTGTTGGGGTCCTGATCCACAAAGTTCAAACAGGAAGGTTGCAGTTTTAACAACCTACAGCCGTGATCCATGGGAGGTTACTAGTTGCTTGGCTAGAAGGAGGCCTTGTAAAGCCTGCAGTTGTTGGGAGATGAGGTTTTGGCAAGTTTTGTGCTGGTCTTCTGGGGGAGGGGAACTGCATCACTGGGACTGAGGTCAGCCTGGCTGGCAAGTGTTAGCAAGTTAGGTGCAGTGTTAGAAAGTTATGTAGTAACTTGCAGTGTTAGCAAGTTAAGTAGTAAATGCCAACACCATGATGTTTCCCACAGGTAGCCTTGTGATTACACTGTCAGATGAGAGAGGGAAATGGCACATGCCAGCTCTTTTGTTCCTGGAGGAGTCTCACAGAAAAATCTGTCCCTCGGGGACACATTCTGTGATTAGTAAATAACTGTCCTTCCCATATGCCCCACGTGTTTTTCAAACTGCTATTTTTATGCTGTATCTCTGTGGCCTGTTTGTTGTGCTGTCTTTTTAAGGGTAGGGATTCAGTTTTCTCTAGCCCTCCCTGCTCTTTCAGAGCTGAGCCTTCTCATTTTTATTAAAGCTCTAGGCTTTAAGTCCTAGTGGCTGCAGGAACTCATGAAATTCAGCTCCTTTAGTTTTAAGAGCCAAAGTCTACAAGGATTTGTCTTCCCCATGCAGGCATCTCCATGTGATAGTCTTTTTCTCTCCCCTCTCCATGCTTGTGGCTCCTTCATCCTGTGGAAAGACCTGCAAATCTGCTTAGCTCACCACAATATTTCTGCCCTTCTTACCCTCCTTGATGTGGTCTCTTCTCTCCATTTAATTGTGGAATTTTTCTGCCTATCACCTTATGGTTGGTTTCTGGTTTATTTACACTGATGTGTTATCTAGTTTTAGCCATATGACAAGGTGATGTTAGTGTCCTCCTACTCCACCATCTTCACCAAAAGATGAATGAATACCTTTAAATGTAAAGGGCCTAAATGCTCTAGTAAAAATACTTGGGATAGTAGAATGGATACAAAACGGCGCCCATGTATATGTTGCCTACAAAAGACTCAACCCAGGCCTAAAAGAACATACAGACTGAAAGTGAAGGCACACAAAAACATTTACTATGCAAATGGAAACAAAATAAAATCCAGGGTAGCAATACCTGTATCAGAAAAAAAATAGAAATTAAAAAATACTGTAACAAAAGATTAAATAAAAAGGCACCAAATAATGACAAAAGGATCAATCCAACAAGAAGATATAATAATTGTAAATATCTACACACCCAGCTGTAGAGCACCAAAATACATAAAGCAAATATTAGCAGACATAAAGAGAAACTGATAGTAATACAATAGTATTAGGAAATTTTAACACCCCCACTTACATCAATGGTTAGATCATCCAGGCAGAAAATCAATAAGGAAAGAATGTCTCTGAATGACACACTAGACCAGATGGACATAATAGATATACATAAAATATTCCATCCCAAAACAACAAAACACACATTCTTTTCAAGCACACATGTAATATTCTTCAGAATCTATTACATGTTAGGCCAAGAAACAAGCCTCAATAAAATTAAGAAAATTGAAATTATACAAAGCATTTTTTTCTGACCATGACACGAAGAAATTAGAAATCAATCACAAGGGAAAAAAAAGTGGAAAAACACAAACAAATGGAGACTAAACAACATGATATTAAACACCAATAGGTCAATGAAACAATTAAAGACTGAAAAATAAATGGAAACAATTTAAAATGAAAACATGATAGTCCAAAATCTTTGGAACACAGTGAAAGCAGTTCTAAGAGGGAAATACATAGTGATACAGACCTATCTGAAGAAATAAGAAAAAGCTCAAATAAACACTCTACTATTTCAACTAAAGAAACTAGAAAATACAGAAAAAAAAAAAAAGACCAATATGTATAAGGAAAGTAGTAAACATCAAAGGATAAATAAATGACAGAGAGATTAACAAAAAATACAAAAAGTCATTGAAACCAAGAGCTGGTTCTTTGAAAAGATAAAGAAAATTGATAAATCTTTAGCTGGACTCATCAAGAAAAACCTGAAAGGACTCAAATAAATAAAAATCAGAAATAAAAGATAAGTAACCACTGCCACAACAAAACTGCAAGGAATTATAAGAGAATACTATCTATATCTATATCTATATCTATATCTATATCATCTATATCTATGTAGCTACATATATATATATATATATACACACATACATATATATATATATATATATATATATACACATACAAATTGGAAAACCTAGGGGTAATATGTTCTCAAAAGCATACAATCTTCCAAAATTCAATCAGAAAAAAATATAAAATCTGTGCAGACCAATTACTAGTAAAAAAAAAAAAAAAAAATCAGAAATTTAAAAAAACTACCAAAAATTAAAATCCAAGACCAAAATGATTCACAGTGAATTCTACCAAACATTTAAAGAAGTGTTAACACCTACTCTCCTCAAACTATTCCAAAAATAGAAAAGGAAAGAAAACTTTCTAATACATTCTTTGAGACCAGGATTACCCTGCTACCAAACCAAAGACACACAAACAAAAGCTATAAACCAATTTCCTTCACGAACATAGATTCAAAAATCCTCAACAAAACAAACTGCATTCAACAATCCATTAAAAGAATCATTCATCACATAGGATTTATTTTGGGCATGCAAGAATGGTTAAATAGCCACAAATCAAATATTGTGATTCATTGCATCAACAAAATAAAGGATAAAAATAATGTGATCCGTTCAGTAGATGCAGACAAAAACATTTGACAACATTCAATTCCATTCATGATAAAAACTTTCAAAAAAGATGGTTTAGAGGAAACACCTCCACACAAGAAAGGCCATATATGAAAATCCCATAGCTAAAATCATAATGAATGATAAAAAAAATGAAAGATTTTCCTTTAAGATCAGGAACAAGACACAAGAAAGGCCATATATGAAAATCCCATAGCTAAAATCATAATGAATGATAAAAAAAAATGAAAGATTTTCCTTTAAGATCAGGAACAAGACATGTGTGTCCACTGTCATAGCTTTTATTCAAAATAGAACTGAAAAGTTGTAGTGACAGCAATCAAACAAGAAAAAGAAATGAGGCACCCATACCAGTGAAAAAAAGTTAAAACTGTCACTATTTGCAGATGACATAGTACTATACATAGAAAATCCTAGTGACTCCACAAAAATATAGAAGTAATAAATAAATGTATTAAATTTGCAGTATACAAAATTAATACCTAGAAATTGGTAGTGTTTCTATACACTAATAATGAAGTAACACAAAGATAAATTAAGAAAACAATTCCATTTACAATTGTACAAACAAAACAAAACAAAACACGTCAGAATAAACTTAACCAAGGAAGGAAAAGATAGGGATGCTGGGAAAAAAAATAATTAAAAAATTGGAGATGACACAAATAAGAAGGTAATCCATGCTTATGGATTGATTAGAAGAATAAATATTGTTAAAATGTCCATACTATTCAAAGCAATTTACAGATTCAATGCAAACCCTATCAAAACACCAGCATCATTTTTCAGAGAACTAGAACAAATAGAACTAAAATTTGTATGTAACCACAAAAGACTGGAAGAATCAATGCGATCTTGAGAAGGATGAACAGAACTGGAGGTATCACAATCCTAGATTTCAAGATATACTAAAAAGCTGTAATAATTAAAACAATATGGTATTGGCACAAAAAGAGACACATAGATCCATTGAACAAAATAGAAACCCCAGAAATAAACCCATAATTATATGGCCAATTAATCTATGACAAAGGAGGCAAGAATATACAATGTAGAAAAGACAGTCTCCTCAATAAATGGTTTTGGGAAAATTTGACAGCTGTATGTAAGAGAATAAAAATGGACCATTTTCTAACACCATACACAAAAATAAACTCAAAATAGATTAAAGACCTGTACGTGAGACCTGAAACCATAAAAATCTTGGAATAGAACACAGTCAGCAATTTCTGTAACATTGATCATAGGAACTTTTTTCTAGATATGGCTGCTAAGGCAAGGTCAACAAAAGCAAAAAAAAAAAAAAAAAAAAAAAAAAGTTGAATGCTGTATTTGACCCATAAGATAGTTTGCTGACCCTTTGCCTAACACATAGTGAATGATGATCAGAGTTAAAGTTGGATATTAAATATAAGGTGAAAATCTTTAATTTTTGGAAAGCATTCACATAAAACATATGTAGTTTTTAAAAATGAAAATTCCAGGGCACCTGGGTGGCTCTGTTGGTTGGGCATCTGGCTCTTGGTTTCAGCTCAGGTCATGATCTCATGGATCATGGGACTGAATTCCATGCTCAGTGGGGTGTCTGCTTGGGGTGGGTCTCTCCCTCTTCCCCTCCTCCCACTCATGTGCTCTCTCTCTCTGAAATAAATAAATCTTTAAAAAATAAAATAAAAATTCCATTTTAGTGAAATTAAATCTGAGTACTTCAATATAAATGTAAAAGCTGTCAAAGACAGTTAAAATTGGACAGGCACCTGGGTGGCTCAGTTGGTTAAGCATCTGCCTTTGGCTCAGGTCATGATCAACAATTTTAAGATTGTTTGTTCTGGTTCTGTGAAAAATACCTTTGGTATTTTGATAGGGATTGCATTAAATCTGTAGATTGATTTGGGTTGTATAGACATTTTAACAATATTTGTTCTTCCAAAATTTAAGCATGGAATGTCTTTCCATGTTTTTGCATCATTTTGAATTTCTTTCATCAGTGTTTTATAGTTTTCAGAGTAGAAGTCTTTCACTTCTTTGTTAAGTTTATTCCTAGATACTTTATTGTTTTGGGCACAACTGTAAATGGGATTGTTTTCTTAATTTAATTTTCTGCTGCTTCATTATTAGTGTATAGGATCATCATTGAATATTTTAACAACTAAGTAAAGCAAATGTAAATATTGAAATGACAGACCAACATGCAAATATTATGTTCCCAAATGATAAAGAAATGAAACTATTAATGAAAATTGGAAATGGAAGCAGATTGAAAATAATATATTAGCTGATTACTTGTAATATATGATGAATGGTTGCAATTTTACACTGACAGATTAAATAATGGAAATATAAGTACATTCAAGTGTACAAAGGTGAATTATAAGAAATACATTATTCCATAAAACTGAATGGTGAAGGACAGAGAGTGGAATGGAAATATGGGAAAATATGTAAACACAATTATTGGTCATAATATTAAATCAAGAGATACTATCTGAAGAAATAGAGTACTAATGGAATTATACAAAGTTGTAATGATAAAGATTGTCACTAAATAAAATATTCAAACTGAAGGTTAAATATTAGGGAATGAAAAGCAAAACATACCACAGAATGCACAGTAAATAACACTGAGATAAATTAGAATAATTGAGCTGAAATTTAAAGAAATGTAAATGGATAGGAGAGAAAATGATAAATGTATAATATGGGCAAAAATAATCTAATATTTACTTCATTGGAACCCCCAAAAGAAATCAAACATCTTAGTCAAACAATATTTAATAATGTAATTCAGGGAGGTTATCACCAAAATAGTGACATAGGTTGGTCTTGACTTCATTTTTTTAATCTTTTCATTTTATTTTACTTATTTTATTATTTTTTATTATTATGTTCAGTTAGCCAGCATATAATACATCAGTTTTTGATGTAGTGTTCAACGATTCATTAGTTGTGTATAACACCCAGTGCTCATTACCTGTGAACAAGAAGAACAAATAAAAACGACTTAAGAACAAGATACCTGTGAAAGAATCCTATGGGAGTGAGACTTAACCACCCTCTTACACCTCAGAGACCAGGACAGACTGCATTAGAAGGGTATAGGAAGTGGCAACATGTTGACTGCATTGCCTCTCCCCCAGTCCAGTGCAGCACCACACAGAGAGGTCTCTCTTAAGCAACTGGTTACTCCATGGGAAAAGAGAACCCAGAAGGCACAACCAGTCCCCTCCAGCATTTTGGGTTTCTTTTTGAGAGCCCCTACTCTGATTTTGCACCATCATGATTGCAGAAAAACCTGTGTGGCTCAATAATTGAGAATTAGACTGTGACAGAGAAGAGGGGAGGGGCTTGCAACAGTCAGCATATGAATTTTGACTGAGTTTATACATGCAGTGCCCAAGTTGTAATCCCAACTAGCCTTGTTCATTGGCAGAACCAAGTTGAGAACACACTTTGACCAGGGAACTCAGTAAAGTGCAGATGTGCCCAATATGGCTCCTCCACCAAGGAGTACTGGCAACCCCAGAACCCAGTTTTCCCATGCCCAGGCAAGGTGCTGAGTCACAGCCCCACCCACTATGGAGACTGCCTTCCAGCCTCATCTGATCAGAAAGGCTGGCAATGACTCCTAGAAATTGTGAAGACTTGCAGTGTTCAAGCCAAGGGGCAGGTCAGCAGAGCTAATCATCCCCAGAGAAAAACCTATACTGGGCATGGAAGATTCCAATGATATGAACAGGCAAGGGATTAATTCATAGCCCAGGCTGAGGGTATCTCCTGGCCCCTCACAACTAGAAAGTCTATTTGGAAAATTGGGAGTAGCATATAACAGCCCCTTCTCTTCCTGCCCAAGCAGAGTGGCTGAGACAGAGCCCCACCTGTTATGGCTCCTGGTCCAATATGATCAGAAGAGCTATTGAAAACACCAGAAAGAAGTGTGGCTTAGTGGTGCTCAACCCAAAAGAAAAGCAGGCAGAGCTAATAGTTTACAGAGCAAAGCCAGTGGCCCTGCCCTGACAGGAAACTTGGGGTGCAGGTTGGCTTGAGTTAAGACAATAAACAAAGAAATTTACTGGTTTTAGAGTTTTCTTTTGTTTTGTTTTTTTAACTGTGCCCAGGCAGGGAATCTAATCCATAGTCCTACTCATCACTGAATACAACCTTCAGCCAGTCTAATCAGGAAAACAAACCAGAGAAATGGGAAGAAGCTGTGAAGCCCATTAAACAGTCCTTTGTACAGTGTCACTTTAACAAAGAGCACAGCCTGTGCTTTCACCCATCTGCAGAGCAAAACTAATGGCTTGACATGACCAAGGAATTCAGTGCCTGATTTGGTTCCCCAAACAATGAGCCATACAGGCCCTGGGTCCCCATCCTGTCTCCTTTCCAGGGCAGAGAGGCTATTCATAGCTCCAACTCTTACTGAATATAGTACCCAGTCCTGAATCTAGTAAGCCTGATGAGAGAATCCAGGCAACTTTGGAGCCCAAATTTATTTATTTTTTTTATTATGTTCAATTAGCCAACATATAGTACATCGTTAATTTTTGATGTACTGTTCAATGATTCATTAATTGCGTATAACACCCAGTGCTCATCACCACATGTAGCCTCCTTAATCCCATCACATTGTTGCCCCTTCCTCCTATCCCCCTCTCTTCTGCAACCCTCAGTTTGTTTCCCAGAGTCCAGAGTCTCTCATGATTTGTCTCCCTCTATGATTTCTTCCCATTCAGTTTTCCATCCCTTCCCCTGTGGTCCTCCATGCTATTCCTTATGTTCCACATATGAGTGAGACCATATGATAATTCAATCTCACTTGTGTAGTGAACAAAACCAGCAGTCCTATCCCATTGTTCTCAGCACACCCCCCTCCATTCTTGTCCTCAGAGCTCAAAAAGTTGCCTCACCCTAAAATAGATCATAATAGCAGATCCCACCTACCCAAAGACATTACCAGCAGACATGACCAGAAACCCAAAGTGAGATGACAGGTGAAAACCTGTCTCTGCCAAAGCTAACTTGTAAAACTGAAAAAGAAACCTGATTATTCAAATGTGCAGATACCAACTTACAGAATAAAAGATTATGAAAAAACAGCTAAATATAACACCACCAAAGAACACAATAAAGTTCTAATAAATGATTTTAAAGAAACGGAAATCTGTGAATTGTCAAAGGACTCAGAATAATCATTTTAAAGAAGTTTAATAAAGTACAAGAACACACAATCAACTAAGTGAAATTAGGAAAAGAATGTATGAACAAAATGAAAATATCAACAAAGCAACAGAAAACAACAACAAAAACCCTAGAAATCCCAGAGGTAAAAAACACAATAATTAAACTGAAGATTCAATAGGGAGTTTCAAAACTATACCTGTAACGCAGAAGAAAGAATCAGTGACCTGGAGAATAGGACATTAGAAATTATCCATTGGAGGATAAAAAACAAACAAAAGAACAAAACAAAACAAAACAGAAAAACACACAAAACACTGAAAAAGAGTGAAGAAAGACTGTGAGACTTCTGGGACACAATGAAAAGAAGCAATATTTGTGTTATGGGAATTTTAGAAGGAGAAGATAGTATATTTAAAGCAGAAAGTATGTTTAAAGCAATAATGGTTGAAAACTTCCTGAACCTGGGGAGAAAAATGAACATCCAGATCCACCAGGTCCAAATGATGCCAAATAGATTGAACCCAAATAGGGGTATGACAAGACATATTATAACTAAATTGTCAAATGTCAAAGACAAAAAAATAATAATAATTTTAAAAGCAGTAAGAGAAAAGAGATACTTTATGTACAAGGGAACCCCCTCCCATAAAAACATTGGTGGATTTCTCAACAAAAACATTTCAGGACAGGAGAAAATAGAATGGCATATTCAAAACTTTGAAAGAAAAAAACCTCTCAACTAAGAATACTATACTCAGTGAAGCTGTCCTTCAGAAATGAAGGAGGGCCAAAGGCTTTTTCCCCCAAAATAAGTTCATTTTCACTAGTCCTGCCTTACAAAAAAATACCTTTAAGAGTTCTTTGAATGCAAATAAAAGGATGCTAATTAACATCATAAAGACAAAGAATCATTACCAAGTCTTATGTAGAACAGCTTTATTATTTTGTTCTAGATATTTTATGTCTTCAGGTCTTACATTTAAGTCTTTAAACCATTTTGATTAATTTTTTGAGTGGTATGAGATAGGGTATATATGTGTAAGTCATCATGGCACCTTTCATTGAAGAGACTGTCTTTTCTTCATCGAGTACTTTTAGCTCTCCTGTCAAATATTAGTTGACTGGATATATTTTGGTATATTTCTGGGCTCTCAATTTTGTTTCATTGGTCTATTTGTCTGTTTTTATGGCAGTATTATACTGTTTTGATGACCATAGCTTTATAGTATAGCTTGATATCAGAGAGTGTGATGTCTCCTGCTATGTTCTTCTTTCTCAAGATTTCTTTAGCTGTTCAGAGTCGGTGATATCACCTAAGTTTTAGGAGTGTTTTTTTCTACCTCTAAAAAATGTTATTGGAATCTTTATAGGGGTTGCATCAAATTTATAGATGGCTTTGTCAGTATTGCCATTTTAACAATATTAATTCTTCCATTCATGAACATGGGATATTTTTCCATTTATTGGTGACTTCTTCAATTTCCCTAATCAATGTCTTCTAATTTTCACAATAGAGATATTTCACTTCCTTGGTTAAATTTATTTCTAAGTATTATATTGTTTTGATGGTATTGTGAAAAGGATTGATTTCTTTATTTCTTTTTCAGAAAATGCACTGCTAGTGTATAGAAATGATATTGATTTTTGCACGCTAATTTTGTATATTGAAACTTTACTAAATCCATTGATTAGCTCTAACATTTTCTTTTGTTAGGTCTTCAGGATTTTCTATGTATAAAATCATGTCATCTGCAAATAGACAAATTTACATATTCCTTTCTAATTCTGATAACTTTTATTTCTTTTTTTTGCCTGATTGCTCTAAGACTTCCAGTACTATGTTGAATAGGAGTGGTGAGAGTGGTCACCTTTTTCTTGCTCCTGATAGTAGCTGTGGGCTTGTCATATATTGTCTTTATTATGCTGATACATGTTTCTTCATGCCTAATTTGCTAAGAGTTTTTATCATGAATAGATGTTGATTACTTTCAAATGCTTTTTCTCTGTCTAATGAAATAATCATATGATTCTTTTCTTTCATCTTATTAATATGATGTATCACATCAATTGATTTGCATATGTTGGAAAATTATTTAATCCATGGTATAAATCTTACTTGATCATGATGATGGATCCTTTAATATGATGCTGAATTTGGTTGGCTAGTATTTTATTGAGAATTTTTGTATCTATATTCATCAGGAATATTGGCCAATAGTCTCTTCTCTAGCAGTGGCCTTCTCTGGTTTTGGTATCAGAATAATGCTGGCCTCATAAAATGAGTTTAGGAGTGTTCCCTCTTCAATTTTTTTGAAGAGTTTGAGAAAGTGGTGTTAATTATTCTTTAAATGTTTGGTAATTTTACCAGCAAAGCCTTCTAGTGTTGGAGTTTCCTTTGTTGGTAGAGTTTTGATTACTGATTCATTCTCCTTATTAGTAATTCATTGGTCTATTGGTCTCTTCAAATTTTCTATTTCTTCCTGATTCAGTCTTGGTAAGTTGTCTTTCTAAGAATTTTTCCATTTCCAGTAGGGTGCCTAGTGTTTATGGTTGTTCATAGTAGCCTCTTATAATCCTTTGTAGTTCTGTGGTATCAGTTGTAATGACTCCTTTTCCATTTATAATTTTGTGAATTTGGGTCCAATTTATTTTTTTCCTTTGTTAATTTACCTAAGGGTTTGTCAGTTTTCTTTATCTTCTCAAACATCTCTTAGTTTGATTACTTTTTTTCATTGTGTTACTATTTTCTATTTCATTTATTTTTGCTCTGATCTTTATTATTTCCTTTCTTCTGCCAACTTAGATCTCAGTTTGTTCTTCTTTTTCTAGTTTCTTAAGGCATAGAGGTAGGTTGTTCACTTGGGTCTTTCTTAATTCTTAGCATAAGTGTTTATTTCTATGAACTGCTTTGTTAGAACTGCTTTTGCTGCAGTCCATAATTATTTGGCATATTGTGTTTCCATGCTCATTTGTCTCAAGAAACTTTTGTATTTCCTTTCTAAGCTTTGTTGTTCAGGAGTGTTATTTCCCATGCATTTGTGAATTTTCTAGTTTCTAGTTTCTAGTTTTCTAGTTTTCCTCCTATTTGTTTTTAGTTTCATGTCATTGTGGTAAAAGAACATTATTGATATGATTTAAATCTTGAGTGCTTGCTTCGACAGCACATATACTAAGATTTAAATCTTGAATTTACTAAGACTTGTTTTGTGATGTTTTATCTTAGAATATGTTCCATGTGCACTTGAGAAGACTGTGCATTCTATTGTCATTAGGTAAAGCATTCTGTATATGTCTGTTAGGCCCATTTGGTTTATACTATTGCTCAAACCCACTGTTTCCTTATTTATTCTCTGTCTGGGTGATCTACCCAATGTTGAGAGTGGGGTATTAAACTCTCCAAATATTACTGTTTATTTCTTCTTTTATCTCTGTTAAATTTTTGTCTTGTATATTTAGGTGCTCTGATGTCAGACACATAAATATTTATAGTTGTTATATATATATATATATATAGTTATATATAAATACATATATTTATATATAAATATAAATATATAAGTAAATATATATATACATACATATATATATATATATATACTTGATGGATTAGCTCTTTTATCATTATGTAATAACCTTCTTTGTCTCTTTTCATCATTTTTAGTTTATAGTCTATTTTGTTGGATACAAGTATCACTACCTCTGCTGTTTTTTGGTTACCATTTGCTTGAAATAAGTTTTTCCTTCACTTTACTCTCAGTCTATATGTCTCTTTAAGGCTAAAATGAGCCCCTTATAGGCAGGATATCATTGGAGCCTGTTTTTGTTTTATATATTTTTTAATTTTGATCCATTCAACTATTCTGACATTTGATTGCATAACTTAATCTGTTTATGTTTTTTTGTTGTTGCTGTTTTCATTTATTTTTTTAAATTTTATTTTATTATATTATGTTATGTTTAAATAAATTATTGATTAACTCTTACTATTGCCATTTTTTAAAAAGACTTTATTTATTTGAGAGAGTAAGCAAGGGAGAGAGCATGAGAGGGGTGAAGAGGCAGAGGGAGAGAGAGAAGTAGACTCCCTGCTGAGCAGGAAGCCCAATGTGGGGCTTGATCCCAGGACCCCGAGATCATGACCTGAACCGAAGGCAGACTGTTAACTGACTGAGCCACCCAGGCACCCCTTACTATTGCCATTTTGTTAGTTGTTTTTTTTCTTTCTTTTTTTGTGGGTCTATTGTTCCTTGTCTTTTATCTGCTGTCTCTTTTCATGTTTTGTTGTCTTTTGGTATAAATATATTTTGACTTCTTTTTAAACAGATTTATTTATTTGGGGAATAATGCAAGGTGCTCCTACCATGAGGGCAAATGTCATTCATTTTGATGCAAATTTCCACTTAAATCTTTTGGAATTCATGTATTATGACTTAAATTTATTTAAAGATGTATTTGTTATGAAGATCCAATAATTTTCCATCTCTCAGTGATGGGATTACTTGACTTGCTGATTAAAAGAAAACAAAAAAGTTTAGAAGCTCTAAAGGTAAAGCAAGCATCTGGATGCATAAAATCTCAGTGTACTTTAAGGAGTAGGTGTATGCTTCAAATCTTGTTTTCTTTCTTTTTCTCTAAGAATAAAAATAATCCCTAAATAATATCATCTTTATATTGATATTTCTTATTACAATTCCAACAAAAATATTCTTTTTATTGAGATATAATTGACTTACAATGTTGTGTAAATTTAAGATGTATATACACATTGATTTGATACATTTGTATATTCTAATATGATTACCACTGAAGAGCTATTTTTTGTAGAGAGAATAAAGATCTAGTTACCTTGCAACTCTGAATTATATCATATGATATTGTTGACTAAAGTCACTATGCTGTGCATTATATCTCTAAAAATTATTAAACCTCTTGTTGAAAGTTTGTACCTTTGTATCCCCAGTTTTCTCATCCTCACTCCCTGGTAACCACAATTATACTGTTTTTACAAGTTCATCTTTTTTAGATTCCACATATAAGAAACATCATACAGTATTTGTCATTTCTAGTCCAACTTTTCTAACTTATAATCATGCTCTCAGTTTCAACCATGTTGCTGCAAATGGAGAGATTTCTTCCTATATTGTGGCTGAATAATATTTTATTGTATAGAATTCAGAACAAATTCAGTATATAAAATTAATATATAGAAATCTGTTGTGTTTCTGTAAATTAGGAAGTAAGTATCAAAAAGAGAAATTAAGAAAACCACCCCCCCAAAAAAAAGAAGACACAAACAAATGGAAAGATATACCATGCTCATGGATTAGAATAATTAATATTGTTAAAATGTCATACTACCCACAACAATCTACAGGTACGATGCAATCCCTGCCAAAATACCAATAGTATTTTTCTAATAACTTGAACAAATAATCCTAAAATTTGTATGGAATCACAAAAGTCCCTGAATAGCCAAAGCCATTTTAAGAAAGAAGAATGAAGCTGGAGGTATCACAATACCGATTTCAAGGTATATTTAAAAGCTGTAATAATCAAATCCGTATGGTAGGGGTGCCTGGGTAGTGCAGTTGGCTAAGCATCAGACTCTTGGTTTCGACTCAGGTCATGATCTCAGGGTCATGAGATTGAGCCCCACGTAGGGTTCCACACAGTGCAGAGTCTGCTTGAGACTCTCTCTCTCTGTCCCTCCCCTTCTCTCTCTCTCTAAAATAAATAAATAAATCTTAAAAAGAAACCCCATATGGTACAGGCACAAAAATAGACAGATCAACGGAACAGGGTAGGAAGTCCAGAAATAAATGCATACTGATATACTCAATTAATCTATAGCAAAGAAGGCAAGAATATACTGTAGGGAAAAATTCTCTCTTTAATAAATGGTGTTGGACAAACTGGACAGATATATGCAAAAGAATGAAACCTGACCACTCCCTTACACCATATCTAAAAATAAATTCAAAATACATTAAAGACTTAAATATAAAAGCTGAAACCATAAAGTTCTTAAAAGAAAACATAAACAGGAATTTCTCAGACCTTGGCCTTAACAAGATATTTATAGATATTTTTCCTCAGGAAAGGGAAACAAAAGGGAAAATAAGCTATCATGCTACATCAAAATATAATAAAGCTCTACACAGCAAAGGATATCATCAACAAAATTGAAAGGCAACTTTCTGAATGGGAGAAGATATTTACAGATGGCATACCTGATAAGAGGTTAATATCCAAAACATAGAGAATTTATACAACTCAACACCAAAATAAACAAACAATCTGATTTAAAAATAGGCAGAAGACTTCAAAGGACATTTTTTTCCACAGAAGACATATACATGGTCAAAAGACACATGAAAAGATTCTCAATATCACTAACCATCAGGGAAATGCAAATCAAAAATAAAATGGGATATTACCTCACACCAGTTAGAATGTCTAGTATCAGCACACAGGGGATGGCACAAGAAAAACTCTTCCCCAAAACCACTGAGTGGGAAAATGAGAGGGGCTGATTATCACAAGATTTTACAAGCAGTGGAGCTGAAAGTCAGAAGTTTTAGAAGTCTGTGTCATGACAAGGGTTAAGCCTGGCAGGGGTAGAAGTGCTCCTATGGAGAAAGAGGGCAGAGGGGCCAGAGAAGGCAGCATTCTCTGAGGAACCCCTGGGTCACGCTGGGAGAGACAGTACCCCAACTTGGAGTGCATTTGGGAGAGGCTGCACTGCTTTTCCGGAGGCAAAAGAGCTAGGGCACAATTAAGCTATCACATTCATTTGCACATGGGCAGAGACACCTGCTAAGGGCAGCTAACATGGATGCGGGCTTTTTGCTAAGCTTTACCATAAAATCCAAATCCCTGTGCAAAAGCTGTTTATCTTGATGAAGTCCCAATAGTTCATTTTTGTGTTTGTTTCCCCTGCCTTTTGAGACATGTCTAGCAAGAAGTTGCTGCTGTTGAAGTCACAGAGGTTGTTGCCTGTGTTCTCCTCTAGGATTGATGGATTCCTGTCCCACATTTAGGTCTTTCATCCATTTTGAGTTTATCTTTATGAATGGTGTAAGAAAATGGTCCACTTTCATTCTTCTACATGTGGCTGTCCAATTTTCCCAATATCATTTGTTGAAGAGACTTTTTTCCATTGGATATTCTTTCCTGCTTTTTAGAAGATCAGTTGACCATAGAATTGAGATTCCTTTTCTGGAGTCTCTATTCTGTTCCATTGGTCTATGTGTCTGTTTTTGTGCCAATACCATGCTGCCTTGGTGATCACAGCTTTGTAATATAGATTGAAGTCAGGCAACGTGATGCTCCTAGTTTTGTTTTTCTTTTTCATCATTCCCTTGGCAATTCGGGGTCTTCTCTGGTTCCATACAAATTTTAGGATTTCTTGTTCCAGCTCTTTGAAAAATGTCAGTGGTATTTTAATAGGTACGGCATTGGAAGTCTAAATTGCTCTGGGCAGGATAGACATTTTGACAATATTTATTCTTCCAATCCATGAGCATGGAATGTTTTTCCTTTTTGTGTGTGTGTTTTCTTCAATTTCTTTCATAAGTGTTCTGTAGTTTCTAGAGTAGAGATCCTTAACCTCTTTGGTTAGGTTTATTCCTAGTTATGTTATGGGTTTTGGTGCAATTGTAAATGGGGTCAGTTCCTTAATTTGCCTTTCTTCTGACTCATTGTTAGTGTATACAAATGCAACTGATTTCTGTGCATTGATTTTATATCCTGCCATACTGCTGAATTGCTATATGTGATCTAGTGATTTTGGGGCGGAGTCTTTTGGGTTTTCCACATAAAGTATCATGTCTTCTGGGAAGAGTGAGAGTTTGACTTCTTTGCCAATTTGGATGAATTTTATTCCTTTTTGTTGTCAGATTTCTGAGGCTAGGACTTCTAGTACTATGTTGAACCACAGTGGTGAAAGTGGACATACCTATTGTGTTCTTGACCTTAGGGGAAAAGGTCTTAGTTTTTCCCCATTGAGAATGATATTCACTGTGGGCTTTTCGTATATGGCTTTTATGATATTGAGGTATATTCCTTCTATCCATACACTGTGGAGAGTTTTACTGAAGAAAGGATGCTGTATTTTATAAAATGCTATTTCTGCATCAATTGAGAGGATGACCTGTTTCTTGTCCTTTCTTTTATTAATGTGAAGTATTATGTTGATTGATTTGCAGATGTTGAACCACCCTTGCAGCCCAGGAAAAAATCGCACTTGGTCATGTTGAATAATCCTTTTAATATACTGTTGGATCCTATTGGATAGATAAAAAAGCTCTTGCACAGCAAAGAAAACAGTTGACAAAACCAAAAGACAATCTACACAATGAGAGAAGATATTTGCAAATATCTTATCAGATAAAGGGATAGTATCCAAAATCTATAAAGAACTTATCCAACTTAACACCAAAAAGTAAATAATCTAGTCAAGAAATGTGTAGAAGCCATGAACAGACGTTTCTCCAAAGAAGACATCCAAATGGCCAACAGACACATGAAAAATGCTTAATATCACTTGCCATCAGGGAAATACAAATCAAAACCACAATGAGATACCACGTCACACCAGTCATAATGGTTAAAATTAACAAGTCAGGAAACAACAAATGTTGGAGCAGATGTGGGTAAAGGGGAATCCTCTTTCACTGTTGGTGGGAATGAAAGCTAGTACAGCCACTCTGGTAAACAGTATGGAGGTTCCTCAAGAAGTTAAAAATAGAGTTACCTTATGACCCAACAATTGCACTGCTAGATATTTACTGAAAGGTACAAATGTTGTGATCCAAAGTGGCACATGCACCCCAATGTTTGTAAGAGCAATGTCCACAATAGCCAAATTATGGATAAAGCCCAGATACCCATTGCTCAGGAGAATGGATAAAGAAGATGTGATATAGATAGATAGATGATAGATAGATAGATAGATAGATAGATAGATAGATAGATAGATGATAGATAGATAAATAGATAGATATAGACATAGATATAGATATATAGATATAATGAAATATTATCCAACCATCAAAAGGGATCAAATCTTACCATTTACATCAACATGGATGGAACTGGAGGGTATTAGGTTGAGATAAATAAATCAATCAGAGAAAGACATTTATCATATGATTTTACTCATATGTGGAATTTAAGAAACAAAACAGAGGATCATAGGGGAAAAGAGGGAAAAATAAATTAAGACAAAATCAGAGAGGGAGATAAACCATGAGAAGTTCTTAAATATGGGAAAGAAACTGGGGGTTGCTGGAGGGGAGGGGAGTGGGGGAATGGGGTAATTGGGTGATGGGCATTAAAGAGGGCACCTGATGTAATGCACACTTGGTGTTATATGCAACTGATGAAGTACTGAACTCTACATCTGAACCTAATGATACACTATACGTTAACTAATCGAATTAAATAAAATAAGTTAATTAAAAAAATTCAAGCCCCTGCATGGTTGTGTGAGTGCTTTTCTGGGACAAACTGGTACAAGCCACAGGGTGGTGAGACCTTCCCACAGAGGATCAGTGTGTGTGTGCACCATGCCAAGTCCCTAAAATTTGAAGTTTTGAAAACCAGCCACACACTTGTGATAAAATGTAGGGACACTGAGCCATTGCCAAGTTGGTGGACAGTGCAGACACAAACAGGGTGAAGGCAGGGATCCAAAGAAAGCCTGGGACACAAGACAGGAGAATATTCACTCTTCTGTGAATATTCACTCTTCCTGAATAGTAGTGGTGTGAACTCCCCTGTCCAGGAAAGGGAGCATGTCCATGCTATTCTTCACCCCTTCCATCAACAGGGATGGATTTCTTGGATATATCTGCATCCATTTGTAAATCTGTGGCATAAGTATTAATCTCTGAGTCTTTTTTATTTTGGGGGTCCCTCCTCCTAGTCATTCTCTTGATGGGTGGTTGAGGGAATGTATAGAGTCCAAATTATTGACCACAACCCAAGCAAGATGTACCGGTTTTCTTGGGACCTTAGGGTTATTGGCCTCTTGTTTTTCCAGCCTGTTTTCTGGGGGAGGGACCTGCTGCGCTGTTACTCAGGCAACCCTGTTTGGGCAGAGTTGCCCTGCCCCCCCTGTGGCGGGGTATGGGTTCAGTGGGAACCAGTTTTTTGGGGCTTTTGTTCTCTGGCGGCTTTCCCTGGCGGCTTTCCACATCTCTTCCTAGAGTCAGAGCAGGAGAGTCCGATTCCAACGCTCTGCCTTAGAGCAGAGAGATTGCAGTCTGTTCTTCAGTGAGCTCTCCAGGCCACACTATCTCCATTTCTGTCTGTGCTGCTATAAACTGCAGCATCCTGGGTTGTGCACCGCTCTGCAGCACTCCCAGTCCTGCCTCCAGGTAGGGGCACATCTCTGCCCTTTGTGCTTCTAAAACTGCCAGCCGCTCCCAGTTCACACGTATGACCCTGCTGCTCTGGGTTTCCATCCCGGGGGCTGCCCTAAAGTCCTTTCCCAGCCGCTACCGGTCTGCGAGTCTGTGCCCCGTCCCCAGCACGCGAGGTTGTTGCTCACCGGTGGTGTCGGATCCTGATGGCCAGGCTCCTTCCCGCTGCCGTTTATCCTCTGATATCTGCCCGCGGGATCACGGGTCCCTGCTTTGTACCTCAAAACCAACCACCCATGATATTCTGTTTGTAGAGATCGAGATCTATTTTCTTACATCTCAGGCTGATTTTGTGGGTGCTCAGAGTGGTCCGGTAGATATCCAGCTCAATTCCGGGAACCAGTTGGAATAGGGTCCCCTATTCCTCCACCATCTTTTTTTTAAATACATATATTTTTAGAAGAAACATAGATAAATGGAATAGAATAGAAAACCCAGAAATGGACCAACAACTATAAGGACAGCTCATCTTTGACAAAGCAAAAAAAGAATATCCAAGGGAAAAAAGACAGTCTCTTCAATAAATGGTGTTGGGAAAATGACAACAACGTAAAAGAATGAAACTGGACCACTATCTTACACCATACACGAAAAGAAGTTCAAAATGGATGAAAGACCTAAATGTGAGACAGGAAACCATGAAAATCCTAGAGAACACAGGCAGCAACCTTTTTGACCTCAGCAGTAGGAACTTCTTACTAGACATGTTTCCAGAGGCAAGGGAAACAAAAGCAAAAATGAACTTTGGGACTTCATCAAGATGAAAATCTTCTGCCCAACAAAGGAAACAAGAAAACTTAGAGGCAGTCTACAGAATGGGAGAAGATATTTGCAAATGACATATGTGATAAGGGGTTATATCCAAAATCTATAAAGAACTTCTCAAAATCTACACCCAAAAAAACAAATAATCCAATTAAGGAATAAGCAGAAGACATAAATAGACATTTTTCCAAAGAAGATATCCAGATGGCCAACAAACACATGAAAATGTGCTCAACATCACTCACCATCAGAAATATCACCTCACACCTGTCAGAATGCCTAAAGTTAACAACACAGGAAACAATGTATGTTTGCGAAGATGTGTAGAAAAGGGAACCCTTTTACACTATTGGTGGGAACGCATACTGGTGTAGCTACTCTGGAAAACAGCATGGAGATTCCTCAAAAAGTTAAAACTAGAACTACCTTATGATCCAGTATTTGTACTGCTAGGTATTTACCCAAAGGATACAAAAATACTGATTTGAAGGAGCACATGTACCCCAGGTTGTATAGCAACATTATCAACAATAGCCAAATTATGGAAAGAGCCCAAATATCCTTTGGCTAATGAATGGAATATTACTCACTCATCAAAAAGATGGAAATCTTGCCATTTGCAACAACACGGATGGAGCTGGAGTGTATTATGCTAAGCATAATAAGTCAGTCAGAGAAATAAAAATACCATATGATTTCATTCATATGTGGAATTTAAGAAACAAAACAGATGAACATAGGGGAAAGGGGAAAAAGAGGGAAGCATAGTGTAACAGACTCTTAACTATACAGAACAAATTGACAGTTGATGCAAAGAAGGTGGGTGGTGATGGGCTAAATGGGTGATGAGTATTAAGGAGGGCTCTTGTCTTTTTTTTTTTTAATTTTTTTATTGTTATGTTAATCCCCATACATTACATCATTAGTTTTAGATATAGTGTTCCATGATTCATTGTGCATAACACCCAGTGCTCCATGCAGAACGTACCCTCCTCAATACCCATCACCAGGCTAACCCATCCTCCCACCCCCCTCCCCTCTAGAACCCTCAGTTTGTTTTTCAGAGTCCATCGTCAAGGAGGGCTCTTGTCTTATTGAACACTGGGTGTTGTATGTAAGTGATGAATCACTAAATTCTACTCCTGAAACCAATATTACACTATATGGTAACTAGAACTTACACAAAAGAGACTCATAAATACAGAGAACAAACTCGTGGTTTCCAGAGGGAGGGGTGTTGGGTGGTTGGGTAAAATAGGTGAAGGGGGCTAAAAGGTATAAACTTTCAGTGATAAATTAAATAAATCTGGGAAATGAAAAGTTCAACATAGGGAATATAATAAATAATGTAGTAACATTGTATAGTGACAATTACTACATTTATAGCAGAGAGCATTTGGTAATGTATAGAATTGTTGAATCACTAGGTTGTACACATGGAACTAATATAACATTGTATGTCAACTATACTTAAATAATATTTTTTAAAAATAATTCATTGCATATATATATGCAATGAATTATTTTTATATAATTTGCAATGAATTATTTTTATATATTGTGTATGTATATATGTATATATTACATCTTTATCCATTCATGTGTTGATGAAACACTTAGGTTGTTTCCATATCTTGCCTTTGTTAATAATACTGTAATAATCAGGAGAACTCAGGAATCACTTTGATATCCTGTTCTCATTTCATTTGGATAGATGCTCAGAAGTGGCTATTAGTGGATCATATGGTAGTTCTGTTCTCAATTTTTTGAGGAACTTTCATACCATTTTCCACAGTGGCTGCTTCAGCTTGTATTCCCATCAAGAGTGCACCAGGTTTCCCTTTGATCCACAGTCTTGCCAACACTTGTATCTCTTGTCTTCTTAATAATAGCCATTCTAACAGTTGTAAGGTAATATCTCCTTGTATTTTTGATTTGCATTTCCTTGATGATGAAAGATGTTGAGCATCTTTTCATGTACCTAGTGGCCATTTGTGTGTCTTCTTAAAATGTCTATTGAGTTTGTATGCCATTTTTTAAATTGAATTGTGTTTTTCGTTATTAAATTTTATGACTTTTTAAATTTAAATTCAATTAGCCAACATATAGTACATCTTTAGTTTTAATATAATGTTCAATGATTCATTAGTTGTGTATAACACCCAGTGCTTATCAAATCACATGCCCTCCTTAATGCACATCACCCAATAACCCCATCCCCCTACCCACCTCCCTTTTTGCAACCCTCAGTTTGTTTCCTAGATTCAAGAGTCTCTCATGGTTAGTCTCCCTCTCTGGTTTCTTCCCATTCAGTTTTCCTTCCCTTCCCCTATTGTCCTCTGCACTATTCCTTATATTCCACATATGAGTGCTATGAATTCTTTATAGATTTGGATATTAATTATCAGATGCGTGGTGTATAAACATTTTATCCCATTCTGTAGGTTGCCTTTTCATTTTGTTGTTGTTTTGGCTGTGCAGAGGCATTTTACTTTGATGTAGTCTCAGTTATTGATTTTTACTTTTGTTGCTTGTTCTGTTGGGGTCATACTAAAACAAACAAACAAACAAACAACAAACAAACAAACAAAAACCAACCAAACAAAAACATCGCCAGACCAGTGTCGAGGAGCTTTTTCCTATATTTTCTTTTAGAAGTTTTATGGAATCAAGTCTTATGTTTCTTTAATTAATTTCAAGTTCATTTTGGTAAATGCAGTTATCCTGTTTTCCCAAAACCATTTGTTGAAGTGATTGTCTTTTTTCCGTTAAATATTCTTTCCTATTTTGTCAAAGATTAGTTGACCATAGAGTTGTGGGTTCATTTCTGGGATTTGTACTCTGTTCCATTGATCTATGGGTCTGTTTTTGTGCAAGTACCGCACTGTGTTGATCACTCCAGCTTTGTAATATAGATTAACGTCCAGAATTGTGATGTCTCGAACTTTACTTTTCTTTTTCATGATTGCTTCAGGTATTTGGGGTTTTTAGTGGTTCCATATGAATTCTAGGATTGTTTATTCTAGCTCTGTGATAAATGCTGTTGATATTTTGATAGGAATTGCATTAAATGTGTAGAGTGCTCTGGGTAGTAGAGACATTTTAACAGTATTTGTCCTTCCAGTCCATAAGTATGGAATATCTTTCCATTTCTTTGTGTCATCTTCAATTTCTTTCATCAGTTTTGTATAGTTTCAGGGTACAGATCTTTCACCTCTTTAGTTGGGTTTGTTGCTAGGTATCTTACTCTTTTTGGTGCAATTATAAGTGGGATTGATTCCTTTATTTCTCTCTCTTATTTTAGTTTTGGTTTGCTTCATTATTGGTGTGTAAAAATGTAACAGATTTCTGTACATTGATTTTGAATCCTGTGACTTTACTGAATTCATTTTTCCATTCTAGCTGTTTTTGATGGAGTCTTTCATGTTATCTATATAAAGTATCATGTCATCTGCAAATAGTGAAAGTTTTACTTCTTCTTTGCTGATTTGGATGCCTTTTATTTCCTTTGTTTTTCTGATTGTTGTGGCTAGGACTTTCAGTATTTTGTTGAATAAAAGTGGTGAGAGTGAATATCCCTGTCTTGTTCCTGACCTTAGGGGAAAACTTCTCAGTTTTTTTCCCATTGAGGCTGATATTAGTTTTGCATTTTTCATATATGACCTTTGTTATGTTGAGATATGTTCCCTGTAAACCACATTCTTGAGGTTTTTATCATAAGTGGATACTGTACTTTGTCAAATGTTTTTCTGCATCTATTGAAATGATCATATGGTTCTTATCCTTTCTTTTATTAATGTGATGCATTATGTTGATTAATTTGTGAATATTGAACCAAACTTGCAACCCAGGAATAAACCCCACTTGATCGTGGTGAATAATATTTTTTAATATATTGTTAAATTTGGTTTACTAATACTTTGTTGAGAATTTTAGCCTCTTTGTTCATCAGGAATACTGGCCTGTAGTTCTTTTAATGGTGTCTTTATCTGGTTTTGGTATCAGTGTAATGCTGTCCTCATAGATGGAGTTGGAAATTTTCCTTCCTTTTCTATTTTTTGGAACATTTTGAGAAGAATAGGCATTAACTGTTCTTTAAATATTTGGCAGAATTTGCCTGTGAAGCCACCTGGTCCTGGACTTTTGTTTGTTGGGAGTTTCTTGATCTCTGATTCAATTTCTTTACAGGTTATTTATTTGTTCAAGTTTTCTATTTCTTCTTGTTTTAGTTTTGGTTGTTTATATGTTTCTAGGAATTTATGCATTTCTCCCAGGTTGTCCAATGTTTTGGCATATAGTTTTTCATGATATTCTCTTCTAGTTGTTATTTCTGTGGTGTTAGTTATTATTTGTCTTATCTCATTTGTGATTTTATTTATTTGGGTCCTTTGTCCTTATTTTTGATATCTCTGGCTAGGGATTTATCGATTTTATTAATTTTTTCAAATAACCATCTCATGGTTTCATTGATCTTATTAATCTTTTCCATTGTTTTCTTATTCTTTTTTTTTTTTTTGGTTTAGTTTCTATATCATTTATTTATGCTCTCTTCTTTATTATTTCCTTCTTTCTGCTGGCTTTAGGCTTCATTCCTAGTTATTTTTTTATAGTTCCATTAGGTGTAAGTTTAGGTTGTTTATTTGAGATTTTTCCTGCTTCTTGAGGTAGGCTTGTATTGTTATATTAATTTCTCATAGGACCACATTTGCTGCATCCCAAAAGTTTTGGACTATTGTGTTTTCATTTTCATTTGTTTCCATGTAATTATATTTTTTCTGTGATTTTTCTGGTTGACTCTTTCTTTGTTTAACAGCATGTTGTTTACCCTCCATGTACTTGTGGTCTTTCCAGATTTTTTCTTGTTATTGATTTCTAGTTTCATAGAGTTGTGGTCAGAAAAGTTGCATGATATGATTATAATCTTTTAGTATTTGTTGAGCCCTGATTTGTGAACTAATATGTGATCTACTTTGGAAACGATCTCATGTGCATTTGAAAAGAATGTATATTCTGCTGTTTTAGGATGGAGTGTTCTGAATATATCTGTTATGTCCATGTGGTCCAGTGTGTCATTCAAAGCCATTGTTCCATTTTTTTATATTCTGTGTAGATGATGTGTCCATTGTGGTAAGTGTGGTTTTAAAGTCCTCTACTATTATTGTATTATTATCAATTAGGTTCTTTATGTTTGTCATTAATTGTTTTATATATTTGGGTGCTCCTATGTTGGGAGCATAAATATTTACAATTGTTAAATTTTCTTGTTGAATTTCACCCTTTATTATTATATAGTGCCTTTATTTTTATTGTGTTCAGTTAACCAACATATAGTTCATCATTTGTTTTTGATGTAGTGTTCAAAGATTCATTAGTTGTGTATAACACTCAGTGCTCATCACAACACATGCTCTCCTTAGTACCCAACATCCAGCTACCCCATCCCCCCTCCCACCTCCCCTTCAGCAACCCTCGGTTTGTTTTCCAGAGATAAGAGGCTCTCATGGTTTGTCTCCTTTTCTGATTTCTTCCCATTCAGTTTTCCTTCCCTTCCCTTCCGTTATGATACTCTCCACTATTTCTTATATTCTGCATATGAGTGAAACCACATGATAATTGTCTTTCTCTGACTGACTTATTTCACTTATCATAATACCCTCCAGTTTTATCCATGTTGATGTAAATAGTAGGTATTCATCCTTTCTGATGGCTGAGTAATATTCCATTGTATACATATACCACATCTTCTTTATCCATTCATCAGTTGAAGAGCATCCTGGCTCCTTCCACAATTTGGCTCTTATAGACATTGCTTGTTCATCAAAAAGTTAAAGATAGAGCTACCCTATGATCCAGCAACTGCACTACTAGGTATTTACCCCAAAGATACAGATGTAGTGAAAATAAGGGGCACATGCATCCTAATGCTCATAGCATTATATACTGCTTTTTTTGCCTCTTGTTACCATCTTTGTTTTAAACTTTAGTGTGTCCAATATAAGTATTGCTACTCCAGCTTTCTTTTGGCACCCATTTGCATGATAAATGGTTCTCCATCCTGTCCCTTTCAATCTTCAGGTGTCTTTAGGTCAAAAATGAGTCTCTTGTCAGCAAAATATAGTAATAAAGGGAAAAAAAAACAAAAGTGACAAGACAAAAGAAGACAGTAACATACAGTGGAAAAAACCCGTAAGGCTTGCAGAGGATTTTTCTGCAGAAATTTTGCAAGCCAGAAGAGAGTGGCATGACATATTCAAAGTGCTGAATGGGAAAAATCTGCAAACAAGAATACTCTATCCAACAAGGCTATCATTCACAATTGAAGGAATGATAGTTTCACAGACAAACAAAAGCTAAAGGAGTCCGTGACCACTAAACCAGCTCTGCAAGAAATATTAAAGGGTGTACTTGGAGTGAAAGGGAGAGACCAAAAGTGACAAAGACAAAAAAGGATTAAATAAAATCTCCAGAAAAAACAACACAAGTAATAAAAAGGCAATAAATACCTATCTATCAGTAATTGCTTTGAATGTAAACTAAACACTACAATCAAAACACATAAGGTTACAAAATGGATAAAACAAAACAAAAACAAAACAAAACAATCAAACAAACAAAAAACCAAGACCTATTTATAAGCTGCTAACAAGACTCCTTTTGACTGCAGATTTTTCCCATTCAGCACTTTGAATATATCATGCCACTCCCTTCTGGCTTTCCTCTACCTATGTTTTAATTAGATTGTTTGATTTTGCTACTTAATTGTATGAGTTCTTTCTCTTACTCTATGGGTGTATATACATATATATAGATATACATATGTGTACATGCTCACACACACATATATGTACTTTATATGCATTCTTTAATCCCTTGTCAAATATGTGACTTGGAAATATATTTTCATTCAATAAGTTGCCTTTTCAATTTGTTGATTATTTCTTTTGCAGTGCAGAAACTTTTTAGTTTGATGTCTTCCCTCTTACTGATTTTTGTTTCTGTTGCTTGTGATTTTAGTGTTCTATCTAAGAAATTACTACCAAGATAAATACCAAGGAGTTTCTTCTAAGAAATGCCCTGGTTTGTTCTAAGTGTTTTATGATTTTCAGTCTTGTTTTTAAGTCTTTAATCCATTTTAGTTAATTTTTGTGAGAGTTGTAAGATAGATATCCAATTTCAGTCTTCTGTACATAGTTATGCTGTTTTCCAGCACCATTTATTGAAGAGTTTTTCCCCTTTCTCTATTGAGTATTCTTGGCTCCCTTGTCAAATATTAGTTTACCATATGTACGTTTTTGTTTTTTTTTTAAATCCTAGTGAAGAATATAAAATACAAAAGACAAAGACGTTCTTTGTTTAGCAAGAGGAGATCTTTACGTGTTCTGCTATGTTAAAAAGTTAAGGGGACTATAAAAGTGGATATTTCTAACTAAAAAATGTGAATATAAGCATATTCCTAGAATTAACAGTGTTAGAATAAAGTAATAGAAGAGCTTGTAAAGAACATGATTGAATCAGTGAGGGATATAATGTGATGTTGAGTATTTTCCTAAAAGCTTGCTTTCACAGGAAAAACAATATCCCACAGAGTTGTTTTCTTATCTAATGGACACAGTCTCAATACTTATAATGAAAACCCTGCATTAATTTTGCTTTCTGGTGTACTATTGTTATTTGTGGGGTGATTTAAATATTAGACTTGCTAGGGCACAATAACCCAGTTTAAAATTATCTGGCAAGTTGCTCTATGCTCAGCAATACCTCTTTTTCTTTAGAACAATTTTGTTTAACAAAGCTTTGTTGTACTTTTTCAAATACAGTATTTTACTCCAAACCACTGGTTCTGAATACAATCAATAGGACATTGGATGAGAACAATGCAATTAAAGCATAAAAGTCAACAGCATGACTAAAACAACACATATCCCTATATATTCTTAGTTTTCATTTGCAATATGTAAAGTATAAAATTATACTAATTATAACATGATGTTTTATTGGAACAGTTAATAGTTCCTTCTATCTGATGTTATTATTTTCTGTTCAAGTCATATTTTGTGACTTGAAATGATAAAATTGATAAAATTGCATAGCCCAAGCTCACAAAGGTATTTTGAGAGATTATTGTTAAATTTTCCAACTTTTACATTCTACTGAGGCAGACATGAAGCTGTTCTATAGTATATACATCCTTCGAGAAAGGGAAAGTGATAAAAATTAAAAGGAATGAGGTAAAATTTATTCTATTGCCAGGATAATCACTATCCATCTGTGATAACTTAAAGAAATCATCTTATCTTTGAGTATAACTTTTATCCTGTACCAAAAAAGTGGATTTAATAACTTATTATTATATTCAGAGAATAAACATTTATGGAACATCAAGTATATGTCAGATCCTGTACAATGTATTTCAAGTAGTCATCACATTCTTTGTGGTTTGTACATAGTAAGAAATAAATTGTATATTGAGACACAATACACATACATATACATAAAAATAAAACTGAAGCAAGCTTATACTGTTTTCTCTTTCCTCCCTTTTATCCCTTTACCTTGTCTTTTTTTTCCTCCTTTTTTAATTCCATTATAATGCATTTCATTTAAATAAAATATTGTTTTCAACTTATCAAATATGTTTCATAATCAATGAATGGCTCAAAACTACATTTAAAAAAACATTAGGTTGGAGGGAAGATGGCAGTGGAGTAGGACCCTAGGCTTATCTCATCTCACGAACACAACTAGACAACTATCAAATCATCCAAAATATCCCAGAAATTGACCTGAAGACAGTCAGAACAAACTCCACAGCTAAAGGGAGAGAAGACGCCACATCCAAGAAGGTAAGAAGTGCAGAGACATATTTTATAGGATAAATGGACTGAGGGTGCTGTGGAGGGGAGGAAGTCATGGTCCCAGAGAAGTGCAAGAGAGAGAGAGGAGCACACAAGGAAATGCAAATGGAGAATGTTTCCCCAAAGACATTGGCTTGATAAATGAGAGGGGTTGGATTTTGTGTTCTTGCAGCCAGCTGGGCTTAAAGACTAGAGTTTCAAGGGTCAGCAAACTTGGCTGGGAAAGAGTCTGGATGGCACTGCCATGCTCCTGGAGAGAGGGCAGGCAAACAACCTGCGTGTAGACAGTGTCAAAACAGCAATCTGAAGAACACCTGGGTCATACAAGGTTGAGATTATTCACTCTTCTCAGAGTCTGTCCCTGAGAAGCAGCTTTCATGGAGACTCCTCTCTGGGAACAAAAGAGCCAAGTGGCACCATTTCCCTTCCCTGCCCCTTAACATAAACACAAAGTCACCTGTGGGAAGCAACCCAGCACCAAACTGGCTGCCTAATTTACTTACACCAAGCTCCACACCATTGCACTCTGGTGGGACTGCCCTTCTCAATCAAGCTTGCCTCCATCCCAGTGTGATGGATCCTTCCCCCAGAAGAATAGCACAATCCCCTGCCCCCACCACATCTCTAAAGCTTGGAGTTTTAATGGTCAGCAGGCTTACCTGGGATAAAGCTCTGAGGACACTGTACTGTTCCTGGAGAGAAGGCAGGCAAACAAATCAGAGACAGACAGTGTGGAAACAATATTGAAAAACACCTGGGGCACACAGGACAGTGATTAGCCCTATTTATAGTGTCTATCCCTGAGAGGTAGCTTTCAAGAAGACTCCTGTTTGGGGAAAAAAAGAGGTGTCTGGCACCATGTCCATCCTCCACCCTTTGGCATAAACACAGAGCCACCTGTGGGAAGCAACAGAGTGCCCACACTGGCTGCCTAACTTGCTTACACCAAACCCATATCCCTGCTCTCTGGCAGGACTGCCCCTCTCAGTCAAACTTGTCTCAGTCCCAGTGAGGCAGGCCCCTCTCCAAGAATACCAACACAAACCCCTGCCCACACCACATCTCCCAATCAGAGAGTTCTGCAGGGCCTCAGTTCTCATGGAAGTGGTGTCAGATCTCATTTCACAAGCAAACCAGAGTACGCCTAGTTAAAATTTGCCACGTTCAGGCCAGAAACCAAACAATGCCCACTTCAGGCAAGGACAGCCTCTGCAGATAATGACCTGAAGGATAAGGCAGCCAAAACACATCAGAGTGCCTGCAGAACACACAAGAGACATTCCTTGAAGGGGCAGGCCCTGGATACTACATGACCTCTTCTTCATAATGCCATTACTCTCAGGACAAGGAACATATTTGGCTTTTTTAACATACAGAAGAAGGCAAAGACTTGGACAAAATGCCAAGACAGAAGAATTCATCACAAATGAAAGACCAAGATAAGGACAGAGGCAGAGCTCTAAGCAAAACAGATATAAGTAACATGTCTCATGGAGAATTTAAAGCAACAATTATAAGGTTACTCACTGGGCTTAAGAAGAGAATAGAAACAGCAGTGAGACCCTTACCACAGAGATAAAATAGTTAAAAAAGAATCAAACACAGATTAAGAATGCAATAAATGAAATTGGAAATAGGTTTGATGTAATGAACATCAGTCTAGAAGAAGCAGAAGAATTAATTAGTGACATATAAGGGAAAATAATGGAAAATAATGAAACTGAACAAAAGAGAGAAAGAAGTTATGGAACACGAGAATACTTATGGAACTCAGTGACTCCATCAAATGTAATCACATTAATACTATAGGAGTCTCAGAAGAAGAAAACAGAGAAAAGGGAACAGAAAATTTATTTGAGGAAATAACAGCTGAAAACTTCCCTTATCTAGGGAAGGAAACAGACATCCAGATCCAGGAGGCACAGAGAACTCTCATCAAAATCATCAAAAGCAGGGAAACACCAAACCATATTGTAATTAAATTTATAAAAGATACTAATAAAGAAAAAAAAATCTTAAAAGCAGCAAAAGCAGTCCTTAACTTTCAAAGGAAGACCCATAAGGCTAGAAGCAGATTTCTAAACAGAAACTTGGCAAGACTGAATGAAGTGGCATTATAGATATATTCAAAGTGTTGAATGAGAAAAATCTGCAGCCAAGAATACACTATTCAGCAGGGCAATCATTGAGAATATAAATAAAGATAAAGAGTTTCTCAGACAAACAAAAACTAAAGGAGTTCGTGACCACTAAGCCAATCCTGCAAGAAATATTAAACAGGACTCTTTGAGTGGAAAGGGGAGAACAAAAGTGATAAAGACAAGAAAGGATCAGAGAAGATCTCCAGAAACAATGACAAAACAAGCAATAAAATGGCACTAAATAAATATCTATCAATAATTACTCTGAATGTAAGGGGACTAAATGTTCCAATCAAAAAACAGAGGGTCAGAATGGATTAAAAAAAAAAAAAAAAAAAAAAAAACAAAGCTCATCTATATGCTGCTGACAAGAGACTCATTTTTTTATTATTCTTTAAAGATTTTATTTATTTGAGAGAGAGAGCATTGAGCAGTTGGGAAGGGCAGAGTGAGAGGGAGAAGCAGGTTCCCTGCCAAGCAGGGACCCCAATGTGGGTCTCGATCCCAGGACCGCAGGATCACAACTTAAACCTGAGGCAGACGCTTAACCAACTGAGCCACCCAGGCACCCTAAAAGACTCATTTTAGACTTAAAGACACCTGCAGATTGAAAGTGAGGGAATGGAGAAATACTTACCACACAAATGGTTGCCTAAAAGAAAGCTGAAGTAACAATACTTATATCTGCCAAACTAGATTTTAAAACAAAGACTGTAATAAGAGATGAAGAAGGGCACTATATCATAATAAAGGGGACAATACACACAAATATATAACAATTGTAAATATGTATGCACCCAACATAGGAGCACCTAAAAATACATAAAACAGTTAATAACAAACACAAAGGAATTCATTGATAATAATACAATAATAGAAGGGAACTTTAAGATCCCTCTTACATCAATGGACAAATCGTCTAAGTAGAAAATAAGGAAACAATGGCTTTGAATGACACGCTGGACCAGATGGACATAACAGATATATTCAGAACATTCCATTATAAAACAGCAGAGTACACATTCTTTTCAAATGCACATGGGACATTCTCCAGAGTAGATCACATACTGTGTCACAAAACTGGCCTCAATAAATAAAAAGAGATTTATTTTTTTTGTTTTTGTTTTTTTTAAAGATTTTATTTATTTGACACAGAGAGAGACACAGCGAGAAAGGGAACACAAGGAGGGGGAGTGGGAGAGGGAGAAGCAGGCTTCCCGCGGAGCAAGGAGCCCGATGTAGGGCTCGATCCCAGGACCCTGGGACCATGACCCAAGCCGAAGGCAGACGCTTAACGACTGAGCCACCCAGGCGCCCCAAAAAGAGATTTAAATCATGCCATGCACCTTTTCTGATGTTATGAAACTAGAAGTCAACCATAAGAGAAAAATTTGGAAATACCACAAATACATGGTTTTTGTGCTCTCTTGTCCCTTCCTCCATTGAAGGAGAAAAAGAAAAGATGGTTGTCTATGAGCCAGGAAGCAAGCCCTCACCTGACATTAAGTCTGCTGGTGCCTTGATCTTGAACATTCTAGATTCCAGAAATGTGGGAAATAAGTTTCCACTATGTATAGCTACCCAGTTTGTGGCATTTTGTTGTAGCAGCATGAACAGACTAAAACAGCAATTGATACTGAAGTGGGGTGACTGCTATAGAAATACCTAAAAATGTGGATGAGGCTTTGGAACTGGGTAATGGATAGAGACTGGAAGAATTTTGAGGTGCATGTTAGAAAAGTCTACATTGCTATGAATGGACCATTAAGGGTGATTCTGATGACAGCTCAGAGAGAAAGGGGAGGGCTATAAAGTCTTAATCTTCTGAGAGGGAGGAAGAGAAAAAGAATGAATGAGAGAATATATATACTTTTTTCAAGAAATGTGGCATACATTCCTCTTCATTTTGAGGAACAGTCTACTTTCCTCTAACTTTCATCCTTGTTTTTTTCTTCCCCTTTCTGAATTCACACTGAGCAATTTTTTAAAGTTTTTTTTTATTTATTTACTTTTGCAAGAGAGAGAGAATGAGAACAAGCAGGGTAGGGGGTAGAGGGAGAAGCAGACTCCCTGCTGAGCAGGGAGCCTGATGGGGGACTCGATTCCAGGACCCCGGGATCATGACCCGAGCTGAAGGCAGACACTTAACCGACTGAGCCACCCAGGTGCCCCACAGTGAACAATTCTAAACCTTCTTTCACATAACAAGTGAAATATTTGAAAAGAGTACTCATTTGCCTGTATTTTCTCCAGTTTTATTAAGGTTAATTGACAATTGCAATTGCAAATATTTAAGGCATACCACTTGATGTTTCAATATATGTATATATTGTTAAATAATATAAAACAAGCTAATTAACATATTTATTGCTTAAAATAGTTATCTTCTTTTAGTAATGAGAACATTTAAGATAAACCCTCTTAGCAAATTTCAAGCATACAATATAGCACTTTTAACTACAGTCAGTTTTATACATCAGATCCCCAGAAATTACTCTTTTTATATAAATGAAACTTTGTACCCCTTGATCAACATATCCCCATGTCTTGGCAACCACCATTCTATTCCCTGTTTCTATGAGTTTGACTATTTTGGAATTTACATATAAATGAGATCATACAGCATTTGTGTTTTTCTGCATCTGGCTTATTTCACTTAGCTCTCATTTTCCACCACGAGAGTATTTATGGGACCTTCTATAGTCTGCCATTTTGCTGGTGTCACTCCTGAAGTCTCATTTGCATTTTCAGTAGCCTTAATCTCTTCAACCATATTTGTTATAACATTTTCATTAAGATATAATAGATATATAACATTGTGTAAGTTTAAGGTATACAACATGTTGATTTGATACATTTATATATTGCAACATGATACCACTATAGCATTAGCTTAACAGCTCCATGTCCCATAATTACTATTTCTTTTCTGTGCTAACATTTAAGGTTTAGTGTCTTAGCAACTTTGAAGTATATAACACAATATTAACTATAACCACAATGCAGTACGTAATCCCCAGAACTTTTTCATCTTCTAGAATCAAATTTGTACCCTTTAACATCTTCCCAATTCTGCTACCTTCTAGCCCCATCATTAAACTTTGTTACTATGAATTCAGCTTCTTCAGATTCCAAATATAGGTTGTTTCTTCTAGGTTTTTCAGTTTTTTGGAACACAGATGTTTGTAGTAGTCTCTTATGATAATATGTATTTTTTATCAATTTTAATGTCTCTCATTTCTGAATTTATTTATTTGTGTCTTTTGTTTTTTTAAAGCTTTTATTTATTTATTTATTTATTTTAGATTTTATTTTTTTTTTGAGAGAGAGAGAGAACACACAGCGGGGGGAGGGGCAGATGGAGAGGGAGAAGCAGACTCCCTGCTGAGCGAGGAGCTGGACATGGGACTCGATCTCAGTATCCCAAGATCATGACCTGAGCCAAAGGCAGCCACTTAACCAACTGAACCACCCAGGTGCCCCTATTTGGGTCTTTTCTATTTTCCTTTAGTTACTCCAGATAAGGTTTATCAACTGTTTATCTTAAAAAAAAAAAAAAAAATGATCCTAGCTCTTAGTCTTTTGAAATTTTCTATTATTTTTCTAGTTTCTATTCCATTTATTTCCCACTGGACCCACCACACACACACACATACCAGAGCTAGGTGATTAAGGGACATCCCTTGGGCAAGAGCAACTAAAACAAGGACACCATACTTCTACACAAGCTCCTCTCCAGGGGGCCAGCACTCTGGAATGAGGCAGCAGAAGAGCACAAAGGTCACACCCTCAGTTAACATTTCAGTAGGCCTCTGGTAGTGTCAAGTTAGAAACTTATCCCTCAGGCTAGCACTTAAACATAAGTAAATAAGCCCATCTTGCAGAATGGGAGCTTTTAATCAGCTGTCTCAACACTGGGCCCTGGGGTGGATGAGTCCAGGTGCTATCCTATAAGAACTGTTTCTCAGGGCACCTGGGTGGCTCAGTTGTTAAGCGTCTGCCTTTGGCTCAGGTCATGATCCCAGGATCCTGGGATCGAGCCCTGCATCGGGATCCCTGCCTGGCGGGAAACCTGCTTCTCCCTCTCCCATTCCCCTTACTTGTGTTCCCTCTCTAGCTCTGTATGTCAAATAAATAAATAAAATCTCAAAAAAAAAGAGCTATTTCTCAGTTTGCTATAACCTTGTGGGTTTTGTGAACACAAGCAGAAATATCTGTCACAGCTAGATATTTTGAGGCCTTGTCTCTTAGGTGAAAGTCTTAAAAGTTGGGATGCCAGATGTGGGGTTCAAGCTTTAACCTCCTTAGGGAGAATCTCAGGGTTGTGAGTTCCCTCTCAATTGTGGGTGTCCTTATCAGAGGAAAGATTTGTGGAGAAGTTGTATCTTTTATTTATTTTTGGAGTGCCTGGGTTTTGGCCGAGATCATGATCTCAGGGTCCTGGGATCGAGCCCCACAGCAGTGAGATTCTCTCACTCTCTCTCTCTCTGCCCCTCCCACTCGTGCTCTCTCTCTCTCTCTCTCTAAAATAAATAAAGTTTAAGAAAAAGACTTTATTTATTTTGAAAGAGAAAGAGTGTGCCAGTGGGGGAAAGAGCAGAGGAAGAGGGAGAGAAGGAGTCTCCCTGTGGGGCTCCATCTCACAACCCTGAGATCATGACCAGAGCTGAAACCAATTGAGCCACCTAGGCACTCTAAGAGGTTGTATCTTACCCTCTCACACCCACTTCAATGTTTTCTTTTTTTTATTTACCTGATATTTAGGAGTAATTTAGCTAGCTTTTGTTTTTGTTTGTTAGTTTTTCCAGAGGAAATTTTTCTGTATGTAGCAGGAGATTTTGTGTGTCCATTGGAGGAGGTGAATTCTGGATCCTTCTACATTACCATCATGAACCAGAACTCCCTTTTTTGTTTTGTTTTGTTTTTAATCTGCCTCTTTTCTGATCTCCTCTTTCTCCTCAGTCATAGGACTCTGACTTTAATACTCTGGGAGATAAATGGGCTTCTTAACATTGTTCTGTACAGCTGGTGAACCTGAGCACTCACCACTCTCACTTTTCCTCCATGAGAGAGTCCTAGTTTTCTCTTTCTCTAAACTGTGCTGCCTTGGGGGAAGTTGTGATGTTGGCAAAGTTTCTCTTACCCATTCCAATGTGTTCAAACTATTTGCTTCAGTGGAGTTCTGGAATTTCTCCTCTAGAGACCTGGACTTCTACAATGGCCCTTGTGCCCACCAGTATATGCCCAAGTCAGTGTTTTCCAGGTACCACAGCCAAGAGGGTTTGGAGACAGGTCACAGGATCCTGCCAGTTCTACAGCTCTTACAGGGGTTTGCTTATTACTTGGTGTACAGATGGGTGAGACTCCTTTCTGTTTTTTGTCATATGACCTGGATCCCATAGCTCCCACAAGAACACTTTTGTTTGTGAGTAGGTATCAAACTTTAATGTTAAGTGGGAACAAAAATGAAGGACATCTTATGCCACCATGATGCTGATACAACTCTATGACATGATATTTTTATCCCACCATATTCCTACTTGTCTCTTTAAATACATGCTCCCGAATGTTTATATACATTGTGTGACAAGATATATTGTGTACATATTGGATAGTAATAAACTGGACATGGGTTTTAGCACTTTCCTGGTTTAAATGGACATGGTCATTCTCAAAATGTTTCTGTTTAGTCCTGCCAAATGTCATACTTGAGGCTTTTCAAATATACTTGTGGTTTTTTTTCTGTCATAATCCAACATTTGCATTTTATGGGCATCTGGAGACCCACTTTCTGTTGGACCAGCAAATATTATTATCCTGAACTTTTGAAACATGATAGTTTAACAGGGGTTGTTTCTTCTGGATGGCTATTGCCTAAGTTATGTTCAGTAAGTTATGTGCAAATATAACAAAGGGATGTTTTCATGAGATAACATAGGGAAAGTCAATTCACAAAATACCCCATGATGGAATTGTGTGGAATTTACTTTACTAGCAAAGGACAAAGAAAGATCTATGAAAGTAGTCTGGATTATTATGTATTTTCTTGGAACAAGCCACAGATATCACTTATGTGGTAAGAGACTAAGCTATTTCTTAATAGATGCCTATTTCTCTGTTTTTTTGAGGTGCAGTAGACATTGAGAACAACTAATTATTCCTCAAGGTAGACTTGTTTTAGCAATTAATCTGTTCTCTTTTCAACACATGTTTTAATGTATGAGCTTGATGGTGTGCTACCTCAGGAATTTGCCCTTTCTTTTACAAAATTTTCCCCTTCATAAAAAGCCTAGTTACTTCAAATAAAACCTTTGTTTTTCAATTCTTATTTCAATGAAATGGACTCAAGAGGCTATTTTGAAAGTCATAAGTTGATCAATAACTCTTTTGCAGTTTAGTCTCCATTAGCCACAATATTTCATCTGTGCTACCATAAAGAATCCTGTACTTGAATTGCTGAATTGCATATATATATATATATACATATATATGTATATATATATAAATCTCAGAAATAAAGTATATAATTTTATTTATGTTTATTATATATTTTTATTTTTTAGTAAGATGAATCCTTCACATTTATCCTTACATTTAGATTATTACATTAGCCCACTGTTTTAAGATGCTGAAATTATTTTGGATCCTGATGCAGGTAATCAGTATATTAGATATTCTTCTCATCAGAGCATCACCTACATATAAATATTCTTAACCATGCCATTGGCACAATATTTAACAGAGCAAATTTAACACAAAGCTCTACAAACTAAAAACAGAAACTCCTCTTCAACATTCAAACAATTCATCAGTTATACTTTAAGCTTTTTTCTGATAAAAGCAGTTATCTAGATCAGTGATCTTTAAAATATTTGCTTTCACAACGTATCAGAAATCTAAAACCAAGAACAAAATTTAAAAAAAGAACAAAAGTTCAATTATTTGTGCTGAACTTTAAATTGCATGCATATATTGAATATATATATATTATTGTAATGTAATTACAAAACACTTGCAAAAACTGAAATTACAAAAGGGCAAGACTTTTTAAAAATAATTAAAAAGATGCTTCTCTTACCTCAATTAATTATCTTAAAAACTCCTTAGAATGCATAGTCATTTAAGAGACCACTGAACAACAAAACAACTCTATTTTCTACTAATTTTCAAAAGCAATACAATTATTCTTTCTGTTTACTCTATTAAAAAATAAATCAGTGCAGCATTACTTGTTCTTAATGAATAAATGCTGACTTCTAATAATTCATGCTTTAAACTACTTATAAACCACACTTTCCATGATTTATTTTCCAATCATGTCCAAGTTCTGTAATTTTACTATTTTGGAAAAAAAAAAATGGTATCATTCTCTATGACTTCTTCATGATTATTGATTAAAAGCTAACTATCCTATCAGTAAATTTCTCTGAAATCTAAAATGCAATACTTTCATGCCAGGAGACATAACACTAACTCAATATTTGGAGATATAAGAATTATGGAATAAATTATTTTTATAATTACCCAGGTTGTCAGCTATTTGTAAAGATGTGACACATTTCAAAATAAAAGTGAAACTAATAATCCCTAAACCCAGCCCTGGAAAAATAATGTAGAAGGAAGGAGGAGATGGATCATGTGCCCCAATTCTGTATCAGATATATCTCCTGTATTAATCTGCTAGGCCTGCCATAACAAGATATCACAGACTGCATGGCTTAAACAACAGAAATTCATTTCTCACAGTTTTAATGAGTGTAACTCCAAGATCAAAGTGTTGGCAAGTTTGATTTCTCCCAAGGCCTCTTTCCTTGGCTTAAAAGGGTTGCCTTCTTTCTGCGTCCTCACTGGCATTTTCTCTGTGCATGCACATTCCTTCTGTCTCTTCTTCTTTAAGGGAACTAGCCCTATTGGATAAATTTCCATCCTTATGAACTCATTTAACATTAATTATCTCCTTAAAGGTTATATCTCCAAATACAGTTGCATTGGGAATTAACACAACTCATGAATTTTACCCATAATAACTTGCTTTCTTGCCCCAACCACAAATTCACATCCCTCTTGCATGAAAAATAATTTCACCTGATCCAAATAGCCCCAAAAGTCTTAAACCATTCCATCATCAACTCCAAGTCCTAATTCTTACCTAAATGTCATCTAAATCAAGTATATGTAAGTCTAGAAGTATGACACTTCATGAGGCAATATTTCTCTCTGTGAAAACGTGAATTCAAACAAGTTTTTTTCTTTCTAAAATACAGTGGTGAAGAGGCATAAAATAGACATTCACATTCCAAAAGGTAGAAAGAAGAAAGAAGAAAGGGATAATGGGTGCCAAACAAGTCCAAAACCTAGTAAGGGAAATTCTGTTAGACCTTAAGATTAATAATCTTTTGCTCAATGTTCTGCCCTCCAGACCCATGAAGGTGACCATATCTCCTCCACAGCCTAGGCAGGCATCCTGCCTCCTCAACTCTTGTTGGTAGCCCCACCCTACAGCCCTCCATGACTCTGATTGGTGGCCCTGCACTCAAGGGTCTGGGTGGCAACCTGGCCCACTTAAACTGTGACAACAGTTTCACCTTTGAAACTGAGGAGGAGAAAGCCTTGTCTCTTGTATTTGTAGTGGTAGCGGCAGCCCCACAGATGTCTGAATTGGCCTTGGAGTCATTCTTCCCTTTCCTTGAAGAATGACATATGTTTGAAATCATGTAGCTCTTTTGTCCCACCCTGAAGAATCCTACAAATCTGACAGCCTTTTTTAGTTTCATCACATTTCTGTCCCCTTCAGTCCAAATTGACAGTGTCTCTACTGGTACAACCCTATCTCTAATTATGCCCTCTGCTGAAATGGCTGACTAAATCAATGAGTAACACTACAATCTCTCGTTCTCTCTCTCTTTTTTTTTTTTTGTTATTGTTACAAAAATTCTGTTTAATACAGTCTAGGCTATAATAGTCTTGAAATAGTATTTTAATGGTATCCCTAAAGAGAAGAATTTTTTAAATATAAAAGCAGCTAATTATAATCAGAAAAATAAATTCCATAAAAAAATGTATAAAAAATTAGTTTCACATTTCTGACAAATATGAGGTTATTTTTCAGAAGCAATATTTAAGCAACTTGGCTTAAAAGGGTTGCCTTCTTTCTGCATCCTCACTGGCATTTTCTCGGTGCATGCAAAAATAACTCAGAAGTTATTTTTTTACCTAAAAAAGGTAAAAGCTAGATGATTGGACAGCTTTATTTTTGTTTCTGTTGGTAATGGTTTTACTGAGATACAGTTTACACATTTAGCATGTACAATCTGATGTTTTGATGTATACTCTCAAAATTGCACAGCCATCACCATAATCAATTTTAGAATATTATATCACTTAAAAAAGAAAGCACTTACTCTCTAGCCATTACCCTACAAACTCCCTATTCTCTTAATGGGACATTTTATATAAATATAAACATATATTATGCGATACATGCATACAAGACATTATGTGGTCTTTTGTGTCTGGTTTATTTCCCTTAGTATGTTTTCAAAAGACACCCATGGTGTAGCATACATCATACTTCATTCTTTTTTTATGCAGAATAATATTGCATTGTATGTATACAGTACATTTTGTTTAGCTCTTCATCAGTTGATAGAGTTTGGGATATTTTTCACCTTTTGGTTATTATGAATAATATTGCTATGAACACCCATGTATGTGTATTTGCATGGACATGTGTTTTCAATTATCTTGAATGCCTGAGAGCAGAATTTCTGGATCAAATGGTAACACTACATTAAAATTTTCAAAGAAACACCACTGTATTCCAAAATGGCTATATCATTTTAAATTTCCACCAACAGTGTATGAGGCTTTTCAATTTCTCCATATCTTCATCAACACTCGTCCTAGTGTGCATGAAGTGGTGTCTCATTGTGGTTTTGATTCGCACTTAACTGATGACTTTGATGTTGAACATTCTTTCATGTGTTTATTCACTTCTTATGTCTTCTTTGTAGAAATGTCTACCCAGATCCTTTACCAATTTTTAATAGAGTTATTTGTCTTATTATTATGAAATTGTAGGTTTTGGTATGTATTCTAGATACAAGTGCTTTATCAAATATTTACCGTGCAAATACTTTCATTTGTCAATGTCATATTGTCAATTGTCTTTTCATTTTTTTCAATGGTGTCCTCTGAAGCACAGGTTTAATTTTGATGATGAAAATAATTTATCTGTTTTTTCCTTTGTTGCATGTGCATTTGGTGTCTAAGAATACCCAAGAATCCTCTACCAAATCCAAGGTGACAAAGATTTAAGCCCATGTTTTCTTCTATTTTTTTTTTTTTATAGATCTACCTGTTACATTTAAGCTTTTTTACATTTTTTGGTTAATTTTTCTATATGGTATGAAGCAGGGGCAGTCTATCTAAATATTTTGCATGTGGATATTCAGATCTTTTTATCAAATAATTTTTCAACTACAACCTTGGTACTCTGTCCAGAACACATTTTCTTGTAACCTGAGTATGAGGACCCAAGATATCTAGGCTGTTGTTTCTGCTATCTTTCTTAAAGACAAATTTCTAGAGGCCCAGTATTACAGAGACAGTTCCTCTTCTTTGACAGTTCAGGATGATCCTAAGGATTCCCTACCTTCATGAGTATAAATGAAGATTAACCTATGACCTCAATAGCTACAGCTTCTTTTACAGGGGCTATAGTGACAGCCTAGGGACATTAAGCAAAGCCTACGATGAAAGCAGTCTTAACTTCTTCCAGAGATACCTCCACAACAACCCTACTGCAGGCAGGTCCTCAGAAACAAAGTTCCCACAGCACATACACAAAAAGTCGGTTGTTTTCTGCATCTTGCCAAAAGCTTTAGACCTCTAGAGGAAGGAGTAACAGCCTTATATGCAAAATAAAAAGGTTTTTATATGATATCCTAAGAAGCTTTACCATATAGAGAGTTACTAAACACTCCTTCAGCAACAATTACACTACCTCCCAAGTACCTTCTCCTGTCAGCTTAATTTCTTCCAAAAAAAAGTGGTGCCTAGTGAAACTATAGATCTCTAAGATCATCTGAAGCTAAGTGAATTACCCTGACTGCTGAATTTGAGGTCAAGATTTGAATGGATCTAGGAAATGTATGACTGTGCAACAGAATGCAGAATGCCCTTGTTTGAGGGCAATATACCATAGTTGCACCATACTAATTAAATGGTGGATTTTTGCCAATCAACTCTGAGACTTTTATTCTGCCATTTTACGCTGTAATGCAAACAATGACTTCTTAATAATCATAGGATTTTTTTGTAGTATGAATATCTCTTCCACACCATTATACCTGATTATTCTATTTGAAAAACAAACCAGAGCTAGAAAAACAGAGCTGCCTCTTTGTGGGTTATATACATGAGGAAATAAGGAGACAGAAAGATCTTTAAATTATTTTTGTTATTAGAGATAATAAATCTGTGTTTAAAATGCCCCTTACAACTTAGACAGTGTATCTTTTTTTTGTAAATTATGATACAATGAATAATCTTTGCAACAAATAAAAAATATGGAGATACTGGTTGCTACAGCTACTGCCGCAAGTGCTAAGAACCTAAATTGGCAAGTCATTAATGGGTGTACAGACTGGTAGGAGAAGGTGCAAATGAGTAACAAGTGGCAGCTATATCTCCTTGAATAAGAAAGCAAAGCTTTCATCATATAGAAAGTCATCAGACTCTAAAAATTATGATCCAGTAATAAATCATTTAAATATAAGCTCTTTCAGAATGTTTGAAGTTTTTCCTGAAATTATTATTATACCAGAAGAAGGCACCAGTGGAGAGACACACATCCCCCAATATTAAAGGATTTTGAGTGAAACATAGCTTTTGATATTGGACTATAGAAATAGTAACTAATGTCTGACGCCAGTTGATGGCCCATGAGGGTTTGGAGAAATTTTTGTAAAACACATAGCCAGAGAAATGCAGAAAATGAAAACCAAAGATGGTGGCATCACAATTCTGGACTTCAAGCTATATTACAAAGATGTAATCATCAAGACAGTATGTACTGGCACAAAAACAGACACATAGGTAAATGGAATAGAATAAAGAACCCAGAAATTGACCCTCCACTCTATAATCAACTAATTTTTGACAAAGCAGAAAAGAATATCCAATAGAAAAAAGACAGTCTCTTCAACAAATGGTGTTGGGAAAATAGGACAGCCACATGCAGAAGAATGAAACTGGACCATTTTCTTACAACATAAACAAAAACAAACTCAAAATGGATGAAAGACCTAAATGTGGGACCAGAATCCATTAAAATCCTGGAGGAGAACACAGGCAGCAACCTCTTCGACCTTGGCCACAGCAACTTCTTGCTAGACGTTTCTCAAAAGACAAGGGAAGCAAGGGCAAAAATGAACTATTGGGACTTCAAAAGATAAAAAGCTCTGCACAGCAAAGGAAACAATCACCAAAACCAAAAGACAACCTACGGAATGGGAGAAGATATTTGCAAATGTCTTATCAAATAAATGGCTAGTATCCAAAATCTATAAAGAATTTATCAAACTCAACACCCCGAAAACAATCCAAGAAATGGACAGAAGACATGAACAGACATTTATCCAAAGAAGACATCCAAATGGCCAACAGACACATGAAAAAATGCTCAACATCACTCAGCATCAGGGAAATCCAAATCAAAACCACAATGAGATACCACCTCACGCCAGTCTGAATGGCTAAATTTAACAAATCAGGAAACAACACATTTTGGAGAGGCTGCAGAGAAATGGGAACCCTCTTGCACTGTTGGTGGGAATGCAAGTTAGTACAGCCACTCTGGAAAAGAGTATGGAGGTTCCTCAAAAAGTTAAAAATAGAGGGGGCGGAGCAAGATGGCGGAGGAGTAGGAGACCTGGATTTCGTCTCCTCTCAGGAATTCAGCTGGATAGGGATCAAACCATTCGGAACACCTACAAACTCAACAGGAGATCGAAGAAAAGAATAGCAACAACTCTCTGAACAGAAAAGCGACCACTTTCTGGAAGGTAGGACGTGCGGAGAAGTGAATCCGAGGCGTTATTTGGGAGGATAGACGGTGGGGGAGGGGCCTCCGTCGGCCACTTCTGGCAAGTGATAGAGCCACGGAGCACAAAATCGGAACTTTTAGAAGTCTGCTCCGCTGAGGGACGTCACTCTGGTGGCGAAGTGGGGGGTGGAACCCTCGCGGGACAGTGTGGTCTCAGGACCCTCGGGGTCACAGAAAGACCGGGGGTGCCTGAGTGCGGCAGAGCTCCCAGGTATCGGAGCAGGGAAGCCGGCTGCAGAGATGGAGCCCAGGCGCGGGCTCTCAGCTCGGGGCTGCCATAAACTGTGATCCGAGGCACAGTCGGGCCACTGCTCCTCCAGCAGGGACCCAACAAGCGGCAGATCCGGGGAGACTCGCCTTCTTCCCCCGGGAGGAGAGGTGCGGGAGCGCACCGCGGGGATCTGCTGGGTTTGGAGACTCCGCCCAGTGTCGGGTGCCAGATAGAAAGGCGCGGTCACAGGCCAGGTGAGCGCGGAGTGTGGCCAGAGACCGGGGAGACGGGAGTGACTGACTGCTTTTCTCTGGGGGCTCGCTGAGGAGCGGGACCCTGAGTTCTCGGCACCCCGAGTTCTCGGCTCCTCCGGGGCGGAGACTGGGAGGCCGCCATTTTCACTCTCCGCCTCCAAAGCTGTACGGAAAGCTTGCAGGGAACAAAAGCTCCGGAGAGCAAACCCGAGCAGATTACTTAGCCCGGACCGGCAAGGGTGGGGCAATTTTGCCTCCGGCAAAGACATTTGGGAACCACGGCAACAGGCCCCTCCCCCAGAAGATCAGCGAGAACAGCCAGCCAAGACCAGGTTTACCGATCAATGAGAACGGCAGAACTCCAGCGCTAGGGGAATACTGCACATAGAATTCATGGCTTTTTTACCATGATTCTTTAGTCTTTCAAAGTTAATTATTTTTTTTAACTGTCTTTTTTTCTTTTTTTTTGAATTTTTCTTTTTCCCTTTTCAACCAACATCTTATCAATCCCTTTTTTAAAAAAAAACATTTTTATTTTTCATTTTTAAAGTCATATTCTATCCCTTCATAGTAGTTACCCGTATTTTTGGCATATATATATAAGTTGTTCTCTCTTTAAAATCTTGAGATGGTTTCTTCTAACAGATCAAAATATACTCTAAATCTCTAGTGTATGGTTTTTTTCTACTCCCCTGCCCAATCACATGCTCTCCCTTTTTTCTTTCTTTTTTTTTTTAATCCTCTTCTTTCTTTTTTCAAACAACTTATCAAATCCTTTTTTAAAATTTTTTATAATTTCCATCTTTACAGTCATATTCCATCCCTTCATCATATCAACCCTTATTTTTGTACATATATGTTTTTCTTTCTTTAAAATTTTGGGAGGGACTTTCTTTTAACAGACCAAAATACACCCAAAATCTAGTGTGTGTCACTGATCTATAAACCAGCCTGATCATATTTGATCACATTCTGTTTTTGTTTTGTTTTGTTTTGTTCTGCTTTTGTTTGTTTTTATCTTTATCTTTTTCTTTTTTCTTTTTTTCTTTCTTTTTCTTTCTTCTCTCTTTCCCTTTCTTTTCCTACTGCTTCAGGTCTTTTCTGATTTGTTTAGAGTATATTTTCTGGGGACGTTGTTACCCTGCTAGCATTTTGTTCTCTCATTAATCTATTCTCCTCTGCACAAAATGACAAGACGGAAAAAATCACCTCAACAAAAAGAACAAGAGGTAGTACCGACTGCCAGGGACCTACTCAATACGGACATTAGTACGATGTCAGACCTAGAGTTCAGAATCATCACTTTAAAGATACTAGCTGGGCTTGAAAAAGGCATGGAAGTTATTAGAGAAACCCTTTCTGGGGAACTAAAAGAACTAAAATCTAACCAAGTAGAAATCAAAAAGGCTATTAATGAGGTGCAATCAAATATGGGGGCGCTAACTGCTAGGATAAATGAGGCAGAAGAAAGAATCAGTGAGATAGAAGACCAAATGATGGAAAATAAAGAAGCTGAGAAAAAGAGAGATAAACAACTACTGGATCACGAGGGCAGAATTCGAGAGATAAACGATACCATAAGACGAAACAACATTAGAATAATTGGGATCCCAGAAGAAGAAGAAAGAGAGGGGGGGCAGAAGGTATAATGGAGCAAATTATAGCAGAGAACTTCCCTAATTTGGGGAAGGAAACAGGCATCAAAATCCAGGAAGCACAGAGAACCCCTCTCAAAATCAATAAAAATAGGTCAACACCCCGACATCTAATAGTAAAACTTACGAGTCTCAGAGACAAAGAGAAAATCCTGAAAGCAGCTCGGGAGAAGAGATATGTAACCTACAATGGTAGAAACATTAGATTGGCAACAGACTTATCCACAGAGACCTGGCAGGCCAGAAAGGACTGGCAGGACATATTCAGAGCACTAAATGAGAAAAATATGCAGCCAAGAATACTATATCCAGCTAGGCTGTCATTGAAAATTGAAGGAGAGATAAAAAGCTTCCAGGACAAACAAAAACTAAAGGAATGTGCAAACACGAAACCAGCCCTACAAGAAATCTTGAAAGGGGTCCTCTAAGCAAAGAGAGAGCCTAAAAGCAACATAGACCAGAAAGGAAAACAAACAATATACGGTAACAGTCACTTTACAGGCAATACAATGGCACTAAATTCCTATCTTTCAATAATTACCCTGAATGTAAATGGGCTAAATACCCCAATCAAAAGACACAGGCTATCAGATTGGATTAAAAAACAAGACCCATCGATATGCTGTCTGCAAGAGACTCATTTTAGACCCAAAGACACCCCCAGATTTAAAGTGAGGGGGTGGAAAACCATTTACCATACTAATGGACACCAAAAGAAAGCTGGGCTGGCAATCCTTATATCAGACAAATTATATTTTAAACCAAAGACTATAATAAGAGATGAGGAAGGACACCAAATCATACTTAAAGGGTCTATCCAACAAGAAGATCTAACAATTGTAAATATCTATGCCCCTAACATGGGAGCAGCCAATTATATAAGGCAATTAATAACAAAAGCAAAGAAACACATTGACAACAATACAATAATAGTGGGGGACTTTAACACCCCCCTCACTGAAATGGACAGATCGTCTAAGCAAAAGATCAACAAGGAAATAAAGACTTTAAATGACACACTGGACCAAATGGACTTCACAGACCTATTCAGAACATTCCATCCCAAAGCAACGGAATACACATTCTTCTCTAGTGCCCATGGAACATTCTCCAGAATAGATCACATCCTAGGTCACAAATCCTGTCTCAACCAGTACCAAAAGATTGGGATCATTCCCAATCAGACCATAATGCTTTGAAACTAGAACTCAATCACAAGAGGAAAGTCAGAAAGAACTCAAATACATGGAGGCTAAAGAGCATCCTACTGAAGAATGAATGGGTCAACCAGGAAATTAAAGAAGAATTAAAAAAATTCATGGAAACCAATGAAAATGAAAACACAACTATTCAAAATCTTTGGGATACAGCAAAGGCAGTCCTAAGAGGAAAGTATATAGCAATACAAGCCTTTCTCAAGAAACAAGAAAGGTCTCAAGTACACAACCTAACCCTACGCCTAAAGGAGCTGGAGAAAGAACAGCAAATAAAGCCTAAACCCAGCAGGAGAAGAGAAATAATAAAGATCAGAGCAGAAATCAATGAAATAGAAACCAAAAGAACAGTAGAACAGATCAACGAAACTAGGAGCTGGTTCTTTGAAAGAATTAACAAGATTGATTACCCCCTGGCCAGACTTATCAAAAAGAAAAGAGAAATGACCCAAATCAACAAAATCACGAATGAAAGAGGAGAAATCACAACCAACACCAAAGAAATACAAACAATTATAAGAACATATTATGAGCAACACTATGCCAGCAAATTAGATAACCTGGAAGTAATGGATGCATTCCTAGAGATGTATCAACTACCAAAACTGAACCAGGAAGAAATAGAAAACCTGAACAGACTTATAACCACTAAGGAAATAGAAGCAGTCATCAAAAATCTCCCAAAACACAAAAGCCCAGGGCCAGATGGCTTCCCAGGGGAATTCTACCAAACATTTCAAGAAGAATTAATACCTATCCTTCTGAAACTGTTCCAAAAAATAGAAATGGAAGGAAAACTTCCAAACTCATTTTATGAGGCCAGCATTACCTTGATCCCAAAACCAGACAAAGAGCCCATCAAAAAGGAGAATTACAGACCAATATCCCTGATGAACATGGATGCAAAAATTCTCACCAAAATACTAGCCAATAGGATCCAACAGTACATTAAAAGGATTATTCACCACGACCAAGTCGGATTTATCCCTGGGCTGCAAGGTTGGTTCAACATCCGCAAATCAATCAACGTGATACAATACATTAACAAAAGAAAGAACAAGAATCATATGATCCTCTCAATAGATGCAGAAAAAGCATTTGACAAAGTACAGCATCCTTTCTTGATCAAAACTCTTCAGAATATAGGGATAGAGGGTACATACCTCAATATCATAAAAGCCATCTATGAAAAACCTACAGCGAATATCATTCTCAATGGGGAAAAACTGAGAGCTTTCCCCCTAAGGTCAGGAACGCGGCAGGGATGTCCACTATCACCACTGCTATTCAACATAGTATTGGAAGTCCTAGCCACAGCAATCAGACAACAAAAAGAAATCAAAGGCATCCAAATTGGCAAAGAAGAAGTCAAACTCTCACTCTTTGCAGATGATATGATACTTTATGTGGAAAATCCCAAAGACTCCACCCCAAAACTGCTAGAACTCATACAGGAATTCAGTCAAGTGGCAGGATATAAAATCAATGCACAGAAATCAGTGGCATTCCTATACACCAACAACAAGTCAGAAGAAAGAGAAATTAAGGAGTCGATCCCATTTACAATTGCACCCAAAACCATAAGATACCTAGGAATAAATCTAACCAAACAGGCAAAGGATCTGTACTCAGAAAACTATAAAATACTCATGGAAGAAATTGAGGAAGACACAAAGAAATGGAAAAACGTTCCATGCTCATGGATTGGAAGAACAAATATTGTGAAGATGTCAAACCTACCTAGAGCAATCTACACATTCAATGCAATCCCCATCAAAATACCATCCACTTTCTTCAAAGAAATGGAACAAATAATCCTAAAATTTGTATGGAACCAGAAAAGACCCCGCATAGCCAGAGGAATGTTGAAAAAGAAAAGCAAAGCTGGCGGCATCACAATTCCGGACTTCCAGCTCTACTACAAAGCTGTCATCATTAAGACGGTATGGTACTGGCACAAAAACAGACACATAGATCAATGGAACAGAATAGAGAGCCCAGAAATGGACCCTCAACTATATGGTCAACTAATCTTTGACAAAGCAGGAAAGAATGTCCAATGGAAAAAAGACAGTCTCTTCAACAAATGGGGTTGGGAAAATTGGACAGCCACGTGCAGAAGAATGAAACTGGTCCATTTCCTTACACCACACACAAAAATAGACTCCAAATGGTTGAAAGACCTCAATGTGAGACAGGAGTACATCAAAATCCTAAAGGAGAACACAGGCAGCAACCTCTTCGACCTCAGCCGCAGCAACTTCTTCCTAGAAACATCGCCAAAGGCAAGGGAAGCAAGGGCAAAAATGAACTATTGGGACTTCATCAAGATAAAAAGCTTTTGCAAAGCAAAGGAAACAGTCAACAAAACCAAAAGACAACTGACAGAATGGGAGAAGATATTTGCAAATGACATATCAGATAAAGGGCTAGTATCCAAAATCTATAAAGAACTCATCAAACTCAACACCAAAAGAACAAAGAATCCAATCAAGAAATGGGCAGAAGACATGAACAGACATTTTTCCAAAGAAGACATCCAAACGGCCAACAGACACATGAAAAAGTGTTCAATATTGCTCGGCATCAGGGAAATCCAAATCAAAACCTCAATGAGATACCACCTCACACCAGTCAGAATGGCTAAAATTAACAAGTCAGGAAATGACAGATGTTGGCAGGGATGCGGAGAAAGGGGAACCCTCCTACACTGTTGGTGGGAATGAAAGCTGGTGCAGCCACTCTGGAAAACAGTATGGAGGTTCCTCAAAAAGTTGAAAATATAGCTACCATATGATCCAGCAATTGCACTCCTGGGTATTTACCCCAAAGATACAAAAATAGGGACCCGAAAGGATACGTGCACCCCGATGTTTATAGCAGCAATGTCCACAATAGCCAAACTGTGGAAAGAGCCAAGATGTCCATCAACAGATGAATGGATAAAGAAGATGTGGTATATATACACAATGGAATATTATGCGGCCATTAAAAGGAATGAGATCTTGCCATTTGCAACGACGTGGATGGAACTGGAAGGTATTATGCTGAGCGAAATAAGTCAAACAGAGAAAGACATGTATCATATGACCTCACTGATATGAGGAATTCTTAATCTCAGGAAACAAACTGAGGGTTGCTGGAGTGGGGGGTGGGGTGGGAGGGATGGGGTGACTGGGTGATGGACACTGGGGAGGGTATGTGTTCTGGTAAGCGCTGTGAATTGTGCAAGACTGTTGAATCTCAGATCTGTACCTCTGAAACAAATAATGCAATATATGTTAAGAAAGAAAAAAAGAAGAAGAAGAATGTAGCAGGAGGGGAAGAACGAAGGGGGGGAAATCAGAGGGGGAGAAGAACCATGAGAGACGATGGACTCTGAAAAACAAACTGAGGGTTCTAGAGGGGAGGGGGGTGGGAGGATGGGTTAGCCTGGTGATGGGTATTGAGGAGGGCACGTTCTGCATGGAGCACTGGGTGTTATGCACAAACAATGAATCATGGAACACTATATCTAAAACTAATGATGTAATGTATGGGGATTAACATAACAATAAAAAATTAAAGAAATAAAAAGTTAAAAATAGAGCTACCCTATGACCCAGCAATTGCTCTACTAGGTTATTTACCCAAAGGATACAAACATAGTGATCCAAAGGGGCACATGCACCTCAATGTTCACAGCAGCAATGTCCACAATAACCAAATTATGGAAAGAGCACAGATGTCCATGGACAGATGAATGGAAAAGGAAGATATAGATAGATAGATAGATATAGATAGATAGATAGATAGATAGATAGATAGATATAGATATAGATATAGATATATATCTCACATCTTGGAATGTGGAATATTCACAATGGAATATTACTAAGCCATCAAAAGATGAAATCTTACCATTTGCAAGGACGTGGATGGAACTAGAGGCTACTATGCTAAATAAAATAAGTCAATCAGAGAAAGACAATTATATGATTATACTCATATGTGCAAATTAAGAATCAAAACAGAGGATTGTAGGGGAAGGGAGGGAAAAATAAAATAAGATGGAAACAGATGTGGAATCAAACCATAAGAGACTCTTAACTATAGGAAACAAACTGAGAGTTGCTGGATGGAAGGTGGGGGGGGGGTGGTGTAACTGGGTGGTGGGCATTAAGGATGGCACATGATCTAATGAACAGTGGGTGTTATATGCAATGGATGAATAAGTGAATTCTACCTCTGAAACTAGTAATACGCTGCATGTTAATTGCTTGAATTTAAATATAATAAAGTCTGAAAAAAGAAAGAAAATATGAATTACACAATTTCACACTTTATTCTTCTTGATGGAATGTAAGGGCAATATACATATTAAATATTAAAAAGTATATATTAATAAATTTATATATTTTCCATTTTAGCAGTCCTAATGTAATCAAATTTAATACTTTGTTATACAACATTTTAAAAGTTTTCTTTTTTAATGTTTTTATTTAAATTCCAGTTAGTTAACATAGAGTGTAATATATTAGTTTCAGGTATAAAATACAGCGATTCAGTGCTTCCATACAACACATGGTGCTCATCACACCTACACTCCTTAATCCCCATCACCTATTTAACCAATTCCCCCACCCACCTCCATTCTGGTAAACATCAGATTGTTCTGTATAGTTAAGAGTCTGTTTCTTGGTTTGCCTCTTTCTTTCTTTATTCCCTTTGCACGTTTGTTTTGTTTTTTAAATTCCACATATGAATGAAGTCACATGTTATTTGTCTTTCTCTGAGTTATTTTGCTTAGCATAATACTCTCTAGCTCCATCCATGTCATTGCTAATGGCAATATTTCATTCTTTTTTATGGCTGAATAATATTCCATCATATATCTATACCACATCTTCTTTATCCATTCATCAGTCCATGGGCACTTGGACTATTTCCATCATTTGGCTATTGTAGATAATACTGCTATAAACAATAGTGTGCATGGATCCTTTAGAATGAGTACTTTTTTTATTCTTTGGGTAAGCATCTAGTAATGCAATTACTGGATCATAGAGTAGTTCTATTTTTAACTTTTTGAGGAACCTCCAAACATCCAGAGTGGTTGCACATGTTTGCATTCCCACTAATAGTATAAGAGGGCTCCTCTTTCTCTACATTCTTGCTGAAAACTGTTGTTTCCTGTGTTGTTGATTTTAGCCATTCTCATAGGTATGAAGTGATATCTCATAGTTTTGATTCATATTTCCCTCATTATCAGTAATGTTGTGTCTTCTTTGGAGAAATGTCTATTCATGTCTTCTGCCCATTTTTAATTGAATTATTCATATTTTTGTTGTTGAGTCTTATAAATTCTTTATATATTTGAAATACTAATGCTTTATAGTATACATAATGTGCAAATATCTTCTCCCACTCTGAAGTTTGTCTTTTAGTTTTGTTGTTTGTTTCCTTCACTGTGCAGAAGATTTTATTTTGATGAAATGCCAATAGTTTATTTTTGTTTTTGTTTCCCTTGCCTTAAAAGGAATATCTAGAAAGAAGTTGCTATGAACAATGTCAAAGAGGATACTGCCTTGTTTTTTAGTTATTTTTTTATAGTTTCAGGTCTCACATTTAGGTCTTTAACCCATTTTGAATTTATTTTTGTGTCTTCTGTAAGAAAGTGGTCCAATTTCTTTTGCATGTTCTGTCCAGTTTTGCCAGGAGCATTTGTTGAAGAGAATGTCGTTTACCCATTGGGTATTCTTTCCTGCTTTGTCAAAGATTAATTGACGGTATAGATGTAGGTTCATTTCTGGGTTTTCTGTTCTATTGATCTATGTGTCTAGTTTTATGACAGTAACCATGATTTTTTGTCACTACAGCTTTATAAAATAACTTGAAGACTGCAATTGTGATGCCTCTCAGCTTTGCTTTCCTTTTTTCAAGGTTGCATTGGCTATTCAGAGTCTTTTGTGTTTCCACAGAAATTTTAGGATTGTACTATCTCTATGAAAAATGCTGTCAGTATTTTCACAAGGATTGTACTAAATGTGTAGATTGCTTTGGATAGTATAGACATTTTAACAATATTTGTTCTTTAAACCCATGACATGGAATGTCTTTCCATTTCTTTACATCATCTTCAATTTCTTTCATAAGTATTTTATTCTTTTCAGAGTACAGGTCTTTCATCCCTTTGGTTAGTTTTATTCATAGGTATCGTATTGTTTTTGGTGCCATTGTGAATAGGATTGATTCCTTGATTTCTCTTTCTGCTGCTTCATTATTGGTGTATAGAAATGCAACAGATTTCTGTACACTGACTTTGTATTGTGCAACTTTACTAAGTTTGTGTGTCAGCTCTAGCAATTTTTTGGTGGAGTCTTGGATTTTCTATATAGAGTATCATCTCATCTGCAAATAGTGAAAGCTTTATTTCTTCCTTGCCAATTTGGATGCTTTTATATCTTTTTGTTGTATGATTGCTGTGGCTAGGACTTCCAGTACTATGCTGAAAAAAAGTGGTGAGAGTGGACATCCTTGTATTGTTGATGACCACAGAGAATAAACTCTCATTATTTTCCCATTGGGAATAATATTAGCTGTGGCTTTTTAATATGTGGTCTTTATTATCTTGAGGTATGTTTCCTTTAAACTTACTTTGTTGAGGGTTTTTAACATGAGCAGATGTTGCACTTTGTCAAATGCTTTTCCTGCATCTATTGAAATCATCATATGGTTGTTATCCTTTCTTTTATTAATGTCATGTATCACATATATTGATTTGTGAATATTGAACCACTCTTGCAATGCAGGAATAAATCCCACTTGATCAAGGTGAATGATTCTTTTAATATATTGTTTGATTTGGTTTGCTAGTATTTTGTCAAGAAATTTTGCATCCATGTTCATCAGGGATAGTGGCCTGTAGTTCTCTTTTTTAGTGGAATCTTTTTCTGGTTTTGGTATCAGGAGAATGCTAGACATAGAATGAATTTGGTTTCCTTCCATTTCTATTTTTTGGAATAGTTTGAAACATATAGCTATTAACTCTTCTTTAAATGTTTGGTAAAATTTGCCTGTGAAGCTGTCTGGCCCTGGACTTTTGTTTGTTGGGAGTCTTTAAATTACTGATTCAATTCCTCTGTTCAAGTTTTCTATTTCTTCCTGTTTCATTTTTGATAGTTCATATGTTTCTAGGAATTTATCCATTTCTTCCAGGTTGTTCAGTTTGTTGTCATAATAGGTTTTCATAATATTCTCTTATAATTATTTATATTTCTGTGGTGTTGGTTGTAATTTCTCTTCTCTCATTTATGATTTATTTATTTGGATCCTTTCTCTTTTCTTTTTGATAAATCAGACTAGAGATTTATCAATTTTATTGTTTTTCAAGAACCAGTTTGTTTTCATTGATCTGTTCTTTTTTTTCTGTATCATTTATTTCTGCTCTAATCTTTATTATTTCTTTCTTTTGCTGACTTTGGGATTCAATCATTCTTTTTCTAACTCCTTTAGGGCTAAAGTTAGGTTGTTTATTTGAGATTTTTCTTGCTTCTTGAGGTAGGCTTGTATCACTATATTTTGCAAATTTAATTACAATATGTATTGGTTTAACCTGCTTTTGTTGGTTTTGATGGGAGTTTGTGCCTCCTCGATCTGGGTGTCTGTTTCTTTCCCTAGATTTGGGATGTTTTCATCTATTATTTCCTGAAATAAATTTTCTGCCCCTTTTTTTCTCTCTTATTCTTCTGGGACTCCTATAATATAAATGTTTTTACATCAGATGGAGTCACTGAATTCCTAAGTCTATTCTCATTTTGCATGATTCTTCTTCTCATCTGTTCAGCTTCATTATTTTACACAATTTTGTCTTCTAGGTCATATTCCATCCCTCTGTTTCTTCCACCCCACTGTTCTTTGTATTAAGTGTGTTTCTAATCTCATTTACTGCACTCTTCATCTCTGATTCTTTTTAAGTATTTTATCTCTGTGGTAAAGGTCTTCTGTCATTTTCTCAGTCCCAGTGAATATCCTTATGATTGTTGCCTTAAATTCTCTATCAGGCATGTTACTTATATCTGTTTTGTTTAGATCTCTGGCTGTGGCTTTATCTTATTCTTTCATTTTGGATAAATCCCTGCATCTTGGCATTTTGTCTAAATCTCTGCCTTCTACTGTGTGTTAGAAAAGCCGTTATGTTCCCTGATCCTACAATGACTTTATGGAGAGGTAATGTAATATCCAGGGCTTGACACTTTGGGGAGTGTCACTGATGTGTGTTATCTGCAGTTCTGTGTTGTGTTTGACTACTCTATTGTTCAAGCTATTCATCTGCAGAAGCTCTCTTTGCCTGCTGTGGGCTGTTTGGTCCCTAGCCTGAGTGTGGTGAGTTTTAACTAGGCAATGAGAAAAGAGACCTGATACCACTTCCATGGGAACTGAGTGCCTGCAGAATTCTCTGGTTGGGAGACATGCTGTGGGCAGGGGTTTGTGCTGGTCTTCTTGGGGAGGGGTCCACCTTGCTGGAATTGAGGCAAGCTTAATGGAGAGGGGCCAGTCCAGCCAGAGCACAGGACATGGGGTTTGGTGTAAACAAGTTAGGCAGCCTGTGTCAGTGCTGAGTTGCTTCTCATAGGTGGCTCTGTGTTTATGCTAAGGGGCAGGTGAGGGGAAATGACCCCAGCCAGCTCCTTTGTTCTTGGAGAGACCTCTACTTGAATGCTGCCTCTCAGGGAAGTACTCTGAGAAGAGGGAATCATCTCCCTCTTTGTGACCCATGTGTTCTTCAGATCACTGTTTCCATGCCATCTGCCCCAAGATGTTTTCTTGCCTTCTCTTCAGGAGCAGGGCTGTGGGCTCTGTTCCAGCCAAGTCCACTGACCTTTAAGATTCTAGGCTTTAAGCCCAATTGGTTGCAAGAACTCAGGAAATTCAGCCCCTGTTGTCTTCCCAAGTCAATGGCTTTGAGGGAACATTCTCCTTGTGCATTCCCCTGCTTTCTCCTCTCTCTCTTGCCCTTCTGCATGACCAGTGGCTCCCTCCCTTCCACAAAACCTGCAATCCCTTTCTCCCCTAAACCAAGTCTCCATACTCCCTACCTTCTTCAACGTGATCTCTTCTCTCCCTTTAGTTGTGGAGTTTGTTCTGTCAGTCTTCAGACTGATTTCTGGGTTATTTAGGATTATTTGATAATTATTTAATTGTGTTCATGGGACGAGATGAACCTAAGGTTCTCCTACTCTGCCACCATCTTCCAGTGTCCCTTTATCTCTATGTCATTTATTTCTGCTCTAATATTTGTTATTTCCTTCCTTCTGCTGGTTTTTCATTTTCTTTGGTCTTCTTTTTCTAGCTGCTTTAGCTGAAAGGTTACACTGTTTATTTGATACTTTTCTTGCTTCTTGAGGTAGCCCTGTATTGCTATTATCTTCACTCTTAGAACTGCTTTTGCTGCATATTGAATATTTTAGACCACTGTGCTTTCATTTTCATTTGTTTCTTTGTAATTTTTTATTTCTTCTTTTATTCCCTCATTGACCTATTCATTGTTTAGTAGCATATTATTTAACCTCCATTTATTTGTGATCTTTCCAGATTTTTTCTTAGGTTCATTTCTAGTTTCATATCATTGTGGTCAGAAAAGATGCATGGTATGTCTTCAATCTTTGTGATTTTGTTGAGGCTTGTTCTGTGGCTTAAAATGTGATCTATATATTTTGGAGAATGCGTTGTGCCCTTGAAAAGAACGTGTATTTTGCTATTTCAGTGTGGAATGTTCTGAATATATCTGTTAAATCCATCTGGTCCAGTGTGTCTTTCAAAGGCACTCTTATTGATTTTCTGTTTAGATGATCAATCCATTGATGTAAGTGGGGTATTAAATTCCCCTATTATTATTGTATTACTATCAATTGGTTCCTTCATTTTTGTTTTTAAGTCTTTTATGTATTTTCGGTGCTCTTATGGTGGGTGCATAAATATTTACAATTGTTATATCTTCTTATTGGATTGTCCCCTTTATTATTATATAGTGTCCTTCTTTTTCCCTTGATATAGTCTTTGTTTTAAAATTTATTTTATCTGATATAAGTATTGCTACTCTGGCTTTCCTTAAACATCTATTTGTATGATAAATATTTCTCCATCCCCTCACTCTGCAGGTTTCTTTAGGTCTAAAATGAGTCTTTTGTAGGCAGCATGTAGATTTTAGTCCATTTACATTCAAAGTAATTACTGATAGATATGTAGTTATTGCCATTTTGTTACTTGTTTTGTGGCTGTTTTTGTAGTTGTTGTCTCATCCTTTCTTGCTCTTTTTTCATGGTTTGCTCACTTTCTTCAGTGATATACTTGGGTTCCTTTCTCTTTATTCTTTGTATATCTGTTACTGGCTTTTGATTTATGTTTACCTTTAAGTTTGTTTATAACATCTGCTTATAGCAGTCTATATTAAGGTGATGGTCCCTAAGTTTGAACTCATTCTTTACTCCTCTCCCTCTCACATTTTAGGTATATGTGTCACATTTTACATCTTTTTATTTTGCTGATCTTTTAACTCTTGTTTACAAATCTATTTATTTTTACTGCCTTTTTATTTTTTACCTTTTACCCTCTTACTTATGGTCTCTCCTTTCCACTCAAGATCTCCTTTAGTATTTCTTGTAGAGCTTTTTCAGTGGTCATGAACTTGTTTAATTTTTGTTTGAGAAACTGTTTATCTCTCCCTCTATTCTGAATGATAGCCTTGCTAGGTAGAGTATTCTTGGCTACTGATTTTTCCCTTTCAGCCTTTTGACTATATCACACCACTCCCTTCTGGACTGCAAAGTTTTTGCTAAAAATTCTGCTGAAAGCATTATGGGGTTTCCCTTGTATGAAACTGTCTTCTCTTGATACTTTCACCTTTTTTCTTTATCACTACTTTTTGCCATTTTAATTACTATGTGTCTTGGTGTGGACTTCCTTGGGTTGATTTTTGGTGGGATCCATGTGCCTTCTGCATCTGGATATGTTTCTTTCCTCAGATTAGGAAAGTTTTCAACTATCATTTCTTTAAATAAATTTTTTGCCCCCTTTTCTCTCTTCTTCTTCTGGGATCCTTATTATGCAAATGTTATTATATTTGTTGGAGTCATTGAGGTCCACAAGTGTATTCTCATTTTGCATATTTTTTCTCTCACTTGTTTAGCTTGATTACTTTCCATTACTCTGTCTTCTAGGCCATTAATTAATACCATATTTGTTTCTACATTTGTCTATTAAAGATATGGTGACAAATGGAAGCTATACTTGTGGTAAGCATGGCATAATGTATAAACTTATTGAATCCCTGTCTTTCACACCAGAAACTAATGTAACAGTTTGTGTGAGTTATGCTAAAAAAAATACATATTTGCTTACAACATCAGGTCTGGATTTTCTTGTACTTTCTGGATCTCTTATCTGACCCCACCCACTTATCCATCAAATTTATCATCATTTTTCTGTACATCTATTTTGCTTCACTTAAGCTGATCTTGATGTTCTACAGAGATGGTTTTTCTATTATTCAAAATCATCCCTTAGCTTATGGTTTCACTTTGACAAAAATACCCTCATGTCTCCCTCTGCAAATACTGTTAATGTTCTATTTCCATTTATTAATTTCCTTATTTTCTGAAATATTGATAACATTTGTGTTTTGCACCATATAATGTAACTCTTACATACCACCCTCTATTATCTTCTATATGTAAGTTTATGTTATTCTGAACATTTTACTGGATTTTAGTTCTTTGAGGAATGAGGCTTCAACCAGGCAAAGTGATGAACACTATTCTCAAAGTGTCAACGGACCACTCTTTGAGAAATATTGGATATATATCTTTTTCTTTTTCAGCAAAACATTAGAAACTATGGGCATGAGAAGAAAAAAAGAAGTCCCACACATAGTAAATCTAGAACTCAGGTATTTCTGTCTCCATAGGCTGAGATATAAACACTATTCAACTGATTCTCAATGTTTACTATACATTATACTTATCCAGGAAGTTTGTTAAAATTGCACATTACCGAGAAGTACCATCCAGAGATTTTCATTCAGGAGGTGTTAGTAGTGCTCAGAGATCTGATATGTAAGTTATCCCCATATGAGTCTGATGCAGATGTTCTACTAACAAACTTGGAGAGAAAAAGTCCACTAAATTACGGTGTTAATAGTTACACTGAATAGCAAACCCAACAATTATGACCAAAGTTCTAAGCTATATGAATGAAAATAAAAAAGAAGTTGCTAATATAGTCTGTAGCTTTGAAAACATGTTTTCCAATTTTTAGAAATTGGTTGTGCTAGATAGGCTCTCTTGGCACTTTTACATAAATCTTTGAAGAAAAAAGCTAGGCAGTAAGGTACTCTCTTAAGTCAAGTAAAAATAGAGGAGTAAAGTGAAAATATACTTTAGACAAAAATGAAATCCAAGGGCGCCTGGGTGGCTCAGTCATTGAGCGTCTGCCTTCAGCTCAGGTCATGGTCCCAGAGTCCTGGGATCAAGCCCTGCATCGGGATCCCTGCTCCTCAGGAAGCCTGCTTCTCCCTCTACCACTCCTCCTGCTTGTGTTCCCTCTCTCACTGTGTCTCTCTGTCAAATAAATAAATAAAATCTTTAAAAAAAAATGAAATCCCAGGGCACCTGGGTGGCTCAGTTGTTAAGCATCTGCCTTTGGCTCAGGTCATGATCCAGGGTCCTGGGATTGAGCCTCGCATCAGGCTCCCTGCTCAGACAGGAGCCTGCTTCTCCCTCTCCCACTCCCCCTGCTTGTGTTCCCTCTATAGCTGTCTCTCTCTCTCTCTCTGTCAAATAAATAAATAAAATCTTTAAAAAAAAATGAAATCCCTTTCTCACAAAAATTTTTGGTAATTCAAACACAAAACTTAATTTTCCACCTACTTTCAATTATGCATTCCTTCCCTGAGTGAAGTAGAGAAAATAATTAAAATAACACATATTTTAAAAAGCATTTCTTTCCTTAATAATTTGTTTCATTTCTAGTTCTTACACATTATTTTTCATAAACTGCCTTGTTGTTTATATTTCTTATAAAGTAATTAAAAATAAATATCTATTATTTTTTGAAATATGTCATTAAATTTTTCAGCTATAGAAAGGCATATTAGGGTGTAAAAAATGAGACTTGGAATCTATTTCATTGATTGGTATTTGAGATTGATATTTCATTTATTATGAAAAAAATTAAGAAGATATTTAATATATTTTATAAGACATTATATTTGACATCTTCCATAATCAGTTAGTATCAATAGTGATCAGGTATTTCAGAAATTTTTATTGTATTTTTTAGTAATATATTATATACTTTAACATATTAAATACTTAATATATTAATGTAGTACATTTTATTATTATATTAAATATAATTATATTATATATTATATATTTTATTTAATTATATTTATAATTAAAGAGAGAGAGAAATATAACTTTTTTATACTTTCAGAATGAAAAGTTTCAGAAAAGCAGTTTTCATATTTTCCTCTCTCCAGTACAGTAACATAATACCTATTTCATTATTATTTGGTAGAAAATAGTTATCCTTTTAAATTATAGTACAGAAATAATGAAAATAAGCATACAAAGATAAATTTAATGCATTACTATGAAGAATTATAAATATCTTTAAGGCATCCCAGAATATATGTGACCCATAATATTTTTGATATAGAAACAAAATGGAAATTTGACAAATAAAGAAATAGCCTTTGCAAAGGATTCTGAATATCAGTTTAATATTCATTAGTTTACACCACAACACTAAACTTTTATTCTTATTTTTATTTTTAGGAATGTAATCAACACTTTCCTTTTCTACCTGTAACTGAGAAATTGCATTTGTTTGTGCTTTTTATGGTTAAATATTAGATTATTTTTATAGAAAGTTCTGAAAGTTCATTTCCTTTCATCATTAATCCTGTTTTCTTTATTAAGAAGTATACTTACAAACAACATTATTTGAGGGGAGTTACATAAAAAGAGTGAGCATAATATAGAATGTTTTCAATTTTTATAAAGCAAACTATTAATTTCAAGGGAAAGTCTGTTTAGTTTCCACATTTCCCACTGAATGGGGGAGATAAAGGATACTTAATGTCAGCCAGTGAGGCATAGATTTGATATGCTGCAACTATAACAAGTATTTTAACTTAACTTATTCATCACTGAATAATTTCAGTAAAAGGGTTCTAAAAGCCCTTTTTAAAAGTGTTAAGGTAAATTCCACTTGAGAAAAAGTTTTAAAAATATGTTATTGATAGTTATAAACAAATATATTTTCTACAAATTTTTGTAGTTATTGCTTAGCCAGGCCACAGGTATACAATACATGTTAATTTCCCAGTGTTTCAATGGACAATCAAATCATTGAAGGGGAAATTTAAAACAATGTAGTTTTTAAAGCAAATGTCATTTTACTCATTGAATATTTTCATTATTTTTCACATCTCTCTGCCTTATTTAACTGTCCTTGTAACAATAGTGTGGTCATATAGTATCAAAATTATCAGATTTTCTACCCTTAAAGACATTTACAACCTTTAAAAAAGATAATTTTTAAAATGCTTTTCTACTTGTTTATTACCTGTAACAGTATGTCTGCAGCTGTAATTCAATAATTTATTAAACCACTGTCAATTAGCCAAATAGATGAGAACACCTGACTGTCTTAATAAGCTCTATTTTTATAAAATATTCTTATATTCTTATATTGCAGCTGTTTTTTCTAAATAATAATCAACTCATTTTAAAGCAAGAAAAATAAGCACTGAGTGACAGCAAGGTACGAACAGAGAAAGAAAAAAATAAACAGGTATATGTTAGTATGCTATTAGAGGTCATGTATTAAAAATAAAGGTACTTAATTGAACAGCAGAATGTGTATATATATAAGGTGATTTGAACTATCAACTCTCCTTTCCAATCCCCTTGTGACCAGTGTGCATACTTTCATGAGCCAGCAAGCCAGTTTTAGAGTAATCTCCATTAATGGAATACAAATAATATAATTGGCTTTTATTTACTGAGTCTCAACAAGACTGAGTATGGACTGGAAATAAAAATTGGCCTTGATATTTATATCATAGGCAATTCACTGGGGCCCAATTATTTGGGTAGATTAAAATTTTTGTTCTCCTTTTGGGTTCCCACCATAGAGAGTGCATTAATGAAAATCTCTATCCCCTGTGTTCACCATGCATACTACTCCACTCCTATTCCAAGATATAAGAGTGCTAAAACTAAATGAAGCTATACAATTCTACAGATAGTGGATAACTTCAAGGAAATAATGCATTATTTTCCTGCCACTAATATGTATGTACATACACACACACACACACACACACGCACACACACACAGAAGAGAGAGACACACAGACACAGAAGAATGCCTTTATACCCAAGGGTAAGATGGAGGTATACAGACACATATGTGTGTGTGTGTGCATGAATGTGTGTATAATTGTGTTTCCTGGATAGGAACAAAAAAAAAGACACTCTGATATTTGATGGTGGGATGTAATTTTAATGTGTTTTATAAGAGTTTGTTTACCCTTGTTATACTCTCCAACAAATAGCCACTGTTTTTTAAATCCCAGAACCAAACCAAGAGCACTCCAAGTGTGATACCTAAAAAAAAAAAAAAAAAAAAAATACTTGAAGAGGAAATCATAAATAACTACAAATGTACAAATAAAGTAAGCCCATATACATGATAAATTAATTGTGGTAGCTATTGAGAAAAATATTTCAATACTGAAATCTATTATATGATGAAATAAATTGTTATTTTCACTAACTCAAGTGTTAGAATGACAAAAGAATGTTTTCATGAAAAATATGTAAACAACCCAAGGAATTTAATAACATAATAAATTTAAACATAATTTATAACACAGATATCAACTATAAACACAACACTATATATTTTTTTCAAAATTTTATTTAAATTCTGGTGAGTTAACATATAGTGTAATAATTGGTTTCAGGAGTGGAATTTAGTGATTCATCACTTACATATAACACCCAGTGCTTAACACAACAGGTGCCCTCCTCAATACCCATCATCCATTTAATCCATCCCCTGTCCACCTCCTCTCGAGCAATCCTCAGTTTTTCTCTGTAGTTAAGAGCCTCTTATAGTTTGCTTCCCTCTCTTTTCCCCTTTCCCCTATGTTCATTTGTTTTGTTTCTTAAATTCCACATATAAATGAAATCATGTGGTATTTGTCTTTGTCTGACTTATGTCACTTAGCATAATACACTTCAGCTCCATCCACATTGTCGCAAATGACAAGATTTCATTCCTTTTGATGTCTGAGTAATATATCACTTCTTTATCCATTCATCAGTAGATAGACATTTGGGTTCTTTCCATATTTTGGTTATTGTTCATAATATTGCTATAAACATTGTGATGCGTGTCTCCCTTTGGATCAGTATTTTTGTATTCTTTGGGTATTTTTGTATCAGTATTTTTATATTCTCTTGTAGTCTTTGGGCACCTAGTAGTGCAATTGCTGGATCATAGGGTAATTTTATTTTTAACTTTTTGAGGAACCTCCATACTGTTTTCCAGAGTGGCTGCACCAATTTGCATTCCCACCAACAGTGTAAGAGGGTTCGCCTTCCTCCACATCCTCGCCAACATCTGTTGTTTCCTGTAGTGCCAGTTTGAGCCACTTTGACAGGTGTGAGGTGATATCTTAATGTGGTTTTGATTTGTATTTCCCTGATGATGAATGATGTTGCACATCTTTTCATGAGTCTGTTGGCCTTTTGGAAGTCTTATTTGGAAAAAAAAATGTTCAGGGCACCTGGGTGGCTCAGTTGGTTAAGCGTCTGCCTTTGGCTCAGGTCATGATCCCAGAGTCCTGGGATCTAGTCCTGTTTCAGGCTCCCAGTTCAGTGGGGAGTCTGCTTCTCCCTCTTCCCCTCCCTCTTGCTCATGCACTCTCTCTCTCTCTCTCTCTCTCAAAAATAACATCTTAAAAAAATGTCTGTTCAAGTCTTCTGCTCATTTCTTAACTGGACTATTTGGTTTTGGGGTGTTAAGTTTGATAAATTCTTTATAGATTTTAGATACTAGCCCTTTATTAGATATGTCATTTGCAAATATCTTCTCCCTTTCCATAGGTTGCCTTTTTGTTTTAACACTACACTATATTTTAAAGAAGAATGCAATAGATAGTTTTGTTGGTAACATTGTAGCCTGTTCTGTCCATGACTAGGACATCCTTCTTAAGGTTATGTGGATATAAATATAAGATAATATAGTCAAGAGATGTGGATTTTTTAGACACAGTTCAAAAAGTAGCAAAGCTGTGACAAAACTCATATTCTATTAGAGTTCTATTGAACAGCAAGCTTCCTAAGCAACAATTTCCCTTCAGAGAACTTGACCTGTAATTTAAGCAATCTACCACATATTGTTAGTCTCAAGGTTTAAACTGTAAACTGGGTTATTTATCTGAAATTTAAAAATCTGTTAAAATATATCAGGTGAAAAAGTAAAAAAAAATGTTTATATAAATAAGCTTTATTTTTTAATTTAAATTCAATTAGCCAACATCATTAGTTTCAGATGTAGTGTTCAATGATTCATCAGTTGCATATAACACCCAGTGCTCATCACATCACATGCCTTTAAATTGACATCTCACTTTAAGACAATCTTTTTTTTAAAAAGGCTTAAAATACAAGAGATAGCTATGACTTTCTTGATCAACTCCTCTATTACAAAAAAGTCTGTTCTTTTCAGTTATAAAAGCCACATATACTCATTATAGAAAATATATAAAATATTATAAGAAAAAAATCATTCATTATCTCATCACTCATATAGGAAAAGCTTTCCTACAAATTTTTAATATTTTTCCCAAGTATATCTATTAAAACTATGTAGAACTTAGGAGGATAGTGTTGTACAGTATGTATAAGCATTTAATTTTAAATAAAGAAAACTACACTTGGAATTCTAGTTCTGGTATTTACTAGATGAATGAATTTGAGCAATTTATCTAAGACATTTCTCCCTATCTACAAAATCAAGAAAGTTCAGCTATGAAAAGTAAGTAAGGCAATACATGTAATGCATTTATCAAAATATCAAATACATAGCAAATGCTCAAGTAATGTTATATATCATTATATTAAAATGATTTAATTATGAAATTATGATAATGCTCTTTCTAAATAAAATATGTTTTGTTGCTTAAAAATGTATTTGGAGAATTCTTCTACTGTGTTGCTCAATAGTCCTCTGATTAATCCTGATTAATCTTCTTGTAGGCAAAGAACTATAAAATTCATACAAAATTTTTTAAAATTCTAAATGAAAGATCTAAAAAATAAACAAAAGCAGACAAATCATTGAGAGCCATTGACACATGGGAGAGGAAAGTGGCATGTGATGAGATTACCATTTTTATGGCCTTCAGCTTAATGGCAAGTACATAGGACACTTAAAATTCCAAGGGAAAGCCCATAGTCTTTTTGGCCTAAGAACAAGGGGACTGAATTTGAAGCAAGCACTGCCATAGGATATTGAGAGAGGATTCTAGAGTATAGAGGGCCAAAGAGAGTGATTCTGAACTTGAATATATAATTCTGCTAAAATCTCTGACCAGACACTAAAAAAAGTATTCTCAAGGCAAGCTCAAAGCAGTGAACCAAAAAGTAAAAGAACTGAACTAAATTTGAGATGACACCCAAAAGACAAAGTCTGCAGTTTGAGTCCAGTCAAGCTAAGTGCCTGCTCAAATAAGAATATTAGTATTTAAAAAAAAAAAAAAAAAAAAAAGAGTATCAGTACTTTTGGGAGAATATAACAGAATGCAGGCTCACCAAATCCTAACACTCTCAATGTCCAGGAATAATCCAGAATTGCTTATCAAACAGAAAACCAGGAAATTGTTACCCAGTCTCAATAGTAAAAATAGTCCACCAAAAAAATTAAAGATGGCCCATAATTTGCAATTAGCAGACAAGTATATTACAGTAGTTATTTTATTAATGCTAAATGAGGTGAAAGTAAAAGTGCTAAGAGTAAATAAGAAAGAGGAATTCTCAGCAGAAAAAAAAAATGAACCATAAAAAGAACCAAATAGAAATTTGCACACTGAAAGATAAAATGTTTGAAATAAAAATTTTACTGAATTCACTGAGAAGATATTTGCAAATAATATATCCAATAAGGAGTTAATATTCAAAATATATAAAGAACTTATACAACTCAACACCAAAAAACAAATGATCTGATTAAAAAATGGTCAGAGAGCCTGAAAGGTCATTTATCCAAAGAAGGCATACACATGATCAACAGACAATGAAAAGATGCTCAACATCACTAATCATTACAGAAATGCAAGTTAAAACTACAATGAGATATCATTTTACATCTGTCAGAATGGTTAAAATTAGAAACACAAGAAATAATAAATCTTGGTGAGAATGTGGAGGAAAAGGAACCCTTGTGAACCCTTGGTGGTAATGCAAATTGATGCAGCCACTATGGAAAAACTGTGGAGTACCTCAAAAAATTAAAAATAGAATTACCATATGATCCAATAATACCACAACTGGGCATTTACCTAAAGAAAATGAAAACATAAATTCAAAAAGATACATACAGCCCTATGTTTATGGCATTATTATTTGCAATAGTGAAAATATAGAAACAAACCAAGTGTGCATCCATAGATTAACGGATAAAGAAGTGATATATAGATATATAGATATATATCACTTCCATATATATACATCACAATAAATTAATATATATATTATATATATGGCATATATATGTATGTGTGTGTATATATATATATATATATATATATGCATAAAAGGATGAAATCTTGCCATTTGCAACAACATGGATGGACCTAGAGGGCATAATTATAAGTGAAATAAGTCAGTCATAGAAAGAAAAGTACCATACGATTTCATTCATTTGTGGAATTTAAGAAGCAAAACAAACAAACAAAGAAAAAAGAGACAAACAACAAAAAAATGCCCAGACTATTAAATACCGAGAACAAACTTCTGGTTGCCAGAGGGGAGGTGGGTGGGGGGATGGGTGAAAAATAGATAAAGGGAATTAACAGTGCATTCACCTCGATGTGCACTGAGAAATATACACAATTGTTGAATCATTATATTGTACACCTGAAACTAATATAACACTGTATGTTAATTATACTTAATTTAAAAATAATAATAAAATGAATGGGCCAGATCTTTTGGGAAGCATAAACCTCTTCCTGAATATGGTAGATTTGGATGCCATTTGTTTTGTTAGGTCACTTGGATACCATTTATTTATTAACTTTTTTTTTTTTTTAGCATTAGTTTCATGAGTAGAATTCAGTGATTCATCACTTACACATAATACCCAGTGCTCATCCCAACAAGTGCCTTCTTCAATGCCCATCACCCATTTAGTCCATCCCCCCAGCAACTTCCCTTCCAGCAATCCTCAGTTTGTTCTCTTAACTATAGAGTCTATTATGGTTTGCCTCCGTCTGTTTTTATCTTATTTTTCCTTCTGTTCTACTACATACATCTGTTTTGTTTCTTACACTCCACATATGAGTGAAATTATGTTTGTCTTTCTCTGACTGACTTATTTCACTTAGAATAATACACTTTAGTTCCATCCACATTGTTGCAAATGGCAAGATTTCATTTTTTTGATGGTGAGTAATATTCCATTTTGTGTGTGTGTGTGTGTGTATTAATATGATATTCCATGATATATATAACACCTTTTTTTTATCCATTCATCAGTTGATGGACATTTGGGATCTTTCCATAATTTGGCTACTGCTGATAGTGCTGCTATAAACATTGGGATGCATGTGCCCCTTCAGATCAGCAGTTTCGTATACTTTGGGTAAATACTTACTAGTGCAATTGCTGGGACATAGGGCAGCTTTAATTTTAACTTTTTAAGGAATCTCCATACTGTCTTCCAGAGTGGCTTTACCAGTTTCCATTCCTACCAACAGTGCAAAAGTGTTCCCTTTTTCCACATACTTGCCAAATTCTGTTGTTTTCTGAGTTGTTAATTTTAGCCATTCTCACGGGTGTGAGGTGGTATCTCATCATGGTTTTGATTTGTATTTCCCTGATGTTGACTTATGTTGAGCATCTTTCATGTGTCTGTTAGCCATCTGAATGTCTTCTTTGGGAAAATGTCTATTCATGCCTTCTGCCCATTTCTTAACTGGATTATTTGCTTTTTGGCTGTTGAATTTGATAAGTTCTTTATAGATTTTGGATACTAACCCTTTATCAGATATGTAATTTGCAAATATCTCCTCTGATTCCATAGGCTGCCTTTTACTTTTGTTGATTGTTTCCTTCACTGTGCAGAAACTTTTTATCTTGAAGAGGTCCCAATAGTTCAATTTGGCTTTTGTTTCCCTTGCCTCTGGGAATAGGTCTAGTAAGAAATTGCAGCAGCAGAGGTCCAAGAGGTTTCTGCCTGTTTCCTCCTCTAAGATCCTGATGGTTTCCTGTTTTACATTTAGGTCTTTCATCCATTTTGAATTTATTTTTGTGTATGGTGTAAGAAAATGGTCCAGTTTCATTCTTCATGTCAGTGTCCAGTTTTCCCAGCACCATTTGTTGAACAGACTGTCTTTCTTCCATTGGATATTCTTTCCTACTTTGTCGAAGATTGGTTGAACATATAGTTGTGGGTCCACTTCTGGGTTCTGTATTCTGTTCCATTGATCTATGTGTCTGTTTTCATGCCAGTACCATACTGTCTTACTGTTTTCGGCTTGGCAATACAGCTTGAAATCTGGGATTGTGATTCCTCCCACTTTGCATTTCTCTTTCAACATTTCCTTGGTTATTCAGGGTCTTTTCTGGGTCCATAGAAATTTTAGAATTGTTTGTTCTAGTTCTGTGAAAAATGCTGGTGTTATTTTGATCCAGATTGCTTTAAATGTGTAGATTGTTTGGGTAGTATAGAAATTTTAACAATTTTTGTTCTTCCTATCCTTGAGCATGGAATGTTTTTCCATTTCTTTGTGTCTTCTTCAATTTCTCTCATAAGTCTTCTATAGTTTTTGGAGTAAAGATCCTTTACTTTGGGGTGCCTCAGTGGCTCAGTCAGTTAACCATCTGCCTTCACCTCATGTCATGATCTCAGGGTCCTGGGCTCAAGTCCTGCATCAGGTTCCATGCTCAGTGAGGAGTCTGCTTCTCTCCCTCTGCCTCTCTCCCCCGCTTTTACTTCTCTCTCTCTCTCTCTGTCTGTCTCAAATAAATAAAGTCTTAAAAAAAGACCCTTTACCTCTTTGGTCAGGTTTATTCCTAGGTATCTTGTGATTATAGGTGCAAATGCGAATGAGATCAATTCCTTGCTTTTTCTTTCTGCTGCTTCATTATTGGTATATAGAAACGTAACAGATTTCTGTGTGTTGATTTTATATCCTGCGGCTTTGCTGAATTTATGAATCAGTTGTAGCAATTTTTTGATGAAGTCTTTTAGGTTCTACATAGGGTATCATGTCGTCTGCAAAGATGAAAATTTGACTTCTTCATTGCCAATTTGGATGCCTTTTATTTCTTTTTGTTGTCTGATTGCTGAGACTAGGACTTTCAGTACTATGTTGAACAACAGTGGTGAGAATGGATATCCCTCTAGTGTTCCTGACCTTAGGGGGAAAGTTCTCAGTTTTTCCCCATTGAGGATGATTTTAGCTGTGGGTCTTTTGTATATGGCCTTTATGATGTTGAGGTATTTTCCTTCTGTCCCTATTTTGTTTGTGAGTTTTTATCAAGAAAGGATGCTTTATTTTATCAAATTCTTTTTTTTTTTTTTTTTTTTGCATCTATTGGGAGGATCATATGGTTCTTGTCCTATCTTCTATTAATGTGATGTATCATGTTCATTTTTTTGTGGATATTGAACCACCCCTAAAGCCCAGGAATAAATCACACTTGATCATGGTGAATAATTCTTTTAGTGTACTGTTGGATTTGATGTGTTAATATCTTTTTGAGAATTTTTGTGTCCATGTTCTTTAAGGATATTGGTCTGTAATTCTCCTTTTTAGTGGGGTCTTTGGTTTTAAAATCAAGTTAATGCTGGCCTCATAGAATGAGTGTGGAAGTTTTCCTTCTATTTCTATTTTTTGGAGCAACTTTATAAGAATCGGTATTGATTTTTCTTCAAGTGTTTAGTAGAATTAGCCTGTGTAGCCATTCAGCCCTGGATTCTTGTTTGTTGGGAGATTTTTGATTACTGATTCAATTTCTTTTTTTTTTTTTTTTAAACTTTTTTTTTTTTTTTTTAAAGATTTTATTTATTTATTTGAGACAGAGAGAGAGAGCACATGAGAGGGGTGAGGGTCATAGGGAGAAGCAGGCTCCCTGCCGAGCAGGGAGCCCGATGCGGGACTCGATCCAGGGACTCCAGGATCATGACCTGAGCCGAAGGCAGTCGCTTAACCAACTGAGCCACCCAGGCGCCCATTTACTGATTCAATTTCTTTCCTGGTTATTGGTCTCTTCTGATTTTCTATTTCTTCTTGTTTCAGTTTTGTAGTTTATATGTTTCTGAGAACATATCCTTTTCTTTCAAATGGCCCAATTTGTTGGCATACAATTGCTCATAATATTCTCTTAAAATTGTTCGTATTGTTTCAGTGTTGGTTGTGATCTCGCAACTTTTGTTCATGATTTCATTTATTTGGGTCTTTTCTCTTTTCTTTTTGATAAGTCTGGCTATGGGTTTATCAATTTTGTCAATTCTTTCCAAGAACCAGCTCCTAGTTTCATCGATCTGTTCTACTGGGTTTTTTTTATTATTATTATTATTTCTATATCATTGATTTCTGCCCTGATCTTAATTATTTCCCTTCTTCTACTGGTTTTATGCTTTATTTGCTGTTCTTTTTCCAACTCCTTTAGGTGAAATGTTATGTTGTGAATTTGAGACTTTGCTTGCTTCTTCAAGAAGGCCTGTATCCCTATATATTTCCCTCTTATGACTGCCATTGCTGCATCCCCAAGGTTTTGAATTATCCTATTTTCATTTTAATTATTTGTTTTTCCTTTAATTTCCTGCTTAACCCATTCATTATTTAGTAAGGTATTGTGTTCTTTCTCATTTTTTTTCTTGTAGTTGACTTCATGTTTCATAGTATTGTGTTCACAAAGTATGCATGGCATGTTCTCAATCTTTTTATACTTTTTGAGGCCTGATTTGTGACCCAGTATGTGATTCATTCTGGACAATGTTACATGTGCTCTTGAAAAGAATGTGTATCCTCCTACTTTACAATGAAATGTTCTGAATATATCTGTTAAATCCATCTGGTCCAGTGTGTCATTCAAAACCATTCTTTCATTGTTGATCTTCTGCTTAGATTATCTCTGCACTGCTCTCCTGTTATTACTGTATTATTATCAATGAATTTCTTTAATTTCACTATTTGATTTATGTTTGGCTGCTCCAATGTTGGAGGCATAAACATTTACAGTTTAGATATTCTTGTTGGATAGACCCCTTTATTATGATATAGTGCCATTCTTTATCTCTTCTTACAGTCTTTGGTTTAAGTTCTAGTTTGTCTGATATAAGTATGGATACTCTGGCTTTCTTTTGATAGCCATTAGCATGATAGATGATTTTCCACCCCCTCACTTTCAATCTGGAGGTGTCTTAGGGTCTAAAATGAGTCTCTTGTAAGAAGCATATTGATGGGTCTTGTTTTTTTGTCCATTCTGATATCCTATGTCTTTTGATTGGAGCATTTAGTTCATTTACATTCATAGTAATAATTGATAGTTATGAATTTAGTGTCACTATATTACCTGTAATGTCACTGTTCCTTTCTGGTGTTTGTTGCATTTGGTCTCTCTTTCCCACTCAAAGGGTCCCCTTTCATATTTCTTGTAGAGCTGGTTTAGTATTCACAAACTCCTTTCGTCTTTGCTTATCTTGGAAACTCTTATTTATTAACTGTTATTTAGCATTATGAATGATAAGAAGATGCCTATTATGCCATTTAACAATAATTATATGTAAATTAAAATGATGGTAATGCTGATTGACAGCTCTAATGAATTAGAAAAAATGGTATCTGGAGCAAAAATATCACTCAATAGATCTGACAATTGTATGGAGATGAAGATAAAAATAGATTAATAGAAATTATCATATTTGAAGAAGTTATAAAGAAAGATTGTTTAAAAGAGTCTTAGGGATTTGTGGGAAAATATATAAAAATACAGCACTTCTGTAATTGTCATCTCTGAAAAAGTCAAGAGAGAATAAGGAGAAATGCATCTTTAAAAATGAATAGATAAAATATTTTAAAAAATGCATAGAAACATCAAGGCACCTGGGTGGCTCAGTCATTTGAGTGTCCAAACTTGATTTCAGCTAAGGCGATGATCTCAGGGTCATGGGACTGAGCCCCACATTTGGCTCCACACTCAGCACAGAATCTGCTTGTCCCTCTACCTCTGCTTCTCCACCCACTTGTGTGCTCTATTTATAATATATATATATATATATATATATATATATATATATATACTTTAAAATGTATAAAAACATAAATTTATATATTAAAAATTCTTTGTGAACCCCAATCAGGATATACAGAGAAATAATTCCTTTCACAACATAATCAAAATGCTGGAAATAAAAGATGAGGAGAAAATTTTGAAAGCATAGGTAAAAAATCCACAAATAATATATTCCATATAGTGAATCAATCGTTGGAAAATCACTGACTGATCTGAAACAATGAAGACCAGAAGACAGGAAAAATATATTTAAAGTGTTAAAGAGAAAACCATTTAATCCCAGCATATGAGGGCCAGCAAAAAAATATTCTTAAAGAATTAAGACATTTTCAAATAAATCAAAATCAAGACTGCAAACCAAAAACTAAAAAGTGTATGTTTTTGATTGAGGTTGGAAAATGGTGACAGAGTAGGAGGACCCTAGGCTCACTTTATCTCACAAACAACTAGATAACTATCAAATTATGCTATGTATCCCAGAAATTGACCTAAAGCCTGGCAGAACAAACTCCACAACTAAAGGTAAGAAAGAAGTTATATCCAAGAAGGTAGGAAGTGTAGAGATGCAATTTGGGATGGAAATGGATCAGAGCCCCGTGTGGGGAGGAGACTGGTCTCGGAGAAGAGCAGGAGACAGACTAACACACGGAACATATGGGGAAAATGAATGCCCATAGTAATTGGCCTGGAAAGTAATAGGGGCTGATTTTATGAGTTTTTGTAACCAGCAGGGCTTAAAATTTGGAGTTTTAAAGGTCAGTGGGTTTTGCTGAGATAGAGCCTGGAAAGCATTTGGGCTGCTCTAGAAGAGAAGGCAGGGCAAACATCCTGTGGACATACAGCATGGAAACAGTGATCTGAAGAGTGCCTGGGGTATACAGTGGGGAGGTTATTTTCTCAACTCAGACCATGTCTCAGAGAAGCAGTGTTCCTGGAGAGACCCCTCTAAGAACCAAAGAACTGAAAGTTGTCATTTCCTTCCCCCACTCCTCAGCATAAGCACAGGGCCCACCTGCATAAACCAGCATAATGCAGATACTACCTTATTTGCTTATACCAAGCTCTGCCCCCTCAATGCTCTGGTAGAAACACCCTTCCTAGTCACTTTTGCTTCAGTACCAGTGTGGTGGGTACCCTCCCCCAGAATACCAGCCCAAAGCCCTGCTCACACCACATCTCTAGACTCAAGTTTTGTAAAGCCTCAATTCCAGCAACAGTGGTGAGACATCTCATTTCATATGCAGAGGAGAGCACACCTACTCAGAATGTGCCACATTCAGGGTAGGGACCAAACATTGCCCACAACAGGAAAATAGATCCTCTGCAGAGAACTATCCTGAAGGATAAAGCAGCCAGGACACAACAGCAGAAAGCCCTCAGAACACATTGGACTCACTTCTGGACATGCCAGGCCCTGGGGGACATGGGACACTACATGCAGAACACTAAAGGACCTCTGCATCATAAGACCATTACCATGAAAAACAGTAGATGTAGCTGACTTTCCAAACAAACAGCAACAAGAACAGCGACTTAGACAAAATGAGAAAACAAATAAATTTATCACAAATATAAAACAGGACAAGGCCATGGCCAGAGATCTAAGTAAAACAGATATAAGCAACATGTCTGATGGAGTATTTAAAGGAATGATTGTAAGGATACTCACTGGAATTGAGAAAACAGTGGAAAATATCAGTGAGAACATTAACACAGAGATAAGGAATAACATAGAGATGAAGGGCTTGATAAATGAAATGAGAAACACACTCAATGAAATGAACAAGAGGCTAGAAGAAGCAGAGGAATGAATTAGTGACCTAGAAGAGAGATTAATGGAAAGTAACCAAGCTGAATAAAAGAAAGAAAAAAGAATAATGCAAAACTTAGGGAACTCAGTAACTCCATCAAATGTAATAATATTTGTATTATAGGAGTCCCAGAAGAAGACAGAGAAAAGGGGGCAAAAAAAAAAAATGATTGGAAGAAAGAATAGGTGGAAACTTCCTTAATCTGGGGAAGGAAACAGATATCCAAATCCAAGAGGCACAGAAAGTCACCAATAAAAGCATAACCACACCAAGATATAAGGTAATTAAACTTAGAAAATTCAGTAATAAGGAAAAAATAAATAAAAGCAGCAAGACAAAAGAATATAGTAACATATAAGGGAAACCCCATAAGGCTAGCAGAGTTGTTTCAGAAGAAACTTTCCAAGCCAGAAGAGAGTGGTATTATATACTCAAAGTGTTGGATGGGAAAAAATCTGCGGGCAAGAATACTCTATCCAGCAAGGCTATTATTCAGAATAGAAGGAGGGATAAAGAGTTTCCCAGACAAAAACTAAAAGAGTTCATACAACTAAACTAGCCCTGAAAGAAATATTAAAGGGGACTCTTTGAGTGGAAAGGAGAAAATAAAAAGTGACAGAATGAAGGTAGGAGACACAAAAGCAGTAAAAAAAAAAAAAAAAAAAAAAAAAGAATATTTTTGTAAAAAGCAGACAAAGAAATCACAAAATAAAAGGTTGTAAAATATGGCAACATATACCTAAAACATGAGGAGGAGCAAAGAATGGTTTCAAACTTAAATGACCATCAACTTAATACAGATGGCTGTATGCAGAGGAGGTTATATACAAACCTAATGGTAACCATATATCAAAAACTACTAATAAGTATGCAAAGAATAAAGAGAAAAAAATCCCAAATATATCTCTAAAGACAATCAGCAAATCATAAATGAAAGAAAGACAAGAAATAATAAGAGAAAATCTTCAGAAACAACCACAAAATAAATGATAAAAGGACAATAAATATATACCTATCAATAATTACTTTGAAAGTAAGTGAACTAAATGTTCCAATTAAAAAAAAAAGTATGGTGACAGAATGGATAAACACACACACACACACACACACACACACACAAAGACCCATCTATATGCTGCTTACAAGAGACTCATCTGAGACACTGGCAGATTAAAAGTGAGGAGATGAAGAAACATCTATAATGCAAATCCATGCCAGGAGAAAGCAGGAGTAGCAATACTTATATCAGAAAAAAATGCATTTCAAAAGAAAGACTGTAACTAGAGACAAAGAAGGACACTATATAATAATAAAGGGGACAATCCAACAAGAAGATATAACAATTGTAAATATTTATGCACCCAACATAGGAGCACCTAAAATACATAAAAGAGTTAACAACAAACTTAAAGGACTGAATCAATAATAATACAATAATAGTAGGGGACTTTAAAACCCTACTTACATCAATGAACAGATCATCTGACAGAAAATCAACAAGGAAACGATGGTTTTGAATGATACACTGGACCAGATGAATGCAATAGATATATTCAGAACATTCCATCTTAAAACAGCAGAATACACATTCTTTTCAAGAATAGATGAATATAATACAGAATAGATCACATATTACCCCTCAAAATAAGCCTCAATAGATTCCAGAAGATAAAAATCATACTATCCATCTTCTTTCACCTCAATGCTATAAAGCTAGAAGTCTGCCACAAGAAGAAATCTTGAAAGACCACAAATAAATGGAGATTAAATAACATGCTAGTAAACAATAAATGGGCCAACCAGGAAATAAAAGAAGAAATTAAAAAAAAAAAACAACACATGGATTGATGAATGGACAAGGAAGATGTGGTATATATAATGAATGAAATCTTACCACTTGCAATGTCATGATGGAGTCAGAGAGTATTATGCTAAGTGAAATAAGTCAGACAGCGAAAGACAAATGCCATATGACTTTACTCATGTGTACAATTTAAGAAACAAGACAAAAGACCAAAGGAAAAAAGAGAGAGAGAGAGAAACCAAGAAACAGACTCTTAATTACAGAGAACTGATGGTTGCCAGAAGAGAGGTGGGTGGGGGGATGAGTTAAATAGGTGATGAGTATTATGGAGGGCACTTCTTTTGATTAGCACCAGGTGATGTGTTGAATCACTAAATTGTACACCTGAAACTAATATTACACTGTATGTTAAGTAACTGGAATTTAAGTAGAAATGTAAAATAAAGCACCTGTAAACAAATAAAAATGGAAAAACAATGGTCCATAACCTTTGGGATACAACAAAAGTGGTTCTAAGAGGGAAGTTTATAGCAATAGAAGCCTACTTCAAGAAGCAATTAGATTCTCAAATAAACAACCTAATCTTACATTGAAAGGAGCTAGAGAAAGAACAAGAAACAAAATTGAAAACTAGCTGAACAAGGGAAATTATAATAAAGATTATAGCAGAAATAAACAATATAGAAACTAAGAAAACAATAAAACACCTCAATGAAACCAAGAGCTGGTTCTTTGAAAAAAAAAAATTTATAAACCTTTAGCCAGACTTATCAAGAAAAAAAGAGAAATGACTCAAATAAATAAAATCACAAATGAGAGAGTAGAAATAACAACCAACACCACAGAAATATGAACATTTAGAAGAGAATATTATGAAAAACTCTATGACAACAAATTGGACAAACTGGAAGAAATGGATAAATTCTTAGAAACATATAAACTGCCAAAACTTAGAAAGAAATAGAAAACTTGAACAGACCAATAACTTGTAAAGAAATTGAATCGGTAATCAAAAGTCTCTCAGTAAACAAAAGTCCAGGACAGATGGCATCACAGGTAAATCCTACCAAATATTTAAAGAAAAGTTCATACTAATTCTTCTTAAACTATTCCCAAAGAAACATAGAATAGAAAGGAAAACTTCCAAATTCATACCATGAGGCCAGCATTACTCTCACACCAAAATCAGATACAGTCACCACAGAAAAAAAGAACTACAGACCAATATCCTTGATGAACATAGATGCAAAATCCTCAATTAAAAAAAAAAATCAACACGATTATGCAGCATCTATTGCTGGTTACAATGGTGGTTAAATATCCACAAATCAATCAAAATGATACATCACATCAATAAGAGAGAGGATAAGAAATATACAATCATTTCAACAGATGCAGTAAAAGCATTTGATAAACTACAACATGAATTCATGAGTAAAAATCCTCAAGAAAGTAGGTTTGGGGGGAATATATTTCATCATAATAAGGCCATATATGGAAAAAAACAACAAACAAAGCTAACATCATCCTCAATGGGGAATAACAGAGCTTTCCCCCTAAGGTCAGGAACAAGACAGGGATGTTCACTCTCACCACATTTATTCAACATAATACTTAGAAGTCCTAGCCACAGCAATTGGACAACAAAAAGAATAAAACACATGCAAATCAGCAAGGAAGAAATAAAACTTTCACTATTTTCAGATGACATGAGTTCAAAGTCTATTTTTTGGTTTGTCTCTCTCTCTCTCTCTCTATCCCTTTGCTCATTTGTTTTGTTTCTTAAATTCTACATATGAGTGAAATCATATGGTATTTGTCTTTCTCTGACTTGTTTCACTTAGCATCATACTCTCTTTTTTTATATATGTTCAGTTAGCCACTGTATAGTACATAACATCATTAGTTTTTTATGTAGTGTTACCAGAGGGGAGCTGGGTGGGGGATGGGTGAAGCAGGTGTTGGGGATTAAGGAGTACACTGTTGTGATGAGCACCGGGTGACGTACAGAAGTGTTGAATCACCATATTGTACACCTGAAACTAATATTACACTGTATACTAACTGGAATTTAAATAAAAACTTTAAAAAAGGATGACATGATACTCTATATAAAAAGTCATAAAGGCTCCATCAAGAAATGGCTAGAACTGAAAATTTAATTCAGTAAAATCACAGGATACAAAATTAATGTGCAGAAATCTGTTGCATTTCTATACACTAATAATGAAGCAGCAGTAAGATAAATTAAGGAATTAATCCCACACACAATTTCACCAAAAACAGTAAGATACCTAGGAATAAACCTAACCGAAGAGGTGAAAGAAACACCTGTACTCTGAAAACCATAAGACACTAATGAAAGAAATTGAAGATGACACAAAGAACTGGAAACACATTACTTGCTCATGGATTGGAAGAACAAATATTGGTAAAATGTCTATACTACCCAAATCAAATTACACATTTAATGCAATCCCTATCAATAAACAACAACATACTTCACAGAACTACATCAAACAGTCCTAAAATTTATATGGAACTACAAAAGACCTTGAATAGCCAAAACAATCTTGAAAAAGAAAAACAAAGCTGGAGGCATCACAATTCTAGATTTCAAGTTATATCACAAAGCTGTAGTAATCAAAACAGTATAGTACTGGTACAAAAATAGACACACAGATCAATGAAACACTATAAAAACACAGAAATATACCTACAACTATAGGTCAATTAATCTTCAACAAAGGAGGAAAGAATATCCAGTGGGAAAAAGACAGTCTTTTCAACAAATGGTATTGAAAAAATTAGATAGCAACATGCAAAAGAATGAAACTGGACTACTTTCTTCCACCATACACAAAAACAAATTCAAAATGGTTTAAAGTTCTTTCAATCATTTTGAGTCTATTTTTGCATGTGGTGTAAGGAAATGGTCCAGTTTCATTCTTCTGCATGTGGCTGTCCAATTTTCCCAACACCATTTGTTGGAGAGACTGTCTTTTTTCCATTGGGCATTCTTTCCTGCTTTGTTGAAGATTAGTTGACCATAGAGTTGAGGGTCCATTTCTGGGCTCTCTATTCTGTTCCATTGATCTATGTGTCTGTTTTTGTGCCAGTACCATACTGTCTTCATGATTATAGCTTTGTAATAGAGCTTGAAGTCCGGAACTGTGATGCCACCAGCTTTGCTTTGCTTTTTCAACATTCCTCTGGCTATGCGGGGTCTTTTCTGGTTCCATACAAATTTTAGGATTATTTGTTCTATTTCTTTGAAAAAAGTGGATGGTATTTTGATAGGGATTGCATTAAATGTGTAGATTGCTCTAGGTAGCATTGGCATCTTCACAATATTTGTTCTTCCAATCCATGAGCATGGAACGTTTTTCCATTTCTTTGTGTCTTCCTCAATTTCTTCCATGAGTATTTTATAGTTTTCTGAGTACAGATCCTTTGCCTCTTTGGTTAGATTTATTCCTAGGTACCTTATGATTTTGGGTGCAATTGTAAATGGGATCGACTCTAATTTCTCTTTCTTCTGTCTTGTTGTTGGTGTATAGGAATGCCACTGATTTCTGTGCATTGATTTTATATCCTGCCACTTTACTGAATTCCTGTATGAATTCTAGCCGTTTTGGGGTAGAGTCTTCTGGGTTTTCCACTTAAAGTATCATATCATCTGCAAAAAGTGAGAGTTTGACTTCTTTGCTGATTTGGATGCCTTTTATTTCTTTTTGTTGTCTGATTGCTGTGGCTAGGACTTCTAATACTATGTTGAATAGCAGTGGTGATAGTGGAAATCCCTGCCGCGTTCCTGCCCTTAGGGGGAAAGCTCTCAGTTTTTCCCCATTGAGAATGATATTTGCTGTGGGTTTCTCATAGATGGGTTTTATGATACTGAGGTATGTACCCTCTATCCCTGTACTCTGAAGGGTTTTGATCAAGAAAGGATGCTGTACTTTGTCAAATGCTTTTTCTGCATCTATTGAGAGGATCATATGGTTCTCGTTCTTTCTTTCATTAATGTATTGTATAATTGATTGATTTGTGAATGTTGAACCAACCTTGCAGCCCAGGGATAAATCCCAACCCTGGTCGTGGTGAATAATCCTTTTAAGGTACTGTTGGATCCTTTTGGCTAGTATTTTGGTGAGAATTTTTGCACCCATGTTCATCAAGGATATTCATCTGTAATTCTCCTTTTTGATGGAGTCTTTGTCTGGTTTGGGGATCAAGGTAATGGTGGCCTCATAAAACGAGTTTGGAAGTTTTCCTTCCATTTCTACTTTTTAGAACAGTTTCAGAAGAATAGGTATTAATTCTTCTTTAAATATTTGATAGAATTCCCCTGGGAAGACTTCTGGCCCTGGGCTTTTGTTTGTTGGGAGATTTTTGATGACTGCTTCAATTTCCTTAGTGGTTATAGGTCTGTTCAGGTTTTCTATTTCTTCCTGGTTCAGTTTTGGTAGTTTATACATCTCTAGGAATGCACCCATCTCTTCCAGATTATCTAATTTGCTGGGATATAGTTGCTCATAATATGTACTTATAATTGTTTGTATTTCTTTGGTGTTGGTTGTGATCTCTCCTCTTTCATTCATGATTTTATTTATTTGGGTCCTTTCTCTTTTCTTTTTGATAAGTCTGGCCAGGGGTTTATCAATCTTATTAATTCTTTCAGAGAACCAGCTCCTAGTGTCATTGATCTGTTCTACTGTTCTTTTGGCTTCTATTTCATTGATTTCTGCTCTGATCTTTATTATTTCTCTTCTCTCTGTGCCTCCTGTATTTTGATGCCTGCTTCCTTAGGCTTTAGGCTTTATTTGCTGTTCTTTCTCCAGCTTCTTTAGGTGTGGGGTTAGGTTCTGTATTTGAGAACTTTCTTGTTTCTTGAGAAAGGCGTGTATTGCTATATACTTTCCTCTTAGGACTGCCTTTGCTGCATCAAAGATTTTGAACAGTTGTGTTTTCATTTTCATTTGTTTCCATGAATTTTTTTAATTCTTCTTTAATTTTCTGGTTGACCCATTCATTCTTTAGTAGGATGCTCTTTAGCCTCCATGTATTTGAGTTTTTTCTGACTTGCCTCTTGTGATTGAGTTCTAGTTTCAAAGCATTGTGGTCTGAAAATATGCAGGGAATGATCCCAATCTTTTGGTACCGGTTGAGACCTGATTTGTGACCTAGGATGTGATCTATTCTGGAGAATGTTCCATGGGCACTAGAGAAGAATGTGTATTCTGTTGCCTTGGGGTGGAATGTTCTGAATATATCTGCAAAGTTCATTTGGTTTCTGTCTATGCTGTTATAAACTGCAGCATCCTGGGTTGTGCGCCCCTCTACAGCGCCCCTAGTCCTGCCTCCAGGTCAGGGAAGTCTCTGCACTTTGTGCTTCTAAAACCGCCAGCCGCTCCCAGTTCACTCGGGCAATCTGCCGCTCCGGGTTTCCATCCCGGGGACTGCCCTAAAGTCCTTTCCCAGCCACTACCGTTCTGAGTCTGTGCCCCGTCCCCAGCATGTGAGGCTGTCGCTCACCGGCAGTGTAGGATCCCCACGGCCAGGCTCCCTCCCGCTGTCGTTTATCCTCCGATATCTGCCCACGGAATCACGGTTCCCCCTTTGTACCTCAAAACCAACCACCTGCAATATTCTGTTTGTAGAGATCCAGATCTTCTTACATGTCAGGCTGATTTCATGGGTGCTCAGAATGGTCTGGTAGATATCCAGCTCAATTCTGGGGACCAGTTGGAATAGGGTCCCCTACTCCTCCACCATCTTTTTCCTCCCACCCCGATGTTTATCTGGATTATTAATTTTTAAATTGATGTATAATTGACATAATGTTATGTTAGTTTAAGGGGTACAACATAATGATTTTATATTTGTATAAATTACCAAATTATCGCCACAATAAATTTAGTTAACATCTATCACCATAGGTCATTACCAAAAAAGTTTTCTTGTGATGGAGACTTTTATGATTTACTTTCTTAGTAAAACTCAAATATGCAATAAAGTACAGTCAATATCCTACACATTATGTCCTTATCACTTATTTATATTATAACTGGAAGTTTATACTTTTTGCTTCATTTGCCCATTTCACCTAGCCCCCAGCCCCCACCTCTGGCAACTATTATTTTTTTCTCTGTAAATTATGAGCTTGTTTTTTTAATGTTTTGAAGTTTTGAACTATAAAAATTTTAATTTAATTAAATATTAATTTTACTTATATTAAATTATACTTATAGCTCATATATAAGTAAGATATAATGGTATTTGGTTTTTTTTTCTAACTTATTTTCTTAGCATAATGCTGTCACAATCCATTCAGGTTGTCAAAAAAATGGGAAGATTTCACCATTTTTATGACTGAATAGGATTCAATTTTATAATACATATATGCACACCTTTTTATCCATTTACCCAATCAGTCCAATCAGTGGACACCTAGATTGTTTTCATATTTTGGCTATTGTAAATAATACTGCAGTAAACATGAGGATGCATTTATCTTTTTGAATTAAAGATTTTGTTTTTCTTTTGGAAAATACCTAGGAGTAGTGTTGCTGGATCATATGCTTGTTCTATTTTTCATATTTTTAAGGAACCTCCATGCTGTTTTCCATACTGTCTGCACCAACATACATTCCCCGCTACAGTACAAAAGGATTCTTTTCTCTCCTGCCTTGTTAATACTTCTTTTTTTCACTATTCATTCTAACAGGAGTGAAGTGTTATCTCATTATGATTTTGTTTTGCATTTCCTTGATGATTAGCAATGTTGGGCATCATTTCCTGTACCTATTCACCATCTCTATGTCGACTATGGAAAAATGTCTATTCAGATCCTCTGCTTATTTTTTAAACTTCTATTTAAATTCTACTTAGTTACCACAGAGTAATATTAGTTTCAGGTGTACATTATAGTGATTCAGCAATTTCATACAATACCCAAAGCTCATCACAAGTACAGTCCGTAATCCCCCTCAGCTATTTCACCCATCACCCTACCCCCACCCCTCTTATAAACATCAGTTTGTTCTGTTAGTTCAGAGTCTGTTTTGTGGTTTGCATCTCTTCTTTGTCCATTTGCTCATTTATTTTGATTCTTATGAGTGAAATCATATGAAATTTGCCTTTTCTGACTGACTTATTCACTTAGCATAACACTTTCTGGCTCCATCCACGTCATTGCAAATGCCAAGAATTCATTTTTTTAAGGCTGAGTAATATTTACAACTTTTTATCCATTCATCAGTTGGTGGACACTTGGGTTGTTTCCATAACTTAGCTATTATAGACAACACTGCTATGAAATCAGGGAACATTCAGTTGATATTGAATTAGTATTTTTGTATTGCTTGGGTAAATACCTAGTAGTGCAATTGCTGGATCATAGGGTAGTTCTACATTTTGAGGAAACCCCGTACTATTTTCAAGAGTGGCTGCACCAGTTTGCAATCCCACCAACAGTGTAAGATGGTTCCCATTTCTCTGTATCCTCACCTACATCTGCTGTTTCCTGCGTTGTTAATTTTAGCCATTCTGACAGGTGTGAAGTGATATCTCATTGTTTTGTTTTGTTTTGTTTTGTTTTGTTTTGTTTTTGCATTTCCCTGAAGATGAATGATGTTGAGCATCTTTTCATGTGTCTGTTGGCCATCTGGATGTCTTCTTGGGAAAAGATGTCTGTTCATATCTTCTACCCATTTTTAATTGCATTATTTGCTTTTTAGGTGTGTTTTATAAGTTCTTTATATATTTTGGATACTAACCCTTTATCAGATATGTCATTTGCAAATATCTTCTCCCATTCAATAGGTTGCCTTTTAGTTTTGCTCATTGTTTCCTTCACTGTACAAGAGTTTTTATTTTTATGTATTCTCAATAGTATATTTGTGTTTTTGTTTCCCTTGTCTCAGGAGACATATCTAGAAAGAAGTTGCTACAGGCAATGTCAAAGAAGTTAGTGCTTGTGTTCTCTTCTAGGATTTTTATGGTCTCATTCTCACATTTAGATCTTTAATACATTTTTAGTTTATTTGTGTGTATGGTGTAAGAAAGTGGTCTAGTTCATTCTTTTGCATGTTGCTGTCCAGTTTCCCCACACTATTTGTTGAAGACTGTCTATTATCCACTGGATATTCTTTACTGCTTTGTCAAAGATTAATTGACCATAGAGTTGTGGGTTCATTTCTGGGTTCTCTATTCTGTTCCACTGATCTGTGTGTCTGTTTTTGTGCCAGTACCATACTGTGTTGATCACTACAACTTTGTAATATAACTTGAAGTCTGCAACTGTGATGCATCCAGCTTTTGCTTTTACTTTCAAAAATGCTTTAGCTATTGGTGTCTGGGTGGCTCAGTTGGTTAAGCAACTGCCTTCGGCTCAGGTCATGATCCTGGAGTCCCGGGATCAAGTCCCACATTGGGCTCCCCGCTCAGCAAGGAGCCTGCTTCTCCCTCTAACCCTCCCCACTCTCATGTATTCTCTCTCTCTCTCTCTCATTCTCGCTCTCTCAAATAAATAAATCTTTAAAAAAATGCTTTAGCTATTCAGGGTCTTTTGTGGTTCTATACAAATTCTAAGATTGTTCCTTCTAGCTCTGTGAAAAATGCAGTTCTTATTTTAATAGGGATTGAATTAAATGTGCACAATGGGTGGCATAGTATACACATTTTAACAATATTTGCTCTTCCAATCCACAAGCATGGAATGTGTTTCCATTTCTTTGTGTCATCTTCAATTTCTCTAGTCAATGTTCTATAGTTTCCAGAGTATAGGTCTTTCACCTCTTTGGTTAGATTTGTTCCTAGGTATTTTATTTTTGGTGCAATTTTGTATTCATTAATCCCTTGATTTCTCTTTCTGCTGCTTCATTATTGGTGTATAGAAATACAACAGATTTCTGTACGTTTACATTGTATCTTGTGACTTCACTGAATTCCTCCATCAGTTCTAGCAGTTTTTTGGTGGTCTTTCTTGTTTTCTATATAGAGTATCATGTCATCTGAAAACAGTATAAGATTACTTCTTCCTTTCTGATTTGGATGCCTTTTATTTCTTGTTGTTGTCTGATTGCTGTGGCTAGGACTTCCAGTATTATGTTGAATAAAAGTGGTGTGGGTATTTCATATATGGTCTTTATTATGTTGTGGGATGTTCCTTCTATCCCTACTTTGTTGATGGTTTTATCAAGAATGGATATTGTACTTTGTCAAATGCTTTTCATGCATCTATTAAAGTGATCATATCATTCTTATGCTTTCTTTTATTAATGAGATATATCATGTAGATTGATTTGTGAATGTTAATTCACCCTTGAAACCCAGGAATAAGTCCCACTTGATCATGGTTAGTGTTTTGTTTTTTTTTTTTATGTATTGTTGGTTATTGGTTGCTAGTATTTTATTGAGAATTTTTGCATCCATGTTCATCATAGATGTTGGCCAATAGTTCTCTTTGTTAGCGATGTCTTTATCTGGTTTTGGTTTCAGGGTAATGTTGGCCTCATAGAATGAATTTGGAAGTTTTCATTCCTTTTCTATTATTTGGAAGAGTTTGAGAATAGGTATTAACTCTTCTTTAAATATTTGGTAGAATTCTCCTGTGAAGCTGTCTGGTCCTGGACTTTTGTTTGTTGGGAGTTTTTAAACTTCTGATTCAATTTCCTTACAGGTTATTGATCTATTCAAGTTTTCTATTTCTTCCTGTTTCAGTTTTGTAGTTTATATTTTTTCTAGAGATTTATATATTTCTTCCATGTTGTCCAATTTTTTGGCTTATATTTTGTCATATTATTCTCTTCTTAATTATTATTATTTCTTTTTTTAAGATTTTTTATTTATTTGAGAGACAGAGAGAGCACAATTAGGGGAGGGGCAGATGGAGAGGAAGAGGCCAACTCCCCACTGAGCAGGGAGCCCAAAGCAGGGCTTGATTCCAGGACCCTTGCATCATGACCTGACCTGAAGGCAGACGCTTAACCAACTGAGCCATCCAGGTGCCCCTAATTATTATTATTTCTGCAGTGTTGGTGGTTATTTCTCTTCTCTCATTTGCGATTTTATTTGAGTCCTTTCTCATTTCTTTTTGATAAGTCTGGCTAGGGATTTATCAATTCTCTTAATATTTTTCAAATAACCAGGTCCTGGTTTCATTGATCTTTTTTGTTTCTTTATCATTTATTTCTTCTCTCTTCTTTATTATTTCCTTCCTTCTGCTGGCTTTAGGGTTAATTTGTATATATTTTTTTCTAGCTCCATTATCTGTAAGGTCAGGTTGTTTGAGATTTTACCTGCTTCTTGAAGTAGACCCGTATTGCTATGTACTTCCCTCCTAGGACCACTTTTGCCATATGTCAAAAGTTTTGGGCTATTGTGTTTTCTCTCTTTAAAAAAAAAAAAAAAAAAAAAAAATTTCTTTACTCTTTCTAATATCATGTAGGTGAAGGATAGCAGAATATTCCTCCCCAAAATATGTCTTTTGGGCTTAAGGATTATTTTGAGTTGATTCTTTTGCAAATCAGCTGATACTGAAGCAGTTCTGGAAAAAGTGGAAGTTACTCTTTTGTAAGGAAAATTTACATCTGTAAAGGAAAGCTCCATTTGTAAGGGTGTCTCCTCAATTCCTTGAAGAGAAGGATGACCAAATCACAAGAGAATCTTTTTTTTTTTTTTCTGAGTAACATTCTATATTCACAACCAGTTTAGAAAATTTTTGTTTGTTTGTTTCAGGAGTAGAATTTAGTGATTCCTCATATACATATACCACCCAGGGCTCATCACAAGTGCCCTCCTTAATACCCATTACCCATTTAGCCTATCCCACACAGATCTCCCCTCAACCAACCCTCAGATTGTTCTCTATAGTTTAGTGTCTCTTACGGTTTACCTCCCTCTCTTATATTTCCTCCTTCACTACGTTCATCTGTTCATGTTTTTCTGACTGACTTATTTCGCTTAGAATAATAGATATATATATATATATATCTTCTTTATCCATTCATACTATATATATATATATATATATATATATATATATATATATAATCTCACATATATCCTTTCAGTTCTGTATAGATTTAGATACTAACCCTTCATCAGATATGTCATTTGCAAATATCTTCTCTCATTCCATAGGTTGCATTTTAGTGTTGCTGATTATTTTCTTCACTGTGCAGAAGCTTTTTATCTTGATGAAATCCCAATAGTTCATTTTGGCTCTTCTTTCCCTTGACTCCAGAAATGTGTCTAGTAAAAAGTTGCTACAACTGATGCTAAAGAGGTTGTTGCCTATATTCTCCTCCACAATTTTACTGGTTTCTTGTTTTACATTTAAATCTTCAATTCTGAATTTAATTTTTGTATGGTTCATGAAAGTGGTCCAGTTTCATTCTTCTGCAGCCTGCAGTCCATTTTTTCCCAACACCATGTGTTACAGAGACTATCTATTTTCCATTGAATTTTCCCTTATCGATGATTACTTAACCATACCATCATGGGTCCAATTCTAGGTTTTCTATTCTGTTCCGTTGATCTATTTGTCTGTTTTTGTGCCAGTACATTACTGTCTTCATAATAATAAAGCTTGAACTCTATAATTGTGATGCACCCAGCTTTGCTTTTCTTTTTCAAGATTGCTTTGACTACTCTGGGTCTTTAGTGATTTCATAAAAATTTTAGGATTGTTTGTTCTAGCTCAATTCAAAATTCTGGTGGTATTTTGAAAGGGAATACATTAAATGTGCAGATTGCTTTGGGCTCTATATATTTTTATTTATTTATTTATTTATTTATTTATTTATTTATTTATTTATCTTTTTAAAAACTATATATTTTATTTTATTTTTTATTATGTTCAGTTAGCCAACATATAATACATCATTAGTTATTGATGTAATGTTCAATGATTCATTAGTTGCATAAAACACCCGGCACTCATCACAATACATGCCCTCCTTAATACCCATCATGGGGTTACCCCATCTCCCCACCCCCTTCCCCTCTGTGACCCTCAGTTTGTTTCCCAGAGTCCAGAGTCTCTCATGGTTTGTCTCCCTCTCTGATGTCTTCCCATTCAGTTTTTCCTCCCTTCCCCTGTGGTCCTTGGCACTATTCCTTATGTTGCAAATATGAGTGATACATATGATAATTGTCTTTCTCTCATTGACTTATTTCACTTAGCATAATCCCCTCCAGTTCCCTCCATGTCAATGCAAATGGTAGGTATTCATTCTTTCTGATGGCTGAGTAATATTCCATTGTATATATGAACACATCTACTTTATCCATTCATCTATTGAAGGACATCTTGGCTCCTTCCACAGTTTGGTTATTGTGGCCATTGCTGCTATGAACATTGGGGTGCATGTGCCCCTTCTTTTCACTACATCTGTACATTTGGGGTAAATGCCTAGTAGTGCATTTGCTGGGTCATAGTGTAGCTCTATTTTTAATGTCTTGAGGAACCTCCATACTGTTTACCAGAGTGGCTGTACCAACTTGCATTCCCACCAACACTGTAAGAAGGTTCCCCCTTCTCCACATCCTCACCAACATTTGTTGTTTCCTGTCTTGTTAATTTTTGCCATTCTAACTGGTGTAAGGTGGTATCACATTGTGTTTTCGATTTATATTTCCCTGATGGCTAGTGATATTGAACATTTTTTTATGTGTCTGTTAGACATTTGTATATCTTCTTTGGAGAAGTGTCTGTTCATGTCTTCTGCCCATTTCTTGACTGGATTATTTGTTTTGGGGGGGTTTAGTTTGAGAAGTTCTTTATAGATCTTGGATACCAGCCCTTTATCTGTAATGTCATTTGCAAATATCATCTCCCATTCCGTGGGTTGCCTCTTAGATTAGTTGACTGTTCCCTTTGCTGTGCAGAAGCTTTTTATCTTGATGAAGTACCAAAGTTCATTTTTGCTTTTGTTTCCCTTCCCTTTAGAGACGTATCTTGAAAGAAGTCGCTGTGGCAGAAGTCAAAGAGGTTACTACCTCTGCTCTCTTCTATGATTTTGATGGATTCTTGTTTCACACTGAGGTCTTTCATCCATTTTGAGTTTATCTTTGTTTATGGTGTAAAAGAATATTCCAGGTTCATTCTTCTGGATGTGGCTGTGCAGTTTTTACCAGCACCATTTATAGAAGAGACTGTCTTTTTTTCCATTGGATGTTCTTTCCTGTTTTTTCGAAGATTAGTTGACCATAGAGTTGAGTGTGCATTTCTGGGTTCTCTATTCTGTTCCAATGGTCTATGTGTCTGTTTTTTGTGCCAATACCATGCTGTCTTGATGATCACAGCTTTGTAATATAGCTTGAAGTCAGGCATTGTGAAGCCACCAGCTTTGGTTATCTTTTTCAACATTCCCTTAGTGATTCAGGGTCTTTTCTGATTCCATACAAATTTTAGGATTGCTTGTTCCAGCTCTTTGAAAAATGCCAATGGTATTTTAAGAGGGATGGCATTGAAAGTGTAAATTGCTCTGGGCAGCATAGACATTTTCACAATGTTTATTCTTCCAATCCCTAAGCATGGAATGTTTTCGCAACTTTTTGTATCTTCCTCAATTTCTTTCATAAGTGTTCTTTAGTTTCTAGAGTATAGATCCTTTACTTCTTTGGTTAGGTTTATTCCTAGGTATCATATGGGTTTTGGTGCTATTGAAAATGGAATCCATTACTTAATTTCTCTTTCTTCAGTTACATTGTTAGTATATAGAAATGCCACTGATGTCTGTGCATTGATTCTGTGTCCTGCCACGTTGCTGAATTGCTGTATGAGTTCTAGTAACTTGGGGGTGGAGTCTTATGGGTTTTCCACATAATGTATCATGTCATCTGTGAAGAGAGAGAGTTTGACTTCTTTGCTGATTTGAATACTTTAATTTCTTTTTGTTGTCTGATTGCTGAGGCTAGGACTTCTAGTACTATGTTGAGCAATAATGGTGAGAGTGGGCATACCTGTCATGTTCCTGTCCTTAGGGAAAAGTTCTCAGCATTTCCCCATTGAAAATAAAATTCACTGTGGGCTTTTCATAGATGGCTTTGATGATATTGTGGTATGTTCCCTCTTTCCCTATACTTGGAAGAGTTTTAATTAGGAAAGGATGCTGTATTTTGTTGAAAGCATTTTCTGCGTCAGTTGAAAGGATTACATGGTTCTTGTTTTGTCTTTTCTTTTTTTTAAATTTATTTATTCATGAGAGACACAGAGAGAGAGAGGGAGGCAGAGGCAGAGGGAGAAGCAGGCTCCCCATGGCGCAAGGAGCCTGATGCGGGACTTGATCCCAGGACCCTGGGATCATGACCTGAGCCAAAGGCAGACACTTAACCAATTCAGCAACTCAGATGCCCCTGTCTTTTCTTTTTTTAATGTGCTCTATCATGTTGATTGATTTGTGAATTTTGAACTACCCTTGAATTCCAGGAATAAGTCCCACCTGGTCGTGGTAAATAATCCTTTTAATGTATTGTTAGATCATATTGACTAGGATCTTGTTGAGTATTTTGGCATCCATGTTCATCAGGGATATTGCTCTGTAATTCTTCTTTTTGATGGGATCTTTGCCTGATTTTGAGATCAGGGTAATGCTGGCCTCATATAACGAGTTTGGTAATTTTCCTTCTATTTCTATTTTTTGAATCAGTTTCAGTAGAATAGGGATTATTTCTTTAAATGTTTGTTAGAAATCCCCTGGGAAGCCGTCTGGCCCTGGACTCCTTTGTTTTGTGAGATTTTTGATTACCGCTTCAATTTCCTTGCTGGTTATTGGTCTGTTGAGATTGTCTCTTTCTTCCTGTTTCAGTATTGGTAGTTTATAAGTTTCCAGGAAGGCGTCCATTTCTTCCAGGTTGCTTAATTTGTTGGCAAATAGTTGCTGGTAATAATTTCTAATAATTGTTTCTATTTCCTTGGTGTTAGTCATGATCTCTCCCCTTTCATTCATGATTTTATTAATTTGGGTCCTTTCCCTTTACTTTTGGATATATGTGGCCAGAGATTTATCGATTGTATTACTTCTTTCAAAGAAACAGCTTCTAATTTCATTGATCTGATCTACTGTGTTTCTGGTTTCTATTTCATTGATCTATGTTTTAATCTTTACTATTTCTCTTCTCCTGCTTGGTTTAAGTTTTACTTGCTGTTCTTTCTCCAGGTCTTATATGTGTAAGGTTAGCTTGTGCATTTGGGATTTTTCTAATTTTTTGAGAAAAGTTTGTATGGCTATGTATTTTCCTCTTAGGATCACCTTTGCAGTAACCCGTACGTTTTAGACTGATGTGTTTTAGTCTCATTAGTTTCAATGAATTGTTTAAGTTCTTTAATTTCCTGGTTGACCCAGTCATTCTTTAGCAGGATGTTCTTTAATTTCCGAGAGTTTGAGTTCCTTCCAAATTTCTTCCATTGTTGAGTTCCAGTTTCACAACAGTTTGGTCTGAAAATATGCAGGGGATAATCTCAATCTTTTGGATTGGTTGCGACCTGATTTGTGACCCAGTATGTAGCCTATTCTGGAGAAAGTTCCATGTGCATTCGAGAGAATGACTATTCTGTTGTCTTAGGATGCAATGTTCTTTATATATCTATGAAGTCCATCTGGTCCAAAGCATCATTCAAAGCTCTTGTTTCTTTGTTGATCTTCTGCTTAGATAATCTGTCCATTGCTGTGAGTGGAGTGTTGAGGTTTCCTACTATTAATGTATTATTATCAATATGTTTCTTTATTTTGATTATTAATTGGTTTATATAATTGGCCGTTCCCATGTTGGAGGCATAGATACTTACAATTGTTAGATTTCCTTGCTGGATGGACACATGTATGATATAATGTCCCTCCACATCTCTTACTATGGTCTTTGGCTTAAAATCTCATTTGTCTGATATGACGATTGCTACCCCAGCTTTCTTTTGAGGTCCATTAGAATGGTAAATTGTTCTCCATCCCCTCACTTTCAATATGGAGGTGTCTTTAGGTTCCAAATGAGTCTCTTGTAGGCAGCATATGGATGGGTCCTGCTTTTTTATCTGATCTGAAACCTTGTGTCTTTTCATGGAAGCATTCAGCCCCTTTACATTTATAGTAACTATTGAAAGATATGAATTAATGCAAAGTGTATTGCCTTTAAAGCCCCTGTTTCTGTAGTTTTTCTCTTTCTTTCTGATCTATGTGACTCTTGGGTTTTCTTTTATCTTACAGAATCCCCCTAATATTTCTTGCAGGGCTGGCTTGGTGGTCACATATTCTTTCAGTTTCTGCCTGTCCTGAAAGCTCTTTATCTCTCCATCCTTTCTGAATGATAGCCTTGCTGGTTAAAGTATTCTTGGCTGCATATTCTTTTCATTTAGTACCCTGAGTATGTCTTGCCAACTCTTTCTGGCTTGTCAGGTTTCAGTGGACAGATCTGATATCATTCTCTCTGAATATAAGAAATCTCTTCCCCCCATCTGCTCTCAGGATAGCTTCTTGGCTGTAAGATTTCAAGCTTCACTATTATATGTTGGGTTGTTGATCCATTTTTATTGATTTTGGGAGGGGTCTTCACTGCCTCTTAGACATGGATGCTTGTTTCCTTTCCCAGATTAGGGAAGTTCTCAGCTATGATTTGCTCACATACACCTTCTAGTCTTCTCTCTCTTTCCACCCCCTTGGGGATCCCAATAATTCTGACATTGGAACATTTCATGGCATCATTGATCTCTCTATTTTCATGGGCTACTAGCTGCCTATCCCTATTTTCCTCAGCTTCCTTCCTTTCTATCAGCTTATCTTGTGGATCACTGACCTGCTCTTCTGCCTCATTTACCCTGGCTGTTAGAGTATCCACTTTTTTTTTTTTTTTAAGATTTTATTTATTTATTTGAGAGAGAGAGAATGAGAGAGAACACATGAGAGGGGATAGGGTCAGAGGGCAAAGCAGACGCCCCGCCGAGCAGGGAGCCCGATGCGGGACTCGATCCAGGGACTCCAGGATCATGACCTGAGCCAAAGGCAGTCGCTTAACCAACTGAGCCACCCAGGTGCCCTAGAGTATCCACTTTAGACTGCATCTCATTCATAGCATTTTTAAGTTTGGCCTGATTCGATCTCATTTCTACCCTTACACGTTCTATATTGTCACTAATGCCTTTTCAAGCCCAGCTATTGACTTCTTGATTGCTATCTTGAATTTTATCTGTGACATCTTGCTTATATCCATATCCATTAGTTCTGTGGCAGAAGATATTGTCTCTGGTTCTTTTCTTTGTTGAGAGTTCCTCCTCCTAGTCATTCTGTCGAGGGATGGTTGAGGGAATGTACAGAGTCCAAAATATCAACCAAGACCCAAGCTGGATGCACGGTATCAAAATCCAGAATGGTCAGACACCACCACCGAAAAAACAAAGCCAAAATGAAACACAAGTATAAAAATAGAAATAAAAAAAAATTTAAAAAGGGGACAAGGGGAAGGAGGGGCTATAATCTCTCAGTGTAGACAAAGCAGGGTGTTTCATTTGTTCTTGGGTGTATTTTGGTCTGTGTGTTAGAGGACACTATGTCCCAAAATTACAAGGAAAGTAAAACTTGTTTATATAAAAAGGTAAAACTGAATAGAGTGAAAAAGGGGCTAAAATAAAGCATATATCTATAAAATATATAAGTGTATAAAAATACAAGTTAAATAGTGCCTATGAAAAATAAGCTGATATAATAGACATCTAGTTGAAATGAGTAGGTCAAAAGAAAAGTACAACAGACAAAAAGCATGAGAAAAAGGAAGAAAAGAAAAGAAAAGGAGAAATATATCTGAAAAATAAATAAGTCGTGAGGACATACCTAGAGCTCAATATACAATTTTCCCCTTCTGTTGGGATTTTACAGTCTTATAGGATCTATTAGATTGTCATCCACCTGTTCTTCTGGCCTGTCTTCGGGGGGGGGCGGGGGGGGCTACCGTGATTTTTCTCAGGTAACCCTGCCTGTGCGGAGTTTCCCTGCTCCCTGTCAGGGGGATGGGCTCAGTGGAAACTGTTCTTCTGTGTGTCTTTTGTTCCCTGGGGGCTTTCTGTGCCTCTTCAGAGGATCAGAGCAAAACTGGCTGCAGCCAAACTTCTGGCCCAGAACAGAAAAATCTCAGTCTGCCCTCTTTAATAAACCCTCCAGAACAAACAGTCTCCACTGCTGCATGTGCTGGTGAAAACCACAGCCTCCCGAGGTGTGCACCCACAGCAACTCTCTCAGAGGTAGTCTCAGGGGCCCAGGAGTGCCTCTGCCATTTGTGATTCTAAAACTGCTAGTGGCTGCAGGCTCACGTGCGCACCTGAAGCTCCGGAATCAGGTCTGGGTTCTGCTCTAACGTCCTTTCCCAGCCACTACAGCTCTGTGAGTTTTTGCCCAGTCGTGGGTGCAGGTTCCAGAATTTTCAGGCTGTTCAAGGAAAGAGCGGTTATCGACTGGCCCTGCTCATGGTTTATGGTGATCCGAGCTGAGAGTCCCTTCCTGGACTTGCTGACCATAACCTGCTTCCTGGCTCCAATGCTCAGGCCCTCTAACATTTCAGGAATGTCCTTTTGCTCTTGGTCCCCTGTAGACTGAGACCACAATGCCCTACCTAGAATTCTGCCTTTTCATTTCCAGAACCCCCTTCAGAGAGGGATGTCTCTTACTAGAGCAGATTTCTAAGGGTTCTGATTTTGTGCTCCGGTGTTAAATCACTTTCCAAGAGCCAGCTTATGGAAGCTCCCTCCCCCTTCTGTTTATCTTCTAATATCTTCCCTCAGATTCACAACTCCACATGTCCTACCTTGTAAAAAGCAGTCACCTTTCTGCTTGTAGAGGTCCAGATATATATTCTTATATCTCAGGCTGATTTCATGGGTGTTCAAAATGTTTTGATAGATATCCAACTAAATTCAGGGGACCAGTTGAAACAGGGTACCCTACTCTTTTGCCATCTTGCCTCAATCAATATACACATTTTAATGATGTTTGTTCTTCTAATCCATGGGCATGGAATATTTTTCCATTCCTTTATTTCCTCTTCAATTTCTTTCATAAGTGTTCTATAGTTTTCAGAGTACAGATCTTTTACCTCTGGTTATGTTTATTCTAGGTATCTTATGGTTTTTGGTGCAATTGTAAATGGGATCTATTCTTTAATATCACTTTCTGTTCTTCATTCTTGCTGTATATAAATGCAACAGATTTCTGATATATTGATATTGTATTTTATGACATTGCTGAATTCGTTTATCAGTTCTAGCAATTTCTTGCAGGATTCTTTCAGGTTTTCTGTATAGAATATCATGTCATCTGCAAACAGTTAAAGTTTGAATTATCCTTGCTGATTTGTATGCCTTTTTTCTTTTTGCTGTCTGATTGCTGTGGCTAGGACTTCCAGTACTATGTTAAGTAACAATGGTGGGAGTGGACATCTCTGTCTTGGTCCTGACATTAGGGGAAAAGCTCCTGGTTTTTCACCATTGAGGATAAAATTTGCTGTAGATTTTTTCCATATATGGCTTTTATGATGTTATGGCCCATCTATACCTACTGTTGATTTTTTTTATCAATAATGGATGCTGTATTTTGCAAATGATTTTTCTGCATTTATTGAGAGGATCATATGTTCTTATCCTTTCTTTTATTAATGTAATCTATCACATTGATTGATTTGTGAATGTTGAACCACCCCTGCAGCCCAGGAATAAATCCCACTTGATCATGGTGAATAATTATTTTAATGTACTGTTGGATTTGATTTGCTGGTATTTTGAGAACTTTTGCATCCATGTTCATCAGGGATATTGGCCTGTAGTTCTCCTTTTTAGTGGATCTTTGCCTGGTTTTGGAATCAAGGTAATGCTGACCTTGTAGAATGATTTTGGAAATTTCCATTCCATTTCTATTTCTTGAAACTGCTTCAGAAGAATAGGTATTAATTCTTCTTTAAATGTTTGTAGAATTCCCCTGGGAAGCCATCTGGTCCTGGAGTTTTGTTTTTTGGGAAATTTTTGATTACTGATTCAATTTCTTTGTTGTTCATGGGTCTGTTCAAATTGTCTATATCTTCCTGTTTCAGTTTCAGTAGTTTGTATTTTTCTAGGTATTAATCCATTTGTTCTAGATTGCCCAATTTGTGGCATATAATTTTTCTTTTTTTTTTTTTTTTTAAATATTTTTATTTATTTATTTGACAGAGAGAGACACAGCGAGAGAGGGAACACAAGCAGGGAGAGTGGGAGAGGGAGAAGCAGGCTTCCCGCGGAGCAGGAAGCCCGATGCGGGGCTCGATCCCAGGACCCCGGGATCATGACCCGAGCCGAAGGCAGACGCTTAACCGACTGAGCCACCCAGGCGCCCCTAATTTTTCTTAATATGCTTTTATAATTGTTTGTATTTCTGTGATGTTGGTTGTGATCTCTCTTTTTTCATTCATGATTTTAGTTACTTGGGTCCTTTCTCTTTTCTTTTTGATAAGTCTGGCCAGGGTTTATCAATTTTATTAATTCTTTTAAAGAACCAGCCCCTAGTTTCATTGATCTGTTCTAGTGCTTTTATTTTTCTTTCTATATCATTTCTTTTTGCTCTAATCCTTATTATTTTCCTTCTTCTGCTGGCTTTAGGCTTTATTTGCTGTTAATTTTACAGCTCCTTTATGTGTAAGTGTAGGATGTGTATTTGAGAGTTTTCTTGCTTCTTGAGGAAGGCCTGTATTGCTATACTTTCCTCTTATGACCACTTTGCTGCATCCCAAAGATTTTGGACAATTGTGTTTCTGTTTTCATTTACTACCATGTATTTCTTTATTTCTTCTTTAATTTCCTGGTTGACCCACCTATTCTTCAGTAGGATGTTTTTTAACCTCCATGTATTTGTGGCCTTTCCAATTTTTTTTTCTTCTGTTGGACTAAAAGTTTCATAGAATTGTGGTCTGAAAATATGCATGGTATGGTCTCAGTCTTTTTGTACTTGTTGAGGCCTGATTTGTGAGCCAGTATGTGATCTATTCTGGAGAATGTTCCATGTGCACTTGAAAATAATGTATGTTCTGCTGCTTTAGGATGAAATGTTCTGAATGTCTCTGTTAAGGTCTTCTGGTCCAGTGTGTCATTCAAAGCCATTGGTTTCTTGTTGATTTTCTGCTTGGGTATCAGTCCAAGTGGGGTGTTAAAGTCCCGTACTATTATTATATTTTTATCAATGAGTTTCTTTATGTTTGTGATCGTTTTATATAGTTGCACGCTCCCAAGTTTGAGGCATAAATATTTACAATTGTTATATCTTCTTGTTGGGTATACCTCTTTATTTTGATATAGTGCCCTTCTTCATCTCTGGTTAGTCTTTGGTTTAAAATCTAGTCAGATATAAGTATGGCTATTCTGGCTTTCTTCTGACATCCATTTGCATGGTAAATATTTCTCCATCCCCTTGCTTCCAATCTACAGGTGTCTTTAGTTCTAAAATGAGTCTCTTGTAGGCTGAATATCAATGAGTCTTGTGTTATATCCATTCTGATACACTGTGTCTTTTGATTGTTGCATTTATTCCATTTGCATTCAGAGTGATTATTGATAGATATGGATATAGTGCCATTGTATTACCTTTAAAGTCAGTGTTTTTGGAGACTTTCTTTCTCTTTAGTCTTTGTTTCTTTTGGTCTTTCCTTCCTACTCAAAGAGTCCCCTTTAATGTTTCCTGCAGGGTGGATTTAGTGGCCATGAAGTCCTTCAGTTTTTGTTTTGTTTTGTTTTACCTGGGAAACTCTTTACTTTCCTTCTACTCTGAATGACATCCTTGCTTGATAAGGTATTCTTAGCTGCATATTTTTCCCATTTAGCACTTTGAATATAACATGCCACTTTCTTCTGGCCTGCCGATGTTCTGTGGAGAGATTTCTCACTAATCAGATTTGTGTTCCCTTGTAGGTTAGGGATTTCTTTTCCCTGGCTGCTTTCAGGATTCCTTCCTTATTTCTGTATTTTGCAAATTTTACTATGACGTGTCTTGATGTTGGCCTGCTTTTGTTTATTTTGATGGAAGCTCTCTGTGCCTCATGGATTTGGGTATCTGTTTCCTTCCCCAGAGTATAGAAGTTTTCAGCTAAAATTTGTTTAAGTAAACCTTCTGCCCCTTTTTCTTTTCTTCTTCTGGGACTCCTGGGTACAAATGATATTATACTTTATGGAGTTGCTGAGTTCCTAAAGTCTGTATTCTTGATCCAATATTTTTCTTTCCCTCTTCTATTCAGCTACATTATTTTCCATAATTCTATCTTCTATATCAGTTATTTGTTCCTCTGCTTCTATCTTTGTAGTTATTATATCCAGTCAGTTTTGCATCTTGGTTATAGCATTTTACCTTTCGAACTGACTTGTTTATAGGTTTTTTTATCTCTGTGTTAAGGGACTCCTTTTTGTCTTCTATGCTTTTCATAAGCCCAACTAGTATCTTTATGATTGTTGTTTTCAATTCTGGATCAGACATATTACTTGTATCTGTTTCAGTTAGATTTTTGGCTGTTAACTTTTCTTGTTCTTTCTTTTGGGACAAATTCCTCCATCTTGGCATTTTGTGTAGGTCTCTGTCTTTTTCTGTGTTAGGATACCCTGTCATGTTTTCTGCTCCTAAGAGTAATGTCTATATTAAGAAGAGGTCATATACTTCCAGGGCCAGATGCTTCAGGAAGTATTTCTACTGTATGCTGTGTCCACTCTGCTGTTGTGTTTTGGCTACTCTTTCTCTCAGATCAGTCCTCTGTAAAGTTTCTCCTTACTTGCAGTGCGGAGTGTTTGGACCATATCCACAGTGTGGCAAGTTTTAACTTGGTGTGTTTGGTCTATCTGTTAAAGAGGCTAGATATCATTTCACCTAGAGCTGAAGCTTTGCAACACTCTATCATCAGTAGAATTTGTAGGTGCATGGATTGTGCTGGTTCTGGGGGAGGTTCCCCCTGCTACTCTGACTCTCAGGTAACCTTGCCCTGGTAAAAAAGCACCTACAGAGCACAGGAGATGGGGCTTGGTGTAAGTGGCTCAAGCCTCCACTGTGGATGCTCTGCTCCTCGCTAAAATCTGTATTTGTTAATGGGCAGGAGTAAAAATGGCATCAGCCAACTCTCTTGTCCCTGGAAAGAGGAGTTCACACTTGCCTCTGTTTAGGAAGCCCTCACAGAAGAGTAAACAATCTCCCCTTGTTTGTTCCAGGCTTCCTTAGATTCCTGCCTTTACACTGTCTGTGTTTGAGCTGTCTGTCCACCTGGCACACAGTGCTCTTGTGTTTTATCTCAGGCACTCTGGCTGGGTTTCAAAACTCCCAGTTTTAGAGACCTGGCACAGCATGGACCCATGGTGATACTCTGGGGGAGGGTCGCCACATGCTGTGCCTGGTGCTGGTTTGTCCCAGAAGGGCAGTTGTAAGAATGTGCAGGGGGTTAGAGTTTATGGTAAAGCACAGCAAAAAGCCAGCATCCAGGTTAGCTGCTCTAAGCAGCTGCTTCTACTCCTATGCTAATGAATGCAATAGCTCAATGGTGTCTGCGGGCTCACTTGCCCCTGGAGAGGTAGTGCAGCCTCTCCCAAATGCACTCTAAGAAGGGGAACTGTCTCTCCCAGTATAACTCAGGGAATCCTCAGACCATCCCTGTCTGCTCTGGGGTCTCTCCCCTCCTTCTCCACAGGAGCACCTCTATGCCCACCAGGCTTCACCCCCATGATGGCACAGATTTCTAAAACTTCAGACTTGTGCTCTGCTGCTTGTAAAAATCTTGCAATTATCTGTCCCTCTTATTTTCCCAATCACTTGTTTTGGGGAAGTGTTTTTCTTGTGCAATGCCCTGTGCCCTGCTCTCTCTTTCTCTCTTCTCTCTCTCTGATATAGGCTTCCTCTCCTCCACAGCATCTGCAATTCTTTTCTCCCCCAAATCACATCTCTGCATTTCCTACCATCCACAATGTGGCCTCTTTTCTCCTTCTAGGTGTGTAGTTTGTTCTCTCAGTCCTCAGAATACCCCAGATTCCTGGGTGTTCAGAATGATTTGATATTTATCTAGCTGTAGTCAAGTGATGAGAAGGATAAGATTCTCCTACTTCTCTGCCATCTTAATTCCTCTCTCATGTTTTCATTTTCATTTGTCTCCATGTATTTTTTATTTCTTCTGTGATTTTCCGGTTGGATCCCATTGTTTAGTAAAATGTTGTTTACCCTCCATGTATTTGTGGTCTTTCAAGATTTTTTCTTGTGGTTGATTTCTAGTTTCATAGTGTTGTGGTCAGAAAAGACGCATGATATGATATCAATCTTTTAGTATTTGTTGAACCCTTATTTATGACTTAATAGTGATCTATTCTGGAAGCTATCCCATGTGCACTTGAAAAGAATGTATATTTGCTCTTTTAGGGTGGATTGTTATGAATATGTCTGTTAAGTCCTTCTGGTCCAGTATATCATTCAAAGCCATTGTTTCCTTTTTTATATTCTGTGTAGATGATCTGTCCATTGATGTAAATGGTGTTTTAAAGTCCCCTATTATTGTATTATTATTAATTAGGTCCTTTATGTTTTTTTTATTAATTGTTTTATATATTTGGGTGTTCCCATGCTGGGTGCATAAATATTTACAATTGTTAGATATTCTTGTTCGATTTTCCCTTTTATTATATAGTGCCTTTTTTTGTTTTTTACAATCTTTGTGTAAAGTCTAGTTTGTCCAATATAATTGTTGCTACCCTGGCTTTCTTTTGGCATCCATTTCTGTGATAAATGGTTCTCTATCCCTTCTTTTTCAATCTGCATGTGTCTTTATTATTTTTTTATTTTATTTATTTATTTATTTTTAAAGATTTTATTTATTTATGTATTAGAGAGCGAGAGAGAGAGAAACAGCATGAGAGGGGAGAAGGTCAGAGGGAGAAGCAGGCTCGCCGCTGAGCTGGGAGCCCGATGTGGGACTCGATCCCAGGACTCCAGGATCATGACCTGAGCCGAAGGCAGTCGCTTAACCAACTGAGCCACCCAGGCGCCCTGCATGTGTCTTAAGATAAAAAATTCGTCTCTTGTCAGCAGCATATAGGTGGGTCTTTTTTTTTTTTTTCCATTTTGTCACCCTATGTGTTTTGATTGGACTATTTAGTCCATTTACATTCAAAGCCATTATTGATAGATATATATTGATTGCCATTTTACTACTTGTGTTGTTGTTTCTGGAGATTTTCTCTGATCTTTTCTTGTTTTTTCACTTTTGGTCTCTCCCTTTCACTCCAAGTGTACCCTTTAATATTTCTTGCAGAGCTGGTTTAGTAGTCATGGACTCCTTTAGTTTTTGTTTGTCTGGGAAACACTATCTCTCCTTTTATTCTAAATGATAGCCTTGCTGGATAGAGTAATCATGGCTGCAGATTTTTTCCATTCAGCATTTTGAGTATATCACTCCATTCCCTTCTGGCTTTCATCTCTCCATTTTTTATTTAGATTTTTTTTTTTTGTTTGCTTGTTTTTGCTATTGAATTGTATGAGCTCTCTCTCTCTCTCTATATATATATATATATATACACACACACACACACACACACGATTTCTCTAACCCCTTATCAGATATGTGATTTGCAAATATTTTCTTTCATTCAGTAGTTTGCCTTTTCATTTTGTTGATTATTTCTTTTGCTGTGCAGAGCTTTTTAGCTTGATGTATTCCCTCTTATTGATTATTTATTTTGTTGCTTGTGTTTTTGGTGTCATATCTTTAAAAAAATTACCAAGACCAATGCCAAGGAATTTTCCCCTGTTTTCTTCTAAGAGTTTTGTGATTTTAGATCTTGTCTTTAAGTCTTTAATTCATGTTAGGTTAATATTTATAAGTGTTGTAAAATAGATGTCCAATTTGAGTCTTCTGTATATGGTTATGCTGTTTCCCAGTACCATTCACTGAAGAGTTTTCCCTTTCCCTATTGAGTATTCTTAGCTCCTTTGCCAAATATTAGTTGGCTGTATATATGGGGATTTATTTTTGGCCTCTTCATTCTGTCCCATTGGTTTGTGTGTCTATTTTTATGCCACTATCATGTTTTTTAGATTATTATATCTTTGTAGTATAGTTTCAAATTAGAAAGTGTAATGCTTCCAGCTTTTATCCTCCCTCAGGATTGCTTTGGTCAACCAGGGTGTTTTGTGGATCCATACAAAATTTAGAATATTTTTCCTATTATTGTGAAAAAAATGCTATTGGAATTTTTTTTTTAAAGATTTTATTTATTTGACAGAGAGAGACACAGTGAGAGAAGGAACACAAGCAGGGGGAGTGAGAGAGGGAGAAGCAGGCTTCCCGCTGAGTAGGGAGCCCAATGCGGGGCTCAATTCCAGGACCCCGGGATCAGGACCTGAGCCAAAGGCAGACGCTTAACGACTGACTGAGCCACCCAGGTGCCCCTGCCATTGAAAATTTCATAGTAATTATTTTGAATCTATAGATGCCTTTAGCTTCTATGGACATTTTTTTTTTCAGTATTAATTCTCCCAATCCAAGGACACAAGATATCTTCCCATTTGTTTGTGCCTTCTTCAATTCCTTTCATAAATGTCTTGTAGTTTTCAGAGAACAGATTTTTCATCTCCTAATAAATTTATATAATTTATAATTATTATATTTTCTTGCAGGATTAGCCTCCTTATCAGTATGTAATACCTTCTTATATTATGGCCTTTGTTTTAAAGTCTATTTTGTCTGATACAAGTATAGCTACACCAGTTTTCATTTCCATTTGCATGAAATATCTTTTTCCATCCCTTCACTGTAAGTCTGTGTGTGTCCTTAATTCTGAAGTGAGTTTCTTGTAGGTAGCATAAAAATGTTTTTTTTTTTTTTTAATTCATTTAGCCACTCTATGTTTTTCAATTGTTGAATTTAGTCCATTTACATTTAATTATTGATAGGTATGTTCTTACTGTCATTCTGTTAATTGCTTTCTGGATGTTTTTGTAGTTCCTCTTCATTCTTTTCTTTCTTTCCTTGTGGTTTGATGGTTTTCTTTAGTGTAATGTTTATTTTCATTTCTTTTTTTTTTCCCCTTTGGTTTATTTACTATAAATTTTTGCTTTGTAAGTTACCATGACCTTTGCATATAACATTCTATGTCTATAATGGTCCCTTTTAAGCTGATAGGAACTTAAATTTGTACACATTTTAAAACTATAATTTTTCTCCTCCCTTATGTTTTAGATTTTTAATATACATTTTACATACTTTTATTTTAGTATTCCTTAACTAGTTATTGTAGTTTTAATTAATTTTACTACTAGTATTGACTTCTAATCTTCATACTGGCTTTGTAAGTGAGTGATCCACTATCTTTACTATGTAGTTACATTTTCTAGTTGGATTTCTAATTTTGTATGTTTTATTGATATTAATTAGTACCAACATTTTTCAGCTTAAAGAAGCCCCTTCAACATTTCTTGTAAGGCCAGTCTAGTAGTGATGAATTCCTTTAGGTTACGCTTCTCTGTAAAAATCTTAATCTCCCCTCCATTTCTGAATGATAACCTTGCTTGGTAAAATTCCTTAGTTGAAAGTTTTTTTGGTTTTTTTCCCCCTTTTTATCATTTTGCATATATCATGCCATTCTTTTGTGGTCTTCAAAGTTTCTGCTGAAAAATCTGCTTATAGTATTATGGGGTTTTCATTGTATATAATAAGTTGTTTTACTCTTGCTTTTAAGATTCTCTTTTTGTCTTTAATTTTTATCATTTTAATTATAATGTGTCTTGGTGTGAATTTCTTTGGGTTCACCTTATTTGGAAATCTCTGTATTTCTTGGACCTAGATGTGTGTTTTTCTCCTCAGATTAAGAATGTTTTTGGTTATTATTTTTTTGAATAATTTTTTTTCTGGCCCATTCTCTCCCTTTTTTCTCCTTCTTGGACCCCTATAACACATAATTATTTTGCTTGATGTTACTCCAAAGGTCCCTTAAGATATCTTCACATTTTCAATTCTTTATTTTTCCTGCTCTATCTGTATGAGTTTTATTGCTTTGTATTCCACCTCACTGATCCATTCTGCTTCATCCAGTCTGCTATTGATTACATCTAGTGTATTTTTCAGTTTAGTTTTTGTATTCTTCAGCTCTATAACTTCTGTTTGATACTTTCTTATATGTCTATCTCTTTCTTGAAATTCTTACTGTACTCATCTATGCTTCCCCTGACTTTGGTGAACATCTTTATGACCATTAATTTGTACTTTTTATCGGGTTGAAAGCTTATCTCTGTTTCATTAGGGTATTTTTCTGAGTTTTTTTCCTTATTCTTTTGTTTGGAACATATCCCTCAGTCCCATTATTTTGCTCGACTCTGTGTTTGTTTGTCTGTACTAGGCAAATCAGCTATCTCTCCCAGCCTTGAAGAAATTACCTTGTGTAGGGGATGTCCTGTGGGGCTCAGAATAGCTATCCCCTCAGGCTACCTGTGCCAGGTCCCAAGGGGTGTCCTCTTCCTGGACATAATCCCTGTGTGGTTTTCAAAGCCAGATATTTTGGGATCTCATATCTCCTGTGCAAGATCTGTGGATTTGGGTGACTGGTGAGTATACTCCCTTCACTTGTTTGGTTTCATTTTCTTGAGCTGCCTCCCAGTTTTAGACAGCTGCACCAAGGGTGCCTTTTTGTTATTGTTGTTGCAAAACTATTTCTCTGCCTCTACTACCCATTTCAGTCTTGCCCTTTCATTCTATTGTGGAAGCTCTATTCATTCTATTTTCAGGACTTCTTCAAAGGTTATTATTCCATATATAGTTGTAAATGTGTTCTGTCCATGGGAGAAACTAAGTTTAAGATCTTCTTCCACCATCACCTTGAATGCTTCCTCAAAAATTCTTTCCTCTCAATGCAGGTATTTTTTTTTTTTTTTTATTATGTTCAGTTAGCCACTGTATAGTACAACATTAGTTTTTGAAGTAGTTGTCAATGATTCATTAGTTAAGTATAACACCCAGTGCTCATCACAGCACATGCCCTCTTCAATACCCATCGCCCTGTTACCCCATCTTCCCACCCTCCTCCCCTCTGAATCCCTCATATTCTTTCCTGGGGTCCATAGTCTCTCATGGTTCATCTCCCTCTCTGATTTCTCCCAATTTGGATTTCCGTCCCTTCCCCTATGGTCCTCCATGCTATTGCTTATGTTCCACATATGAATGAAACCATATGATAATTGTCTTTGCTTCACTTACTTCACTTAACATAATCCACTCCAGTTCCATCCAAGTCAATGCAAATGGTGGGCATTCATCGTTTCTCATGGCTGAATAATATTCCATTGTATATATTTACCATATTTTTATCCATTCATCTGTTGAAGGTCATATCGACTCCTTCTTCAGTTTGGCTATTGTGGATATTGCTGCTATGAACATGGGGGGTGCATGTTCCCCTTCTTAGCACTATATCTGTATCTTTGGAGTAAATACCTAGTAGAGCAATTGTTGGGTCACAGGATAGCTCTATTTTTACCTTTTTGAGGAATCTCCATACTGTTTTCCAATGTGGGTTTACCAGCTTGCATTCTCACCAAAAGTGTTAGAGGGTTCCCCTTTCTCCACAAGCTCATCAGCATGTGTTGTTCCATGTTTTGTTAATTTTTGCCATTCTAACTGGTGTAAGGTGGTATCTATTGTGGTTTTGATTTGTATTTCCCTGATTTCTAATGATGTTGAACATTTTTTCATGTGCCTGTTAGCCATTCATATGTCTTCTTTGGAGAAGTGTCTATTCATGTCTTCTGCCCATTTCTTGACTGGATTGTTTGATTTTTGGGTGTTGATGTTGAGAAGTTCTTTATAGATCTTGGAATGCAGCCCTTTTTTTTTTTAAGATTTTATTTATTTGCAAGAGAGAGAATGAGAGACAGAGAGCATGAGAGGGAGGAGGGTCAGAGGGAGAAGCAGACTCCCTGCTGAGCAGGGAGCCCGATGTGGGACTCGATCCTGGGACTCCAGGATCATGACCTGAGCCGAAGGCAGTCGCTTAACCAACTGAGCCACCCAGGCGCCCAAGAATGCAGCCCTTTATCTGTAGTGTCATTTGCAAATATCTTCTCCCATTCTGTGGGTTGCCTCTTTGTTTTGTTGACTGTTTCCTTTGCTGTTCAGAATCTTTTTATCTTGATGAAGTCCCAAAAGTTCATTTTTGCTTTTGTTTCACTTGCCTTTGGAGACGTGTCTTGAAAGAAGTTACTGTGGCTAATGTCAAAGAGGTTACTGCCTATGTTCTTCTCTAGGATTTTGATGGATTCTTGTCTCACATTGAATTCTTTCATCCATTTTGAGTATATCTTTGTGTATGGTGTAAAGTAATAGTCCAGTTTCATTCTTTTATATGTAGCTGGCCAATTTTCCCAGCACGATTTACTGAAGAGACTATCATTTTTCATTGGATATTTATTCCTGATTTGTGAAAGATTAGTTAACCATAGAGTTCAGTGCGCATTTCTGGGTTCTCTATTCTGTTCCATTGGTCTATGTGTCTGTTTTGGTGCCAATATCATGCTGTCTTGATGATCACAGCTTTGTAATATAGCTTGAAGTCTGGCAACACGATGCCCCCAGCTTTGTTTTTCTTTTTAATCATTCCCTTGGCGATTCAGGGTCTTTTCTTGTTCTATAAAATTTTAGGACTGCTTGTTCCAGCTCTTGGAAAAATGCCAATGATATTTTAAAAGGAATGGATGAAAGTGTAAATTGCTCTGGGCAGGATAGACATTTTCACAATGTTTATTTTTCCAATCCATGAGCATGGAATGTTTTTCCATCTTTTTATGTCTTCCTCAATTTCTTTCAAAGTGTTCTGTAGTTTCTAGAGTATAGATCCTTTACCTCTTTAGTTAGGTTTATTCCGAGGTATCTTATGGTTTTTGTTGCTATTGTGAATGGAATTGATTCCTTAATTTCTCTTTCTACAGTTACATTGTTAGCATGTAGAAAAGCAACTAATTTCTGTGCATTGATTTTGTATCTTGCCACTTTGCTGAATTGCTTTATGGGTTCTAGTAATTTGGGGGTGGAGTCTTTTGGGTTTTCCATGTAAAGTGTGATGTCATCTGGGAAGAGGGAGAGTTTGACTTCTTTGCCAATTTGGATGCTTTTTATTTCTTTTTGTTGTCTGATTGCTGAGGCTAAGACTTCTAACACTATGTTGAACACTAGTGGTGAGAGTGGTCATCCCTGTCATGTTCCTGATCTAAAGGGAAAAGCTCTCAGCTTTTCCCCATTGTTAATAATATTTGCTGTGGGCTTTTCATAGATGGATTTTATGATATTGAGGTATGTACCCTCTATCCTTACACTGTGAAGAGTTTTAATCAAGAAAGGTTGCTGTACTTTGTCAAATGCTTTTTGTGTATCTATTGAATCATATGGTTCTTGTTCTTTCTTTTATTAATGTATTGAATCATATTGATTGATTTGCGAGTGTTGAACCAAAGACACCTCCAGATTTAAAGTGAGGGGGTGGAAAACCATTTACCATGTTAATGGACATCAAAAGAAAGCTGAGGTGACAATCCTTATATCAGACAAATTAGAATTTATTTATTTTTTTTTAAAGATTTTATTTATTTATTTGAGAGAGAGAGAATGAGAGAGAGCGAGTACATGGGGGGGGGGAGGGTCAGAGGGAGAAGCAGACTCCCTGCTGAGTAGGGAGCCTGATGCGGGACTCGATCCAGGGACTCCAGGATCATGACCTGAGCCGAAGGCAGTCGCTTAACCAACTGAGCCACCCAGGCGCCCAGACAAATTAGATTTTAAACCAAACACTATAATAAGAGATGAGGAAGGACATTACATCATACTTAAAGAGTCTATCCAACAAGAAGATCTAACAATTGTAAATATCTATGCCCCTAACATGGGAGCAGCCAATTAATAACAAAATCAAAGAAACAGATCGACAAGAATACAATAATAGTAGGGGACGTTAACAACCCCCTCACTGAAATGGACAGATCATCTAAGCAAAAGATCAACAAGGACATAAAGACTTTAAATGACACACTGGACCACATGGACTTCACAGATATATTCAGAACATTCCATTCCAAAGCAATAAAATACACATTCTTCTCTAGTGCCCATGGAACATTCTCCAGAATAGATCACACCCTAGGTCACAAATCAGGTCTCAACTGGTACCAAAAGATTGGGATCATTCCCTGCATTCTTTAGGACCACAATGCTTTGAAACTAGAATTCAATCACAAGAGGGAAGTCAGAAAGAACTCAAATACATGGAGGCTAAAGAGCATCCTACTAAAGAATGAATGGGTCAACCAGGAAATTAAAGAAGAATTTAAAAAAATCATGGAAACAAATGAAAATGAAAACACAAGTGTTCAAAATCTTTGGCATGCAGCAAAGGCAGTCCTAAGAGGAAAGTATATAGCAGTACACGCCTTTCTCAAGAAACAAGAAAGGTCTCAAATACACAATCTAACCCTACACCTAAAGGAGCTGGAGAAAGAACAGCCAATAAAGCCTAAACCCAGCAGGAGAAGAGAAACAGTAAAGATCAGAGCAGAAATCAATGAAATAAAAACCAAAAGAACAATAGAACAGATCAACAAAACTAGGAGCTGGTTCTTTGAAAGAATTAACAAGATTGATAAAGCCCTGGCCAGACTTATCAAAAGAAAAAGAGAAACAACCCAAATAAATAAAATCATGAATGAAAGAGGAGAGATCACAACCAACACCAAAGAAATACAAACAACCATAAGAACATATTATGAGCAACTTATGCCAGCAAATTAGACAATCTGGAAGAAATGGATGCATTCCTAGAGATGTATCAACTACCAAAACTGAACCAGGAAGAAATAGAAAACCTGAACAGACCCAGCAGTAATCAAAAATCTCCCAACAAACAAGAACCCAGGGTGAGATGGTTTCCCAGGGGAATTCTACCAAATATTTAAAGAAGAATTAATACGTATTCTTCTGAAACTGTTCCAAAAAATAGAAATGGAAGGAAAACTTCCAAACTCATTTTATGAGGCCAGCATTACCTTGATTCCCAAACCAGACAAAGACCCCATCAAAAAGGAGAACTACAGACCAATATTCCTGATGAACATGGATGCAAAAATACTCACCAAAATACTAGCCAATAGGATCCAACAGTACATTAAAAGGATTATTCACCATGACCAAGTGGGATTTATTCCTGGAGTGCAAGGTTGGTTAAACCCTAGTTATTTTATTTCTATAGTAAGGGATTCCCTAGTGTCTTCTATGCTTTTTTCAATCCCAGCTAGTATCTTTATAATTGTTGTTTTGAATTCTCTTTCCAACCTCTTATATCCATATTGATTAACTTCATGGCTGAGAGTACTACCTCTTGTCTTTCTTTGTGGTGAATTTTTCCTTCTAGTCATTGTATCCAAAAAAGAAAAGAGGAAAAAAAAAGAAAAAAAAAAAAAATGAAGCAGCAGCCAAAAACAGCAATCATAACAACTTCAGGAAGTGTTTCTGGTCTATGCTGTGTACACTCTGTTGTTGTGTTTTGGCTGCTGTTTACGACTTGTTCATCCTCTACAGAGTTCCTCTTTTCTTGTAGTGGGGAGTGTTTGGATCTTTAAGTAGGTGTGCTTTTATTTATTTGTGAAGTTAAGCCTCACATCTGCCACGTTCTCTCGCTCCAACTGTGCAAATTGTTTCCTTAATCCTCTGAACCTCTTCCTAGTTGTTCAAAATAGTTGAATGTTTATCAGGCTGTATTCAAAGGATGAGGCAAGTTCAGGGTCCCCCTACTACTCTGCCATCTTAACTCCTCCCCACCTCCTCTTTTTCCATTCATCTATCTATGGACATTGAGCTGCTTCCATAATTAAGCTATTGTAAATAATGCTACACTAAACATATTGGTGCATATATCTTTTCAAATTAGTATTTTTTTTGTATTTTTTTCAGTAAATATCCAGCAGTTTAAATACTAGATCATAGGGTAGTTCTGTTTTTCAATTTTTTGAAGAAACTTCATACTGTAATTCACAGAGCCTGCACCAGTTTGCATTCCCACCAACAGGGCAAAGGGTTCATATTTCTCCACATCCTCACTAAAATTTGTTGTTTCTTGTGTTTTTCATTTATCCATTCTGACAGGTATGAGGTGATATCTCATTATGGTTTTGATTTGTGTTTCCCTGATGATGAGTTATGTTAAGCATCTTTTCATGTGTCTGTTGCCCACCTGTATGTCTTCTTTGGGGAATTGTCTGTTCATGTGTTCTGTCCATTTTTATTTAGATTGTTTGTTATTGGGTGCTTGGGTAGCTCAGTTGGTTAAGCGACTGCCTTTGGCTCAGGTCATGATCCTGAAGTCCAGGATCGAGCCCCACATCAGGCTCCCTGCTGAGCAGGGAGTCTGCTTCTCCCTCTGACCCTCCCCTCTCTCATGCTCTCTCTCTCTCTTTCATTCTCTCTCTCTAAATAAATAAAATCTTTTAAAAAAAACATTATTTGTTATTTTTGGTGTTGAATTGTATAAGTTCTTTATATATTTTGGATACTAATCCTTTATCAGATATGTCATTTGCAATTATCTACTCCTATTCAGTTACTTTTCTTTTAGTTTTGTTGATAGTTTCCTTTTCTGTGCAGAAACTTTTTATTTTGATGTAGTTCCAATAGTTTATTTTTGCTTTTGTTTCCCTTGCATCAGAAGACATAGCTAGAAAAATGTTGGTATGGCTGATGTGAGAGAAATTACTGCCTGTGCTCTCTTCTAGATTTTTATTGTTTCAGATTTCACATTTAGGTCCTTCATCCATTTTGAGTTTATTTTTGTGTATGATGAAAGTGGACAACTTTCATTTTTTTATATGTAGCTGTCCAGTTTTCCCACACTATTTGTTGAAAAGACTTTTTTCCATTGCATATTCTTGCCTACTTTGTTGCCAGTTAATTGACCAAACAATTGTGGGTTTATTTATGGACTTTCTATTCTGTTCCATTGATCTGCATGTCTATATTTGTGGCAGAACCATACTGTTTTTTGTTTTGTTTTGTTTTTGTTTTTTTGTTTTGTTTTGTTTTTGTTTGTTTTTTAAGATTTTATTTATTTATTTGACAGAGAGAGACACAGCGAGAGAGGGAACACAAGCAGGGGGAGTGGAGGAGGGAGAAGCAGTCTCCCCGCCGAGCAGGGAGCCCGATGCGGGGCTCGATCCCAGGACCCTGGGACCATGACCTGAGCCAAAGGCAGACGCTTAACAGACTGAGCCACCCAGGCACCCCAGAACCATACTGTTTTTAATAATACAGCTTTGTAGTGCATCTTAAAACCTGGAATTGTGATACCTTCATCTTTTTTTTTTTTTTTTTTCTTTTTCAAGATTGTTTTAGCTGTTCAAGTTCTTTTCTGGTTCCATACAGATTTTAGGATTTTTTGTTCTACTTCTTTGAAAAATGTTCATTTTTTGATAGGAATCACATTAAATCTGTTGATTGCTTTGGGTACTATGAAATTTTTGACAGGGGCACCTGGGTGGCTCAGTCGTTCAGTGTCTGCCTTTAGATCAGGTCATGATCCCAAGGTCCTGGGATCGAGCCCTGCATCGGGGCTCCCTGCTCCATGGGAAGCCTGCTTCTCCCTCTCTCACTCCCCCTGCTTGTGTTCCCTCTCTCGCTGTGTCTCTCTCTGTCAAATAAATAAATAAAATCTTAAAAAAAGGAATTTTTGACAATATTTAATCTTCAAATCCATGAGTATCAAATATCCTTCCATTTGCTTGTTTCATATTCAATTTCTTTCATCACAGTTTTTTTTTTTTTCTTCAGAGTACAGATCTTTCACTTCCTTGGTTAAGTTGATTTGTAGCTATATTATTATTTCTAGCTGTATTACAATTTTGAAATTGTAAATAGGATTGTTTTCTTAATTTTTCTCCTGCTTCATTATTACCTTACAGAAATGTGACAGATTTCTGTACATAGATTTTGTATCCTGTGACTTTACTGAATTGATTTATCAGTTCTAGTAGAATTTTAGTGGAGTCTTAGGATATATATATATATATATATATATAATGTCATCTGCAAATAATGAAAATTGTACTTCTTTAACAATTTGGATGCCTTTTATTGCTTTCTCATCTCATTGCATGGTTAGGACTTCCAGTACTGTGTTGAATAAAAATGTTGAGAATGGACATCCTTCTCTTGTTACAGAATTTAGGGGGGGGCCTGTTAGTTTTTCCCCACTGAGGATGATGTTAGCTGTGTGTTTTTCATATATGAACCTTATTATGTTGAGGTATGTTCCATCTAAACCTACCTTGTTGATAGTTTTTATTGTGAATGCATGATGTACTTTGTCTAGTGCTTTTTCTGCATCTACTGAAATGAAGCTATGTTTTTTATCTTTATTGATGTGATATATCACACTGATTGATTTGCAAATATTAAACCACATTGCATCCTTGGAATAAATCTCACCTGACCATGATGGATGATTCTGGGGCACCTGGCTGGCTTAGTTAGTAAAGTGTGTGACTCTTGATCATGATGAATGATGTTATTAATATATTGTTGGGTTTGCTTTGATAATTTTTAAAGGATTTTTACATCTATGTTCATCAGAGATATTGCCCTATAGTTCTTTTTTTTTTTTTTGGTGGTGTCTTTGGTTTTGGTATCAGGGTGATACCGGGCCTCTCAGAGTGAATTTGGAATTTTTCCTTCCTATTTCAATTTTTTTTGAATAGTTTGAGAATTATAGGTATTAACTGTTCTTTAAATGTTTGGTAGAATTCACTTGCAAAGCCTTATAGTCCTGGACTTTGGTTTGTTGAGAGTTTTTTGATTACTGATTTAATTTTATTTCTGGTAATTGGTCTTCAGAATTTCTATTTCCTCCTGATTTGTTTTTGGTATATGTTTCTAGGAATTTATCCATTACTTCCAGGTTGTCCAATATATATATTTTTACAATGTTCTCTCAGAATCCTTTTTATTTCTCTGATGTCAGTTGTTATTTCTCCTCTTTCATTTGATTTTGTTTATTTGAGTATGCCTTTTTTTTATTTTTCTAGGTAAAAGTTTATCTATTTTGTTGATCTTTTGAAAGAATCAGCTTTTAGTTTCATTGATTTTTTTTCTATTGTTTTTTCAGCTTCTATTTTATTTATTTATGCTCTAATGTTATTTATTTCCTTCCTTCTGCTGGTTTGGGGTTTTGTTTATTCTTCCTTTTCTAGCTCCATTAGTTATAAGGTTAGGTCGTTTATTTGAGATATTTCTTGCTTTTTAAGACAGGTTTGTATGTCAATAAACTTTTCTCCTAGAACAGCTCTTCCAGCATCCTGAATTTTTCTGACAATTGTATCTTCATTTTCATTTGTCTCCATGTATTTTTTTTCATTTTCTTTTTGATTTTTTGATTGACTCATTTATTGTTTGGTAGCATGTTATTTAACCTCCAAGTATTTGTGCTCTTTCCAAATTTTTCTTGTGGTTGATTTCTAGTTTCATAACTTTGTGGTCAGAGAAGATGCATAGTATGACTTCAATCATTTTGAATTTGTTGAAATTTCTTTGGTGGCTCAATATGTGATCTATTCTTGACAACATTCCATATACACCTGAAAGGAATGTGTATTCTGTTCTGTTAGAATGGAATGTTCTGAATATATCTGTTAAATCTGCCTGGACTAGTGTGTCCTTCTAAGCCATTGTTTTCTTCTTTATTTTCTGATTGGATGGTCAATTCATCTATGTAAGTGGGGAGATAAAGTCCCATACTATTATTGCATTACTAGTGATTAGTTCCTCTTTGTGTGTTATTAACTATTTTATGTATTTGGGTGCTCCCATATTGGGTGCATATATATTTACAATTGTTATATCTTCTTGTTGGATTGTCCTCTTTATTATCATATAGTGCCCTTTTTTGTCCCTTATTACCATCTTTGTTTTAAAGTCTAGTTTTTCTGATATAAGTATTGCTACTCAGGCTTTCTTATGACATCCATTTGTATGATAAATGTTTCTCCATCCCTTCACTTTCAATCTGCAGGTGTCTTTCTATTGAAAATGAGTCTCCTATAGGCAGCATATAAATGGGTCTTATTTTGTTATCTATTCTGTCCCAATATGTTTTTTGATTGGGGCATTTAGTCCATTTACATTCAAAGTAATTATTGGTAGACACATATTTTTTTTGCCATGCCATTTCTTATTTTGTGGTTATTTCTGAAGTTTTTCTCTGATCCTTTTTTTTTTCTTTCTTTCATGGTTTGCTTTACTGATATATTTGAATTATTTTCTCTTTATTTTTGCATATCTATTAGTGGGTTTTGATTTGTGATTATAATTAGCATTGTATATAACAATTTTTGCATATAGCACTTTATATTACATTGATGATTGTTGAAGTTTGAACCCATTTTTTTCTCCTCTCCTCCCCCAATTTTGGGTATATGGTGTCATATTTTACATACTTTTATTTTGAGAATTCCTTCACTGATTGTTTACAAAAATATTCATTTTTACTGCTTTTATGTTTCCTACTTTCATATTGTCACTTTTGGTCTCTCTTTGCACTCAAAAATCCCCTTTAATATTTATTGAAGGGCTGGTTTAGTGGTCATGAACACCTATAGTTTTTGTTTGTCTGGGAAACTCTTTATCTCTCTTTCTATGCTGAGAGATAGCCTTGCTGGATAGAGTATTCTTGGATGAAGATTTTTCCCATTCAGCACTTTGAATATATCATTCCACTCTCTTCTAGCTTGGAATGTTTCTGCTGAAAAATCCCCTGATAGCCTTATGGTATTTTTCTTGTATTCAACTGTCTTCTTTTGTCTTGTTGCTTTAATATTTTTTTTCTTTATTACTATAATGTGTCATTTTATTTATAATGTGTCCTGGAGTGGATCTGCTTTTCTTGACTTTTTTTGGGGGGGTTCTCTGTGTCTTCTGGCTCTGTATATTTGTTTCTTCCCCAGATTAAGGACTCTTTTAGCTATTTTTTTTTTCAAATAATTTCCCACCCTTTTCTCTCTCTTCTTTTCTTAGACTCTTATAATGCAAATATTATTACGTTTGATGGAACCACTGAGTTCCTTGTCTATTCTTGTTTTGCAAAATTCTTTTTCTCTCCTTCATTCATCTTAATTACTTTCCATTACTCTGTCTTCTAGGTCATTAATTTGTTTCTTTGTTTCTTCCATCCTGCTGTCCATTGAATTAATTTTTTTTCTAATCTCATTTATTGCACTCTTCATCTCTGATTTGTTCTCTTTCTGTGTTAAGGTTTTCACTGATATCTTCCACTCTTTTCTCAAAGTCAGTGAGTATCTTCATTATTGCTTTAAATACTCCATCATGCATGTTACTTATATATTTTTCAGTTAAAATTCTGGCTTTGGCCTTGCATTATTCTTTCACTTGGGATGAATTTCTCTGTCTTCTCATTCTGTCTGTGTCTGTGTCTATGTGTGGCAGAATAGTTAGCTACATCTCCTGTTTTTGAGGGTAATGACCTTATGAAGTAGAGGTTCTGTAGTGCCCTGTGATGTAGTTTCCCCTATACCCTGGGTCCTGGCACTTCTGGGAGTGTCTCCAGTGTGTGTTGCATGTTCTTTGCTGATTTATCCTCTCTGCTTTATCCTCAGACCAGTAGTCTGGAGTCTTTTATTTATTTATTTATTTTTTTTGCCTAATTTGGGCAGTGCTGGTCCCTGGCCTGAATTTGGCAAATTTTAACTAGGTGTGGTTTGGTGTCCTTGTGAAATGAGACCTGTCACCACTGCCACCAGAACTGAGGGCCCCCAAAATCCCAGTGTTGGGAGACAGGCTGTGGGCAAGGGGTTTCAGCTGGTCATCTGGGGGAATGGGCCTATAGAGCTGGGACTGATGCAGGTGTGACTGGGAAGGACAGTTCCACTGAAGTGGGGGGAGCAGTGATGGTGTAAGCAACTTAGGAAGTTAGGTAGTGAGTGTTAGCACTGTGCTGGTTCCTGCAGTTGACCCTGTGCTTATGCTGAGGGGCAGAGGAGGGAAATGGCACCTGCCAGTTCCTTTGTTCCCACAGGGGTCTCTCCATGACTGCTGCTTCTCTGGGACATGCTGTGAAATGAGCAAATAACCTCCCCACTGTGTGCCCCAGGCACTCTTCAGATTGTTGTTTTCATGCTATATGTCTGTCTGTGGGATGTTTGTCCTCCTTTCTTTCCAAGAGCAGCTCCAGTGCCCTCCCTAAGCCATACCTGCTGACCTTTAATACTCTAGTCCTTAGGCCCTGCTTGTTACAATAACTCATGAAATTTGACCCCTCTCTCTTTCTAAGCCAATTGCTTTGGGTATCTGTCTTCTCTGTGTGGGCTTCCTTATGTGTTTGTCTTCCAGACTAGCCATGACTTCCTTCCCTCTATAGTGACCACAATCTATTTCTCTCCCAAACTGCAACTCTGCACTTCCTATCTTTTCCAATATGGCCTGTTCTCTACCTTTAGGTGTGGAGTTTGTTCTGTCAGTTATCAGGTCAATTTCTGGCATATGTAGGAGGATTTAATAGTTATTTAGTTGTATGTAGGATGAGGCAAGTCTATGGTCCTTCTATTCCACCTCCATCTTCCTGTCTCAATTATACTTTTGTTTCTTTTTTTCTTTAATTTTTAAACTAGAATTTTAATTGATTTACTCACCACCACTATCATATTATACTATTCTAAATTTAACTATATTTAATTTTACCAATGAGTTTTATAATGTCATAGGTTTTCCTGTTAGTAATTATTGTCATTTCATTTCAGCTTGAAGGACTCCCATTAACATTTGTTTTAATCCAGTTTACTGGTGATGAACTCTTTCATCTTCAATTTGTATGGAAAACTCTTTATCTCTCCTTCAATTCTGAAAGACAACTCTGCCAAGTAGAGGATTATTGGTTATCAGGTTTGTTTTTTGTTTGTTTGTTTTGTTTTGTTTTGTTTAATGTTCATTGAATACATTACCCCAGTCCCTCTGGTCTGAAAGGTTTCTGGTTAAAAATCCACTGGTAGTTACTTTTCTCTTGTTGCTTTTAACATCTCTCCTTGTCTTTATTTTTTTACTTTAATTATAATGTGTCTCAGTGTGGGTCTTTTGGCTTCACCTCTTTTGGTAGTCTTTGAGCTTCCTGGACCAAGATGTCTGTTTCTTTCTCCAGGTTAGGGAATTTTTCATCCAGTATTACTTTGCATAAGCTTTCTGCTCCTTTCTGTCTCTTTTCTCCTTCTTGGACCCCTATAATTCATATATTGGTCTCCTTATGGTGTTCCATAAATCTCCCAAACTATCTTTTTTTTTTCATTATTTATTTTTTCTTAGTGCTTCTGTGATTGGATGAATTCCACTACCCTATCTTAAAGTTTGTTGGTCTATTTTTTTTCACCTGATCTAGTCTGCTACTGAAACCCTCCCATTGGATTTCTATGTGAAGTTAATGTATTTTTTAGGTCTATAATTTCTGTTTGGTATTTTTTAAGAGTTTTCTATTTATTAGTGGAAATTCTCACTTTGTTCATGCCTTGATACTGACCTTGTGAGCATCTTTATAATGGTTATTTTGAAGTGCCTAGAAGATAAATCAGTTATTTCTGTTTCATTAAGATTGATTTCTAGATATTTTATTTTTATTTTGTTTAGAACATATTCTCCTGTGTCCTCATATTTCTTGTCTCTTTGTGTTAGTTTCTTTGCTTTAGATAAAACAACCAACACTTGCAGTCTATATTTAGTGGTTTTGTGCAAGAGTTGAACCTTTTTAATCAGCCTGACCCAAGCTCCTGGTTGTCCTTCAAACTTTTGTGATTTTTCTAAGCCACCATCTTTATTCTTAGTGTCTCTCAGTAGTTGAGGGTGTGCCAAGACTAATCAGTGTCCCAAAGGAGAAGATTACAGTCAGCACCTGGGTTCAGGCTTATTAGTACTTGCTCCTAAGTCAGCAACTGGGAAAGTATGTAATTTAGGCCCTTCCAATGAAAAAGTGTGAGATAGGCATTCTTTCGTGTTGCCTCTGCACTGAGCTCAGGTGTATAGTCATGGGAAGGTCCTCTTGTGCACATTTAGATACTGTTTTTTGTTTGTTTGTTTGTTTCCTGTGGTTCTATGGGATTTGAGAGTGCCAGTGCCACCTATTAGAGTTAGGTGATTTGGGGGCCCATTTCTTGTGTGAAAGCCATAACAGTTGGGAAACTAAATGTGTGGATGAGATCTTCTGGTGACTTGGTTTTCTTGTTGGAGCAAGCTGGAGGAAGAAGATGTGGTAAGTGTCCAGGCCTCCCTGGGCTCCAGGAAGAATTGCAACCAGCCCTTAAATGCATGCTAAAGTAGTCAGACCCTCAGGCAGCAGCTTATAAAGTATGCAGTCAAAATCCTTTCAGCAAATACTGAGCAGTGGGCATTTTTCCCTACTTTTTTGTGTTCAGTTTTAGGAGAATAACCATAATGAATGCTTTATGCCCTGTTTATATATATATATATATATATATATATATATATATTTTTTTTTTTTTTTGCTATAATTCTGTGGGTCTCTTGAGTGCAAGACTCCTGCCTTTTCAGAGCTAGGTATTTCAGGGGCCCATCTCTTGGGTGGGAGTCTTCAAATTTGGGACAATAGTTGTGTGGTCTAAATGCTTCAGTCCTCTGAGAAAAGTTGGAAGTTGGGAGTTCCCTCCCAATTGTATTGCATTCTGCTGGTAATGTGGTTTATGGTGAGAGTGTGTCTCAACCTTTCCTACCTGTTTTGATGAAGGTATTTTCTCATTCATATGGTGTGTAGGAGTCACCCAGCTATTTTCTGGATTTCTTTCAGAAGAAATTGTTCCATGTGTACTTGTAAATTCAGCACCTAATGGGAGATGAAAATTTACGAGGCTGCATGCCACCATATTGGTCCCTAAAAAAATTATTATTCTTTCTTCATATAGAAATTATTCTAATCCCTCCATGAGCTGATTTTAAGATTTTTTTAATTTATATTTGATTTTCAGAAGTTTGACTGGCATGTTTCCAGATTAATCTTGAATTCTGCAGGGAGTTTTGCAGTTTTGAATATAATTTGGAAAAAATTTGCCATGATTTCCTCAACTTTTTCCTGCCCTATTTTTCTTTCCTCTCTTTTTGGGATTTTAATTACAGGCATTTTAGACCACTTGATATTGTTCCACAGATTATTTTGTTTTATTTGAACTTTCCACATCTATTTTTAATTATCCTTCAGTTTGGCTAATTTATGATCTGTCTTCATGTACACAGAATATTTCTTGTGTGGCATCCAAACAGTCTTAAGCCTACCAAATGATTTTTTTTTAATTTCACATATTATATTTTTCAATTCTGAGGTTTCCATTGCAATGTGTATTTATCTCTTCTAAAAGTTCCCATCTCTTTTGTTTTATAGTTACCTTTTCCTGTAATCATTAAACTTAGTTATAATAGCTATTTTAAAGTCTTCACCAATCCCAACATCTATCTTATCTTGATTACTTCTATTGTTAATTTCTCTTGATTATAAGTCACATTTTATGAAGACTAACATGTTTCTCAATTTATATTATATAATGGACATCGTGGATGAACAAATGTGGAGATTCTGATGTCTGTCATCTTACTCTGAAGAGTATTGAATTTTTCTCCTTCCATATTTTGTTGTTAGTTTTGTTACTTCCTTTTTCTTTCATTTTATATTTTCAGGGCTTAAACAATTTCCTATTCATTCTTTCCCCTTGGAATTTGTAGTATTTTTTATACCATTAATATTATTGCATCTTTCCATGAACTCATAATCAGACAAATATTTCTCAACGATTTAACTACTGTTTCCTCCACTAATATGTATTTTTCTGTGTCAACTTGATATATTTTTTTTATCTACTTCTTGCACTCTTAGGGGAAGCAACTTCTGGGCCACTCCTTCCATTTCATAAGAAAAGCTTAACCTTTATTGATTTCATACATTGTGCTGGTGTATAGGATATTCATTGGAAGATTTAACGAGTGAAAAAATAAAAAAAGTTGGAAAGCCAATCATTCACTCTATCATCTTCCTTTTGGAAATGCAAAAATAGGCTCAGGGTAATTAAATCATTTTATATTTTCATATAGAAGCTAAAGTCTAGAACCTAGGTCTTGTGACTTTCTAATTCTATACCATATTTCTTTATATAGAGCACATTGACTTCCATTAAAGTAAAACAAATTCAGGTGAAATATAACAAAGAGCTTCCTCATGCATTATATAGTGAACACAGGTCAGCAACAATCCAAAAACTACCAATGCAGCACAAGTGATCATCTGTGACTGGCAAACACTGTTAACAGTTAACTGCCACTTCCTCTACATATTTTGGATCATTGGATTTTCAAATAAGTCAAAAATGTGGTTACATTACATTTGACGTTTAACAGCTTTTGAAGTACCCATACTACCTCCTTTTAAATATGTGAATGTCAGTACTAAGCAAGTATTGCAAACCTTGTTTTATAAAATATTAACATTTCTTTTACTCTTCAGGCACAGATGGATAAAGAAAATCTCTTTAGTAAAATCAAGAGTACTTTTTATGTAAAAATTTTTAAAAAATCAGTTGTTGCAGTTGAGCAGTTGCAGATCAAAACTGCTCATGTAGCCATCAAACACTGTCATGGTTTTAAACTTTTTTTTTTTTTTTTTTACTTTAGATGCCAGCACTGTAAAACTCAATTTCCTGCTTATTTGCCTTTCTTTCTTCTCCTGTAAACATATTCCCAGTTTCCCAGCAGATTCAAACACAGATGGCTGCTTTATTGTGGCAGAAGCAAAAATGCTACATTAGTGTTTAACAGGATTAAAAATCCTCTTGGCAGCAGTGGCATATGTTACCAGTTAATTGTTGCACTGGAAGCTACCCCACTATTTTAAAGCATGGACTCATTTTACATGCTTACATCCCAACAGTATGAAATGTCAAATTTGTTGGGATACATTTTAAATTTAGTTTAACCAAAATTAGTCATAAAGAAGGCTATTCTTCCATATTATCTGTGTATCTAAATAAGAGTGGACTGCAATATCTTTTATGGTTAAAAGGAGCCTGTACTTGCTCTGTATTCAAGCAGATTTATGTGAACAGTACAGAGTGCCCCCAGGAAATGAATATTTTAGCATCTTATGTACTTTATTTTACACGAATGATACCTTGAGTTCAGAAACCTGCTGTATAAAGGAAGTATTTTCAAAGTGGAATATAGGGTGATGTAAACCTTCTAAACATGGTGAGGAAAGTGTCTTTAATAACTTCCCAACAATAACTACTTAACAATATTGACTGAGGACATTCCACAACCCATATGGTCAGGTAATTAACGTTATGTAAATAACATCAACCTTTGAAAGTCTGTACTTTCCTATTAACTTATGATAATATTTTGTGCATGACAAGTGAAATATTGCTAACACAATGAGATGTTCCATATAGACAAAATATAAGAAATACTATGGAAAGTTGAAATTCTGGTTTGATCAATTTTGCCAGTAACGTAAGTATTTATCTCACTGTTTTATCACCTTTATGTGGAATATTTCCATTTCCCACAATCCTTATCTTGGGTACCACCTACCATTTCAGTCATTCATTATCTTGAGGAAGCAGAAAACAGTTTATTAAACTGTATAGGACTCCTGCTTCTGGCCAAGATGGAATAACAGGGCAATCCTTTTACCTATAAGCACTCTAAAAGCCAAAAAAAAATAACACCATGAATGCACCAGACTACCATCTGGAGATAATTTTAAGTCCACTGTACAAGGAGAAAACACCAGACCAACACTGACAGTCTCTGTGAGAAGAAGGTAAAAAATGGGAGTCTGTGTAAGCCAAAGTAGCTATATTTGACAGAGCAGAATATTGAGATGTTTACACAGAGAGAAATATAGGTATCTGCAGAGACTCCCCATTAAATATTAGTTGAATGCTAATTCAAGCCAAGGAAAGAATCACTTGAAAGGATTAGAGGAAGAGTTACATGGAGCTCACAATTGTCTTAAAATATTGCTCATTTCCAATAGTCAGAGTGGAAAACGTCATAATTCAGGAGACATCAGGAAAAGTACTATGAAGAGTCTTTCAGTAGTTTTGAAGAATTAACCCTACATTAAATGCAATTCTGATTCTGCCTAACAAAGTTTAAAAGAAAGATCTGAAAGGATAAAATTGTTTCCAGATTATTTCATCATGTCCCACAAAATTAGCTCAAGCTAATAAATAGGGATGTAATATATGCAGAATCCAAAAGTTAAAATTTACAGTGTCTGACACCCAATGAAAAAATATCAGGCCTTCAGAGAAGCAGGAAAATACAACTCACATTAAGGGGGGAAAACAATCAACAGAAACTGATACAGAAATTACAGACAAATATAATAGATAAGGATACAAAAAACAACTATGTTCTATATATTTGAGAAGGTAGAGGAAATATTTAACATGTTAAGTGGAGATTTTTTAAAAGTATGCTTGTGTGTGTGTGCATGTAAAATACCAAATTGAACTTCTAGAGATGAAAAATAAAATATGTTAATATTAAAAATACACTTTTGTTCATAACAGATTAGGCATTGTGAAAAAAAAATCTTACTGAAATTGAAACAAACAAAAGACACATCCAAAATGAAACAAACAGAAAAAAAAATGGCTGAAAAAAATGAACAGAACATCATTAAACTCTGGAAAAATTTCAGGTGACCAAATTAAATGTAAATATAAATATAGCATAAATGTATATGTATTTAGAGCTTTGGAAAGAGAGAAGAAAAAGGTATCATAAAAAGAAAACTGATGATAAAAAGGCTGGATATTTTCCAAATTTGACTAAAACTTTAAATCCACAAATCCAAAGTGCTCCATAAACTCAAGCACAAGAATCATAAATAAAACTTTACCAAGGTGTTATACGCAACTAATGAATGTTGAACACTACATCAAAAACTAATATGTTGGCTAATGGAACATAAAAAAAAAAAAAAAAAAAAAAACTTTGCCAAGACATATTATTACCAAGTAGCTAAGAGCCAGTAAGAAAGAAAAAATCTTAAAAGCATAAGAAAACTTATGTTATGTGCAGAGGAATAAAGATAAGATGACAGAAGTTTGTTCATCAAAAAAAAAAGTGCAAGCTTTAAAAAGGTGGAGCAAAATATTTTGAATACTGAAAAAATATGTCAGCCTAGACTTCTTTACCCAGTGAAAGTATATTTCAAAAATGAAGATGATTGCAGATTTGTTACTGGAACTTAAACCATTGATTCTCTTGGGGGTCAGTCCTTCAGACTCAGACTGGAATTATACCATCAGTACAACTTGATCTCCAGGTTTTGACTAGAGATCTCATGACCCATCATAATTAAACGTGGCTTGGATAGAGCACAGAGGGCACTGTGATGCTCCTGGAGAGAAGGCAGGTAAACAACTCAGCGGCAGACAACTTGGAAACAGTAAACTGAAAAACATTTGGGGCACATAGGAGGGAGATTATCGGCTCTTCTTGAGGTGTTTCCCCTGACAGGTAACATTCATGGAGATGCTTCTCCAGGAAAAAAGGAGCTGGCTGGTGCCATTCCCCATCCTTGCCCCTCAGCATAAACACAGAGTCGCCTATGGGAAGCCGTGCAGTGCCAAAGGAAGGCTGCCTAACTTGCTTACACCAAGTACCACCTCCCTGTGCTCTGGAGGGACTGCCTCTGTCTGTCAAACTTGCCTCAGTTCCAGAATGGTGTGTCATAAAGGGAACAATCCAACAGGAAGATATAACAATTATAAATATTTATACACCAAACATGGGAGCACACAAATATGCAAAACAATGACAAAAATAAGAAACTCACTGATAATAACACAATAATCGTAGGACATTTTAACACCCCAATTACATCAATGGACAGATCATCTTTGCAGAAAATCAGAAAGAAGAAGCAATGGATTTGAATAACACACTGGACCAGATGGACTAAACATATATATTCAGAATATTTCATCCTACAACAGCAGAACACAGTATTTTTTTATTTAAATCCAATTAGTCAACATATGGTACATCATTAGCTTCAGATGTAGTGTTCAATAATTCATCAGTTCTCTGTAACACCCAGTACTCATCACATCATGTGCCCTCCTTAATGCCCATGAGCCAGTTGCCCCATCCCCCCACCCACCTCCCCTTCAGCAACCCTCCGTTTGTTTTCCAGAGATAAGAGGCTCTCGTGGTTTGTCTCCTTTTCTGATTTCTTCCCATTCAGTTTTCCCTCCCTTCCCTTATAATACTCTCCACTATTTCTTATATTCCACATATGAGTGAAACCATATGATAACTGTTTTTCTCTGATTGACTTATTTCACTTAGTAAAATCCCCTCTGGTTCCTTCCACGTTGATGTAAATGGTAGGTATTCATCCTTTCTGATGGCTGAGTAATATTCCATTGTATATATAAACCACATTTTCTTTATCCATTAATCTGTCAAAGGACATCTCGGCTCCTTCCACACTTTGCCTATTGTGGCCATTGCTGCTAAGAACATTGGGGTGCAGGTGACCCTTCGTTTCACAACATCTGTGACTTTGGAATAAATACCCAGTAGTGCAACTACTGGGTCATAGGGTAGTTCTATTTTTAACTTCTTGAGGACCCTCCATACTGTTTTCCACAGTGGCTGTACCAGCTTGCCTTCCCACCAATAGTGTAACAGCTTTCCCCTTTCTCCACATCTTCCCCAACATTTGTTGTTTCTTGTCTTGTTAATTTTTTCCATTCTAACTGGTGTAATGTTGTATCTCATTGTGGTTTTGATTTGTATTTCCCTGATGACAAGTGAGGTAGAGCATTTTTTCGTGTGTCTGTTGCCATTTATATGTCTTCTTTGGAGAAATGTCTGTTCATGTCTTCCACCTATTTCTTGATTGGATTATTTGATTTTTTGATGTTGAGTTTGATAAGTTCTTTATAGATCTTGGATACCAACCCTTTATCTGATATATCATTTGTAAATATCTTCTCCCATTCTGTAGGTTGCCTTTCAGTTTTGTTGACCATTTTCTTTGCTGTGCAAAAGCTTTTTATCTTGATAAAGTCCCAATACTTCATTTTTGCTCTTGTTTACCTTGCCTTTGGAAATGTGTCTTGCAAGAAGTTGCTGTGTCCAAGGTCGAAGAGGTTGCTACCTGTGTTCTTCTCTTGACTGTGATGGATTTCTGGTATTTCATCCATTTTGAGTTTATCTTTGTGTATGGTGTAAGAGAATGGTCCAGTTTCATTCTTCTGCATGTGGCTGTCCAATCTTTCCAGCACCATTTATTGAAGAGACTGTCTTTTTTTCCATTGGATATTCTTTCCTGTGTTGTCGAGAATAATTGACCATAGAGTTGAATGTCCATTTCTGGGTTCTGTATTCTGTTCCATTGATCTTTGTGTCTGTTTTTGTGCCCGTATCATACTGCCTTAATGATTACAGCTTTGTAATATGGCTTGAAGACTGACATTGTGATGCCACCTGCTTTGGTTTTCTTTTTTCAACATGCCTCTGGGAATTCAGGGTCTTTTCAGGTCCCATCCACATTTTAGGATTGTTTGTTCCAGCTCTGTGGAAAATGTCAATGGTATTTTGATAAGGATTGCATTGAATGCATAGATTGCTCTGGGTGGCATAGACATTTTAACAATATTTGTTTTCCCAATCTGTGGGCATGGAATGTTTTTCCATGTCTTTCTCCATTTCTTTCATAAGTGTTCTGCAGTTTTTAGAATACAGATTCTTTATCTCTTTGGTTAAGTTTATTCCTAGGTATCATATGGTTTTTGATGCAATTGTAAATGGGATCAATTCCTTAATTTTTCTGTCTTCAGTCTCTTTGTTAGTGTATAGAAATGCAACTGATTCTTGTGCATTGATTTTGTGTCCTGCCACTTTGCTGAACTGCTCTATGAGTTCCGGCAATTTTTGGGTGGAGCCCTTTGGGTTTTCCACATAAAGTATCATGTCATCTGGGAAGAGTGAGCGTTTGACTTTTTCTTTGCCAATTTGGATGCCTTTTATTTCTTTTTGTTGTCTGATTACTGAGACTAGGACATCTAGTACTATGTTGAACAACCGTGGTGAGAGTTGGTATCCCTGTTTTGTTCTTGCCATTAGGGGAAAAGTTCTCAGTTTTTCCCCATTGAGAACAATAATCTCTGTGGGCTTTTTGTAGATGGCTTTTATGATATTGAAGTATGGTTTGATGCTGTCTAACCCTATGCTTTGAAGAATTTTAATCAAGAAAGGATGCTGTGTTTTGTCAAGTGCTTTTTCTGCTTCAATTGAGAGGATCATATGGTTCTTGTCTTTTATTAATGTGATCTATAACACTGATTGATTTGTCAATGTTGAACCGCACTTTTACCCCAAGAATAAATCCCACCTGCCTATGGTGAATAATCCTTTTAATGTAGTGTGGGATCCTATTGGCTAGGATTTTGGTGAGAATTTTTGCATCCCTATTCATCAAGGATATTGGTCTGTAATTCTCCTTTTTGATGGGGTCTTTTTCTGGTTTTGGGGTCAAGGTAATGCTGGCCTCATAGAATGAGTTTGAAAGTTTTCCTTCCATTTCTATTTTTCGAAACAACTTCAGAAGAAAAAGTACTATCTCTTCTTTAAATGTTTGGTAGAATTCCCCTGGGAAGCCATCTGGCCCTGGACTCTTGTTTGTTGGGAGATTTTTTATTACTGCTTCAATTCCCTTGCTGGTTATTTGTCTGTTCAGATTGTCTATCTCTTCCTGTTTCAGTTTTGGTAGTTTATAAGTTTCCAGGAATGCAACCATTTCTTTCAGATGGACTAATTTGTTGGCATAGAGTTGCTCATAATATGTTCTTAAAATTGTTTGTATTTCTTTGGTGTTGTTTGTGATCTCTCCTCTTTCATTCATGATTTTATTATTTTGGTTCTTTCTCTTTTCTTTTTGATAAGTCTGGCCAGGGGTTTATCAATCTTATTAATTCTTTCAAAGAACCAGCTCCTACTGTCGTTGATCTGTTCTACTGTTCTTTTGGATTCTATTTCATTGATTTCTGCTCTGATCTTTATTATTTCTCTTCTCCTGCTTGGTTTAGACTTTATTTGTTGTTTTTTCTCCAGCTCCTTTATGAGATTAAGTTTAGCTTTTATATTTGGGATTTTTTTTTTTTTTTTTTTGAGATAGTCTTTTATTACAGTGTACGTCCCTCTTAGGACCACCTTTGCTGTATCCCAAAGGTTTTGAACAGTTGTGTTTTCATTCTCATTAGTTTCCATGAATTTTTAAAATTATTCTTTAATTTCCTGGTTCACCCATTCATTCTTTTGTAAGATGCTCTTTAACCTCCTAATGTTTGAACCCTTCCAAATTTCCTTTTTTGATTGAGTTCAGGTTTTAAAGCATGATGGTCTGAAAATATGCAGCAAATAATCCCAATCTTTTGGTATTGGCTGAGACCTGATTTGTGACCCAGTATGTGATCTATTCTGGAGAATGTTCCATGTGCACATGAGAAGAATGAGTATTCTTTTGGTTTGGGATGGAATGCTCTGTATATATCTGTGAAGTCCATCTGGTCCAGCGTGTAATTCAATGCTCTTGTTTCTCTGTTGATCTTCTGCTTAGAAGATTTGTCCATTGCAATGAGTAGGGTGTGGAAGTCCCCTACTGTTAATGTAGTATTGTCAATGTGTTTCTTTACTTTGGTTAATAATTGGTTGATATAATTGCTGCTTCCAAATTAGGAGAATAAATATTTATAATTGTTAGATATTCTTGTTGGGTAGACCCTTTAAGTATGATATATTGCCCCTCTTCATTTCTCTTACGGTCTTTAATTAAATTAAATCAAAATAAAATCTTATTTGTCTGATATGAGGATTTCTACCCCAACTTTCTTTTGAGGTCCATTAGCATGGTACATGGTTCTCCACAACCTCACTTTCAGTCTGGATATGTCTTACATCTAAAATGAGTTTCTTGTAGATAGCATATGGATGGGTCATTCTTTTTTTTATCCAATCTGATACTCTGTGTCTTTTGATTGGAGCATTTAGCCCATTTACATTCAGAGTAACTAGTGAAAGATATGAATTTAGTGCGATTTTATTGCCTGTAAAGCCCCTGTGTCTGTAGATTGTCTCTATTTCTTTCTGGTCTATGTTACTCTTGGGCTCTCTCTTTGTTTATAGGATCGCCCTTAATATTTCCTGCAGGACTAGTTTGGTAGTCACATATTCTTTCAGTTTCTGTTTCTCCTGGAAGCTCTTTATTTTGCTTTCCATTCTGAATGAAAGCCTTGCTGGATAAAGTATTCTTGGCTGCATATTATTCTCCTTTAGTACCCTGAATTTATCATGCCAATACTTTCTGGCCTTCCAGGACTCTGTGGCTAGGTCTGATGTTAGTCTGATATTCCTCCCTCTATAGGTAAGGAGCCTCTTGTCTCGAGCTGCTTTCATGATATTCTCTTTGTCTTTGAAATTTGCGAGCTTCACTATAATATGTTGGGGTGTTGATCTATTATTATTGATTTTGGGAGGTGTCCTCTCTACCTCTTGGACATGAATGCCTGTTTCCTTCCCCAGATTAGGTACATTCTCAGCTATTATATACTCAAAAATACTTTCTGGCACTCTGTCTCTCTCTTCTTCCTCAGGCACCCCAATAATTCTGATGTTGGTTCATTTTATGGCATCAGTTATTTCTCAAATCTTTTCCTCATGAGCTATTGGTTGTTTTTCTTAACTTTCTTCCTTTCGATCAACCTGTCTTTTAGATCATTTACTCTCTCTTCTGCCTCATTTACACTAGCTGTTAGAGCATCCAATTTAGACTGCATCTCAGTTAGAGCTTTTTTTTAATTTCAGCCTGATTAGGTCTCCTTTCTGCACTAAGAGATTCTCTACTGTCTTTTATTCTTTTTTTCAAACCCAGCTATTAACTTTATAATTATTATCCTGAATTCCATCTATGACATCTTACTTATATCTATATCGATTAGATCTGGTGCAGCGAGCATTACCTCTCGTTCTTTCTTTTGTTGTGAGTTCCTCCTTCTAGTCATTTTGCCCAGAGAAGAATGGATGAGTGACTGAGTGAGCAGAATGAAAAGTATCAGCCATAACCCATCATTTCAAATGTACATGGGACTGTCTCCAGAATAGATAACATACTAGGTCACAAATCAGAGCTGAAAAACTATAAAAAGATTGAGATCATGTGATGCATATTTTCTGAACACAACGTTATGACACTTGAAGTCAAACACAAGAAAAAAATTGAAAAGACCACCAATACATGTAGGTTAAGGAACATTCTACTAAAGAATGAATAGGCCAACCAAGACATTAAAGATGAAATAAAAAATACATGGAAACAATGAAAATGAAAACATGATTGTCCAAAACAATCATTGTTAAAATGTCTATACTACCCAACAATCTACACATTTATTGCAACCCCTATCAAAACACCAAATAGCATTTTTCACAGAGTTAGAACAAATAATCCTAAAATTTGAATGGAATCATAAAACACCCTGAAAAGGCAAAGCAATTTTGAAAAAAAAAAAAGCAAAGCTGGAGGCACCACAATTCTATTTCAAGCTATATTACAAAGCTGTAGTGATCAAAGTACTATGGTACTGGCATAAAAACAGATATACAGATCAATAGAACAGGATAGAAAACCCAGAAATGAACCCACAACTATATGGTCAATTAATCTTTGACAAAGCTAGAAAGAATATCCAATTGAAAAGTCTCCTCAACAAATAGTGTTGTGGAAATTTGACAGTAACACAAAAACAAATGAAACTGGACCTCTTAAAACATAAACAAAAATAAATTCAAAATTGCTGAAAGACCTAAATGTGAGAAAGGAAATTATCAAAATCCTGGAGGAGAACACAGGCAACAATCTCTTTGACATCAGCTGTAGCAACTTGTTATTCAATATGTCCCCAGGGGCAAGGGAAACAAAAGCAAAAATGAACCATTGGGACTTCATCAAGATAGAAAGCTTCTGCACAGTGAAGAAACCAATCAAGAAAGCTAAAAGGCAACTTATGGAATGGGAGAAGATATTTGCAAATGATGTATCTGATAAAGGATTAGTAGCTAAAATGTATAAAGAATTTATCAACCTCAACACTTCAGAAACAAATAATCTAAGAAATGGGCAGAAGAAATGAATAGATATTTTTTCCAAAGAAGACATCCAGAAGACAAACAGACACATGAAAAGGTGCTCAATATCACTCATAATTAGGGAATTACAAATCAAAACTACAGTGAGATACCACCTCACACCTGTTGGAATGTCTAAAATTAACCTCACAGGAAACAACAGATGTTGGTGAGGATTCCAAGAAAGGGGAACACTCTTACATTATTAGTAGGAATGCATACTGGTGCAGCCACTCTGGAAAACAGTATGGATGTTTCTCAAAAAGTTAAAATTAGAACTACCTTATGATCCAGCAGTTGCACTACTAGGTATTTACCCAAAGGATACAAAAATACTGATTCAAGGAGACACATATCCCCCAATGTTTATAGCAACATTATCAACAATAGCCAAATTATGGTAAAAACCCAAATGTCCATTGACTAATGAACGGATAAAGAAGTTTTGGTATATATAGGTGTATGTATATATATACACATATACATATATATATACATATACATATATATATATAGCTCAGCCATAAGACAGAATGAAATCTTGTCATTTGCAATGATGTGGATGGATCTAGAATGCATTACACTAAGCAAAATAAGTCAGTCAGAGAAAGACAAATACTGTATGATTTCACTCATATGTGGAATTTAAGAAACAAAACAGATGAACATAGAGAAAAAGGAACAGAGAGAGACAAACCATAAAACAGGGTTTTAACTATAGAAAACAAACTGTGAGTTGCTGGAGGGGAGGTGGGGGGATGGGTTAAATGGGTGATGGGTATTAAATAGGAGGGCACTTGTGATGAGCACTGGGTATTATATATATGTGATGAATCACTAAATTCTCCTCCTGAAACTAATATTACACACTATGTTAACTAACTGTATTTTAAATAAAAACTAAAAGTACAAAAAATATTTTAAATTAAACTAAATGCATAGTATGTTAGAATTTCTGGGATGCTGTTAAAAAGTTTTTATAGATGGGGTTCTTGGGTGGGTTGATCAGTTGAGCATTAGACTCTTGTTCTCAGCTCAGGTCTGAGCCTACTTTAAAAAAAAAAAGGTTTTATAGGAAAATATAGTGCACTAGATCCTTATATTAGAAAAGAAAAAAAATGGCTGAGATTATTTACCTCTGTCTCAACTGCAAAAAACTAAGCAAGGAGAAATAAACGAAACCCAAAGTGCAAAATTAGGTAGTAATAAATATGAGGGCAACAATCAATAAATTAGAAAACAAATGTAAATAATGAAAATCAATGTAATGTAACTTCTGGCTTTTTGACATAAATTTCTATCCAGATCTATCACAATAAAAGAAATAAAATGGAAAAAAAAAAGAAGTAAGATGCAAATTCCCACATCAAGAAGATGTCATCACCACATTACCTTTAGCTATTATGTGTGATAAGAGTTGCCAATTTTGACAATCTAAATGAAAAATAATTCTTGAAAGACACAAACTACAAAACTGATTAAAGAAGAAATGGATTATATAAATTTATATCTGTTAAAGACATTGATATTTTAGTTACAAAGCTTCCTACAAAGAAAACCTAGGCACAGATGGCTTTACACACAAATTCCATAAACATTTAAGGAAGAAATAATGCAAATGTATACTCAAAATCTTCTCTATAGTTAAGAAAGTGGGGATATATTCCAACTCATTTTAAGAGGCCAGAATTCTTACAGGCCATTTTTATTAAAACTAGACAATGGTATTACAAGTAAAGAATGCTATAGATAGTAAGAGAAAATAATACCCCTAATAAACTTTTATGCAAAAATTCTTTTTTTAAAGATTTATTTATTTATTTGAGAGAGAGAGAGAGGGAGAAGCAGACTCCCCACTAAGCAGAGAGCCCAACATGGGGCTCGATCCCAGGACCCTGAGACCACGACCCAGGCCGAAGGCAGACGCTTAACAGGCTGAGCCACCCAGGTGCTCCCAAAATTTCTTAATAATATGTAGAAAATCCCATCACACCATATTAAACAATAATAGAATATGAAAAGCAGACTTTATTGCCAGGATTTCAAGGATCAGTTAACATTACCATTTATTTTTTTTAAAAAAGATTTGAGAAAGAGAGAGAGAGTTCATGAATGGGGGAAGAGGTAGAGGGAGAGTGAGAGAAAGAATTCTTAAGCAGACTCCCTGCTGAGTATGGAGCCCACCCAGGGAAGGATCCCAAGACCCTGAGATCATGACCTGAGCTGAAATCAAGGGCTGGCCACTTAACAGACTGAGCCACCCAGGCAATCCTTAATGTTACCATTTCTAACATTCCTGGTACATGATAAATGCTCAATAGATAAAAGCTATTTTTAGTGACAACATAGTACTTATTACAGTTAATATTTAGCAGGCAGCTTAGATATATCCAATATTACTTGTGGTTCTATAACAAATTCTTATCCAACTCAAAGCATATATCATTGGAGGAAAAGCCTACTGAGGTTTCATCTCATATGCAACCTTGGAACTGCCCATCTGGATTGACTTGGTAAGTTGATCTTAAACAGCACAGAAAAAAAAAATGCTTTTCTTCTGTTACAATCTATGCTGAATGCTAGTTTTAATGAACACTGTGCATTATATGTAATGAATCGCTAAATAAAAAAAAATAAAAAAAACAAACAAAAACAAACAAAAAAGAAGCTTACTGAAAAACACCCTTCTAAACATGATAAGCCATTGAGACCTGTTGCACTGAACTATAATTAGCACCGTTAATAATAGCTTTTCCAGGAAAAGAATTTAATGAATGTGCAGAACCAAAAAATATAATCATTATGCTGAATGATGGTGTTTTTTTATTATACTTTGCATGAATCATCAATATTTAAAATAAACAATTCTCAAACATTTACTTTTTTATGGTGGCTAGCTGGACAGTTATTTAAATAGAATTACATTAATGAAACTATCTCCTTAGACAAAACCACAGTATTTATATTTTTTCTCAAAGTATTTTGAATTTTAGAATCAGTTACCACATTTCACCCTGTTTATTATTTTTAATTGTTGTTTTAGTACCTAAATTATATGAAGAAAACTTTTAGGCTCAACTTCTTTAGCCATGCTTAGAATTCTAAACCAAACTATTAAAATAAAACAACCTTCACAAAAATAAATACCTTACATTAGCTTCTAATCCATACCAAGTGCATTTATTTTTGCTATGACATGTAAGTCTCTTTGAAGAATATGACCCATAAAAAATCAATCAATGAGTTCATACTACTCATACCCTGTTCTAGGATGCAGAATTCACTGCCTCTGGAAGTGGTTCATTGCAACAACAGATCTTAGTATAAGATGGACTCTAAATTTGACAAAGGTTATTTCTAGGTGACAACAATAAGTCTGATATGTTGATGTCCATTTAGATGGACTGCACTCATCTAAACCCATGTTGCAGAAGCTGCCCTCCTATTTATAATCCATATCTACAACTAAGCTCTTGCCATGCCATGGAATTCTACAGAGAAAATTCAGATGCATTAGTGTTCAGAGTTTAGTCTCATTTTGGTGATAAAACCTTACCTCTAGCACAATGTACTGAGTTTAGACATTGGGAAGAATTCTATTTTATGAAGGTTTTTACATATTTGGAACAGTTATTATGGAAGGGAGTAGAGTACAGAGAAAGTACTTTTCTAAATATTTAAATATCTTTTGACATTTTATCAACTGTAATCCCTGCAAGAATGCCATACATGGTCACATTTAAGACAAAAGAATACACTCTCCACCATTTTGTCAGGTATTACCCAAACAGTGGCAAGAGGGTCCTAGAGAGTAGTCCATATCAGCAGACTATGACTCATGGACCAAATATGTTTCATTGCCTGTTTTTATAAGTCTCTGTGAGGTAATGGTTTTACATTTGTTAGTCGTTGAAAAAAATCAAAAGAATATTTTTGTGGCACCTGAAAATTATATAAAATTCAAATTTTGATGTTCATAAAGTATTCTTAGAAAATGATCATGTTTATCGTTTATGTGTTGCCATGTCTGATTTTACATTATAAGAGAAGAGTAGTTGTGACAGAGATCTTATGTGCTACAAAGGCTAAAATATTTTAGACCTATCACTTAATGAAAAAAATGTGTTGACCCTTGATGTATGTCCTTCCCAAGTCTTCTTAATTGTATTGTCTTAAATTCAATAGTCTATTTGCCTGAATCTGTATCTTCATTGTTTACGAAGCTTTCTACACAGTGCCTGGCACATACCAGGTTCTGCATAAACGCTTAATGAATGAATATAACCAATAATTTCATTATAAAATAAATAAAATAGGATAATAGAAACTCCAAAGATGAAAAGCCAATGGTACTTTTTATTACAAATAGCACATCACAGAGTCACAGAGAAGTTTTTTTCTTGGTGAATTTGCATGGTTTACCTTAACACATCTGCCATCCTGTCTTTATTAGCAAAATCTTCTAATGCCAATAAGACCAGCTTCTGTACTTCTTAAGTGCAATCTTCTTGATTATGAGCAGCCACTGACTAAAGACATCAATTAGTGAAGGAGATTTCTTAAACCCAGGGACAAACTCTCAGTTAAAAACAACTTTGAAAGTGGTTTAACTCCTCAATAATCACCTGTACCCAGTACACAGCATTTGAAACAAACACATTATTTCCCACAATGTTGAAGAAAAGAATCATCCTGTGTTTCTTGTCATGTGGCTTCTCTCTCCTAAACATCATCACCCTGTTTAAGTTAATATAGAGGAAATATAGGCAGGGGAGATAGAATTCAGATTGTTTGTTCCTGTCTCATTATTTATTTCAAAATACATGGACCTGATTTTAAAGCATTTGGGGGCTTCAAACACTTTGGAAAATTGTAGACATAAATTGAAGCAATGCCTGCACAACAGAGATTCCAAGGAACCACTATCATACACCATATCTCAGGAAATGTCAAGGATTCCTGCACAGAAGCCAGCCAGGAATGACAAAGAGAAACCTAACAAATTCTAGAAAGACAACTAAGAAATGTTTCATCTCCCAAATAGAAATATGCACCCTAGAGTTTATGTGGATTTTCAAACATTCAGAATGAGAAAATTTGTGCAATCAAGTATAAACTAGAGCAATGCATCACTCCTGTGCTCATTATTTCAATTACTCTGTCACCTTTCCTACAATATTTTTTTTAATTTATTGTTTTAGACTGAATCACTGCCTCTTCATTATTCTCATAGATTTTCACGTGTGGCTTTCTTGCAACCCGTATGTCATTATATATTGTAATGACTTGTTATTAGTGGCACACTTCAGCCTTTAGAGGGAGTTCAAAACTTTAAACACTGAAGACTGAAGAGTTCTGTTGTGATGTGTGAATTAAGAACATAGATTGAACCAAGGTGTCTGGGGTGAAGTATTTGGTAGGAGGAGCAATGAAACTCAGAGATCTTGCTCCTGCTGGGAGTAACTATTGGGACTCTCTTTTCTTCCAGAATCTAACTTGCTCTCTTAGCTTTCTTAGGAAAACATTTTAAAAAATCCTTCACTTTTATTCTTTTTGTTCTGTTCAGGTAGCTGTTATGATAGTCTCTGCAAAAGGATCCTTCTAGCCCCAGTACAGTCTGAACTAGATAATGAGGAAAGACGACTGGATAGGCATCATGTGGAAAAAAAAAAAAATCCCATTAGTAATAGGTGACAAGATAAAAGTTGAGATAGCTGTGTTCAGAGACTGAAGCTCCAACCTCACCACCAGAGAAAATCTTTAAAAAAATCAATCAGTGAAATTCCACATATTAACAAAACAATGCAGAAAAAATATATGATCATCAACATTAATGCAGACAGATCCAACATCCATCCCTGATTAAAACTCTCAACAAACCTACAGATAACACATATTTAGTGGTGAAAGACTGAATGCTTTTAACTAAAATCAGAAACAAAACATGTTCACTTTCACCACTTCTATTGAACATTGTGCTGGAAGTTCCAGTCAGTACAATAATCCCAGAGCAAAGGCGGAGGTGGGGGGTTGGCTTCCAGATTGGAAAACTAAAGTAAAACTCTCTTCACTCACAGACGACATGATCATCTACTTAGAAAATCCTATAGAATCTACAAAAATTATGCCAGATCTTGTGAGTGAGACTAGCACATTTGCAGGATTTAAGATCGACATACAAAAAATAAGTTGTGCTTCCATATGCTATCAATGAGCTTTTGGAAAATAGATTTAAAATATCATTTACAATAGAATCGAAATATGAAATAGAAGTAAATCTCACAAAATATGTATAAAAGTTGCATGTTGAAATATACAAAATATTACTGAAAATTCAAGATTTAAATAAATGAAGAAATATAAAATATTAATAAAACTGAGAATTTAGTATTCCTAAGATATTAGTTTTCCCCAGATTGTACTACAGATTTAATGCATCTCCTATCAAAACTTAACAAGATTTTTGTAGAAATTGACAAGCTTAATAATATATATATATATATATATATATATATATATATATTATGTATATATATATGAACCACATCTTATCTATTAATCTATTGAAGGACATCTTGGCTCCTTCCACAGTTTGATTATTGTGGCTATTGCTGCTATGAACATTGGGGTGTATGTACCCCTTCTTTTCATTACATCTGTATCTTTGGGGTAAATACCTAGTAGTGCAATTGCTGGGTCATAGGGTATCTCTATTTTTAACATCTTGAGGAACTTCCATACTGTTTTCCAGAGTGGCTGTACCAGCTTTCATTCCTACCAACAGTGTAAGAGGGTTCCCATTAAGGAGGGCACATGTTGTGATGAGCACTGGGTATTATACACAGCTAATGAATTGTTGAATACTACATTAAAAACCAATGATGTACTATATGTTTTTTAACTGAACATAATAAAAAAAAAAGATCTTTCTCAAAAAAAGAAAGAAATTGACAAGCTTGTTTTAAAGCTTACATGAAAATTCAAAATACTTAGAATAGTTAAAACAACATTTAAAATAACAAAGTAGTAAAACTAATACTATCAGACTTTCATGCTTAGTACAAATTTACAATAATTACGACACTAAAGTATTGGTGTAAAGATCTATAAATAGATGAGTAGAACATAACAGAGTTCATAGATAAACCTATGTATCTATGATTAATTGATTTTTGACAAAGTGCCAAAACTAGGCAATGGAGAAAGGTTAGTGTTTTCAACAAATAGTACTGAATTAGTTGAGTATCCATATAGTAATAATAATAAATAATAATAATAATAAAATTTAATTCATACTCTATAACATATACAAAAATCGCTTAAAATGGACCATAAAACTAAGGGTAAATTTTAAAATTATAAAATTTAAAATTGTACTTCATTAAAATTGATAACTTCTGATCTTGGAAATGTGTTGTTAATAAAATAAAAATGCAAGTCATAAATTGAGAAACCATTTTTGCAAATCACTCATTTTGTAAAGAATTTAAAAAGCTTTTAAAATTCAAAATTCAACTTCCATTTTCTACTTTTGCATGTAAGGAGCTTGGAATTCACCACTCCATCCTAATAACAAGTAAAAATTGGAAGAGATAAACAAATCAATGACTTTTCATGCATTCATAAGAGAGGTGAAGACACAGGGCAGATCACTGGCCCCAACATTAGAGGGACTGATAGGTGACGATAGAGATTCACAGTTTATGGGATCTGAGACTCATGAGCAGAAACCTCCTGAGAACTAGTGCCAGAATAGGAAAACCCGAACTGTAATTGAAAAATTACTAGAAGCTCAGTGCAGATAATTCTGAGAGTTAAAGCTCCAGGGGGACCCAGTCATGGAGGGACTCACAATGTTATAAGATTTACCTTTAAGAGCTTGACCAGATTCCCACAGCAAATATCAGAGAAAAATTCCCTCAGGCTCTGACAGGAAAAGGAATCATTTTGGATTACACCACAGCACTGTTCTTAACAGGAAAATCCAGCTAACCAGAGCCTAAACTGTGGGGTTATTATCAACGCCTAAAGGACCTGGGAAAGGGAAACAGACACTCAAGTCCAGACCACTGTAGCCATCCTATCTCACCTAAGGGATAAGAAATACAATAAGAAAAACTTGTGAAGTTCACTGTCCAGAGACATAGATGCACTAAAAGACTAAGATCTAGTCATAAGACTATAGAATGTTCCCCCTCACACTACGCCTCACCATTTCATTAATAAAGGTCTATTTACAGCTGTTCTTTTTACCCAATACATGTCTGTCTATCAGTAAAATATTACTAGTCATACCAAAAGCCAGAAAGGAAAAAAAGAGAGAGAGAGAGAGAGAGAGAGAGAAAACAATTTGAAAAGACAAAGCAAGCATCAGACACAGACATGGCAGGGATATTGGAATTTTCACCGTGGGAATTTAAAACAACTATTACTAATATGCTAAGGATTCAAAAGATAAACAACGTGTGAGAACAAAAGAGCAATGTAAGCAGAGAAATAGAAATCCTAAGGAAGAACCAAAAAGAAATACTAAAGATAAGTACACTGTAACAGAAATGAAGAATGCCTTTTATTGGGCTTATTAGTAGACTGAACATGGTAGAGGGAAGAAATTCTTGGCTAGAGGATATGCCAATAAAATCCTCAAAAACCAAAAAGTGGAGAGAACAAATACAAAAAAGAACAAGACAGAATATCCAAGGACTATAGGACAATTACAAAAGGTGTAACATATGCATAATGGGAACTCCAGGAAGAAAGAAACAGAAAAATATTTGAATCAAAAATAACTGAGTATTTTCCCCAATTTAATGTCAGACACCAAACTACAGATCCAAGAAGCTTAGAGAACACCAAGCAGGATCAATTCTAATAAATAAATAAATAAATAAATAAATAAATAAATAAAATCTGTAAGTACATAATTTCCAAGTTACAAAAATCAAAAATAAATAAAATTCCTGAAAGGAGCCAATGAGAAAAAACACCTTACATGTAGAGAAACAAAGATAAAAATTACACCAACTTTTCAAAAACCAAACAAGCAAGAAGAAAGAAGAATTAAATACATTCTGGTGAGAAAGAGATGGGGAGAAAACACCAATCTAAAATTCTGTATCCCGTTAAATTGTCCTTCAAAGGTCAAGGAGAAATACTAATTGATATATATATATCAGCTGCTTATAATTGCCAGAACTTGGAAACAACCAAGATTTCCTTTGTTAGGTAAATGGATAAACTATGGTATATCCAGATAATGGAGTATTATTCTGTGCTTTAAAAAAAATGAGCTATCAAGACATAAAAATACATGGATGAAACTTAAATGCATACTACTAAGTGGAAAAAGACAATCTGAGAAGGCTACATACTGTATGAGTCCAACTATATGATGTTCTGGAAAAGGCAAAATTATGGAGACAATAAAAAGTTCAGTGGTCGACAGCAATGAGGTGTGAAATGAGAGGAGTTGAATAGGCAGAGCACAGAGGGTTTTAACACAGTGAAAATATTCTGTGTGATATTATAATGATGGATATATACCATTATATATTTATCCAAACCCATAGAATGTACAAAACTAAGAGTAAACTATGGACTTTAAGTGATTATGATGTGTTAATGCAAATTTATCCTTGCTAAGAAAAAAAAAAAAGTACCATTATGGGGAGTAGTGTTGGTAATGGAGAAGAATATAGTTGTGTGGAGACAGAGGTTATATGGGGAATATCTCTACCTTTCTTTCAATTTTATTGTAAACCTAAAATTGTTCTAAAAATAATATTAAAAATTCAATACTAAATAAAAAATAGCCCAATGAAAATGGGCAAAAGTTTGAACAGGTGCTGCACCCACAAACATATATGAATGCCCAATTAAATACATGAAAATATGCTCAGCATCATTGTTAGGGAAATGCAAGTTAAAACACAGTGAGATACCACTACATACTTATTAGAATGTCTGAAATTAAAAGGATTAATCTCATCAACTGTTGGAAAAGATGTGGAAGCAACTGAATTCTTATATACTGTAGGTGGGAATGGGAAATGGTACAACCATTTCATGAGACAGTTTGGAAATTTCTCAAAAAGTTAAGCATACAACTGCTATGTGATCCAGTCACTTCACTTCTTGACACTTATTCAAGAAAAAAAAAATACTCATTCTAATATGTGTGCATGGATATTGATAGCACCTTTATTTATAACAGCCAAAGACTGAAAACAACCCAAATATTTATCAACACGTGAATGGATAAAAAATTATAGTATGTAATATGATAGTGTTTAGCAGAATTGAGTTATTGGTACACAAAACCAATTGGATAAATTTCAAAGTAATCATGCTGAGTAAATGAAGATAGACAAAAAAAGTACACATTATGATTATATTTATATAAAATTCTATAAGATGTAAAGTAACCTACAGTGACAGAAAGCAGATTAGTAGGTGCTTGGGCATGGGAAGCGGGAAGAGTCAGAAGCAAGGGTGTACAAATAGGTCTGAAGAAGCTTTTGTGTGATGGATGTGTTCATTATCATAATTGTAGTGATAGTTTTGCAGATGTATACATATGTTAAAACTTATCAAATTATGAAATTTAAAATGTACTGCTAATTGTATGCCTGTCAACGTCTAGTGCGTTGGGGTCCCTGGGTAAGGGTCGCGAAATC